>NC_084604.1:7030739-7366989 GCF_033807715.1 Cololabis saira | reverse complement strand
TAAAAATCTTTGCTTTGACTCAACATGTGAAACAGTCAACGCACAAATGGGGGCATATTTTGCACTTGATCATTAGTCAGGGTCTTAACATGTCCAAGGTCTTTACGGGTGTGGCCCTGTCTGTTTTCTTTGAAAGCACAATTTCTCTTCTCGTGCTGTGCTCTACAATCTGTCTATTTTTACAATTTTTCCTGAAATTGTGTCTCTTGTAATCGTAGTTTGTCTTTTTTTCCATTACAAATATTTCTTCCGCAGTGCTGAGCCACTGCCCCACGGTCGCCGGTTCTGCTTTATACTATAACCTTGTTATTGCTTTTTTACTTGCCAATAGCAGAACCTTAACAGATATTGATCCTCTTTTTGTATTATATCTCTCCTCTTGACTTTCCATATATTTATAATGTAAAGCACCTTGAATTGCCTTCTTGCTGAAATGTGCTACACGAATAAATGAGTCTTCAACCACTTGACGAAGTTGTCAACCACAGGGCCGTGGTCATTTTTATTTCCCTGCAGCAGGCTAACAATCACAGAGTCTACTTTAAAATGAAGCAGTTGTTAAAGGTTCTTTGACACATATTAGTGTATAAGATGAATAACAAGGGTGAGAGCACGCACCCTTGTGGTGAGCCTGTGGCGGAACACATTTTGTCAGATAAACACCCATTAAAAGGTAGTGTCCTTGATGTAGGAGAGCTAGCAAGATTTGAAAGTGGTGCCCCCTTTAAGCCCCTCCCCCTCCCGTCAGCGCTCCGTCCAAAGCCACGCCCCCACAAACTTTGGGGAACGCGCATTTGCAGAAGTTGAGTTTTCCAGGACATTTTGGACAGCACATTTTCAACAAAACTACCCCATGTCTCATTCACCTGTAAGTGAGGCCGGTTTAAGGGGGGGCAGGGATGGGCTGTGCCCACCCAAACGTGCATCCTGCCCACCGGCGTCTCCATCCCGGCGAGAGTGGACACCGGGTGGCGGTGCGCTGCAGGCTCTAGAGCCACGGCTACGCCGTTGTCGCCGTAGCCTACGCCATCTACACCATAGCCGTGGCTCTAGAGCCTGCAGCGCACCGCCACCCGCTTCATTGCGGCTTCACGTGTCCCCGCGGACTGCTGCTGCTGGGCGGAGAGTCCTGCAGCAGCAGCCCGGACTAACGGCTCTGCTCCCCGCTCTCACACACACAGCAGGGGCCGAGCCGCTCTGGAGATAACTACATAATAAATACATACTGGGGTCCGTGGCAGAGGGGAGGGAGGGGGGTTACACTGGGACACTGTGAGCCCAGGACGATCCGTGGGAAGTGGACACGGGGGGCTGGAAGCGAGTGCGCGCATGGGACAGGACGGGGGGGTGTGGGCGGCATGAAGGCATCTGATTGGTTCTTCCCCCCCCCCCCCCCTGCCAAGCCTCTGGTCCTGGACCAATCCGTTTCATTCGGACCGAATGAAACGGAGTGGTTAGAGTTTTTACATGATTTAAGCTGGGAGGGGGAGGAGGGGGCGGGGCTTAGAGGAGGTGCCACTTTCAAATCTTGCTAGCTCTCCAAAATCAAGGACACTACCTTTAACTGACTCTCTGTGTCCTGTTTAAGAAGTTTAAAATCCAGCCCACAAGATTTCTACTCAAGTTGAAATGTTCTGAAAGTCTCTGCGTTAAAATGTGCGGCTAGATTGTATTAAAAGCAGAGGAAAAATCAATGAATAAAAGCCGGACATGACGCCCGCTTCCTTTGAGATGTTTAAAAAGCATATGAAGAGGAGTGAGTGTGGCATCTTCCACTCCTCTTTTAGGCCTGTAGGCAAATTACAATTGGTCCAATCCACTCTGTATTTTTCAAAGATCTTCATGATTGAAGTCAAGGCCACCGGTCTAAAATCATTCAGTCCTGTGTGGGGGCTGGATTTAGGGACTGGGACAAACCCAGCGTCCTTCCAAATCCTGGGGACCTGCTGTGCTTCTAAGCATCTGTTAAAAATCTTGTGGAAAACCGGACTCAGTTCTTTTGCACAGTTTTTAAGTAGCCGACCACTGATGTTATCTGGTCCAATGGCGCCTGAAGTGGGGGGGGGCAGGAGGCCATTGGCCCCCCCACTTTTCCCTCCTCTCACATTTTTAAGTCGTGAATCACTCTTCAAATGCTCCTAAATAGGGCTTGGTCACCAAGTGCATTCTAGGACGCGGCGGCCGTGTTGAATGCCTCGTGAGTGTAAACAAACAGCAGTGTAGTAGCAGTGTGATAGCACCAAATGAACAGACGGAACGCAATAAAAAGATGTTAAAATGCCGGAAAGCAACTGGAATTTACCGGGATATCTTAAACAAGGAAGCCAAGGACCGGTATATGGAGGAAATAATGATTATTAACGGTTTGGATCCATATGAAATCCCTACTGAAGAATGGAGCTCCTCGTCGGAGCTCCACTCTTTAGAAGGACTTACTGCCGCAGTTCCTATTATTAGGTAAAAAAAATAAGGCAAACATACAAGAGGAAGAATGTTTACATTTTAATCCAATCAAAGAGTACCTCCGTCGGTTGAAAACTTTGCTTCGCTCAACAATGTCTGAGCGACGCCTAAATCCCCTCCTCTTCCTCCACATCCACAAAGACTTGACCGATGGCCTGGACCTCCAAAAAGTGCGCCGCAGCTTCTGCTTTGCCGGTGAGCGAAGGGAGGTTTACTTTGGCAAAGTCTGAGGGGAAGATGAATAAACTTTATTAGTAACAGTTCAGCGTTGGTGATATGCCCCAGTTCCAGGGGCACTTTGAACTTTTACAAATGCTGTTAGGCTATTTTTTCTCTTCAGTGTTGTTAACTAATGTAATATCCAGTGTTGTCAAAGTGTTGAGCTTTCATGCCAGCACAGTTAGAAAATAAGCCGTGAGCTATATGAGCCATTGCTGTTTGCTTGATAAAGTTTGTTGTTAAATATGTTATGTACCTGAATATTTTTCTTTCTTCACCATCTTCTTCATGAGAGAGGACCAGCTGACGTGCTGTGGCAACTTCATTTCTGAGTAGTGATGTACTGGCCATCGGGCATATGGTCAAAAAACCGTTTTAACCGGCCCTCTCTGTGTGCTTGCCATTCGGGGGTAATGAGAGCCTGCTGTGTGCTGGCCAATCACAAACCTACCGGGGCCTTTACATTCCTGTGTCACGGATGTGGTTGTTGAGGACCCAAACGCAGGAGAGCAGGAGGCGGCAAAAACAGGGTTTATTTAACAAAAAAAAACAAAACCAAAGCGCTGCTAAGCAGGATCAAAAACTGGCAGAACAAAACAGGGATCCAGAAACTAGGCGAGGAGACATGGAGGAAGCAAACAGTATGGACCGACAGGGAGCAGGGAAAGACAAGACCAAATATACACAGGGGATAACGAGACACAGGTGCAGACAATCAGGGCAGATGGAAACAGGAGGGGCAGAACTGAAAACATAAACTGGGGGAAATGTCAAACCCTGACACTCCTGTTTCTAGGTAGAGCATCTACTACTAGAGCATCATCTTTAATATATTTGAAATATACTAAGATGCATTCATTCTAAATGGCTTTTTTCCCGCTTACATTACTTTTACTTTTATACTTTAAGTAGTTTTGAAACCAGTACTTTTATACCTTCACTTGAGTAAAAAACTTGAGTTGATACTTCAACTTCTACAGAAGTATTTTTAAACTCTAATGTCTATACTTCTACCTGAGTAATGAATGTGAATACTTTTGACACCTCTGCTTTATTGTAAAGTGTTACCAGGGTTTCTCTGCTACAGCAGCATGGCGCTGTCCGTGGTGCTGAACTGGACGACGGCGGAGAGGAAACTGAAAAGTCATTTCTGCCTCTCTTAAAATCTGTTATACCGCCACCCTGTGGTGCAAACAAGCTATAGTTACTTCACAGAAGTTAAGTGAGGTTTATCTCACACACACACACACGCACACACTTACACACTTACACACTTTTTGGCCGCCGCACTTCTGAAATGAATCCAGCGACCCTTATCTGGTCCATGACTTTTGTTAACCTTCGTGCAAAAAAAAAAGCTTTTTCAACATCCTCTTGTGATACCGAGAAGTGCTGTAATGCCTGTATTTCCTTGCTAAAATCAAACATATCCAAACGATTATAAAAGCAATTAAGAGCATTAGCAAAGTCAGTATTTGAGCTAAAGCCATTTAAAGTGACATTAGTGCTTTCTCTAGTGTTCTGGAGAACGGTGATGGTCTTCATACTGGACCAGGCTGAACCATGGCTGGTACAAGCCAGTTTGTTCTCCAGTTTGGCTTTAGAGCTCTGTTTTGCCTTTAAGATCTCTACTTTAAGTTCTCTTTTAGCTGTGTGTAAATCTGATGCTTCTCCTTGTTGAAATGACAGTTTCTTTTTCATTATAAAGGACTTCACAGATTTATTTATCCATGGCTTATTATTGGTTTATATTCTGACCCTCTTAGTGGGTATAAGCATGTCTCTACAGAAAGCTGAGTATGAACAGACCATTTTGACAAATTCTAGTCTGGTTTCTTGCATATTTGCTTTCAACAGTGAAATTCTGTTGTTCACTTTGGCTCAAACAGCAACAGACGATGCGATCTGACACTGATGTACCTTGACCTTTGAGTTCACTTGGAATCTCTTCAAAGAAGTTGTTCTGGGCTCTTTGGTTACCATTCATATCAACCCTCCCCTCAGTTTGTCATCGGTTTTCCTCCTAAGGACACGTCCAAGGAGGCTGGTGACAGTCCTAAACCGCTGAATGAAAGTCACAAAAGTAGGATTCAGAAATCTAGGATTAAGAGATTAACCCAGGCTTGACATATCGCCATCAGTTCATCCTGGCTTCATCCGTTTCACAAAGGCCAAACCCGGCTCAGGAGATCCGGCTTTGTCAAACCAGCTGTTAGTAATCCAGGTAAATACGTGTCCACAGATTTCTTCAAAAAGATCATGAGATCGATCACAGGTTCACTGATTCGACAACGGATAAACTGCATGTGCCATACTTCTCACCAAATGAGCAACATCTTTTGATGGAGGATTATGAAGAAATTAAGCTAATACTAAAGAAAGGAAACACTACTACTATTACAAAGGAGCGACAAAAGGGCATGACAAACAATAGTGGATCACCTGCTTGCGTAAATAGCCTAAAATACACATTTTCTAACCACTACTCTTAATGTAAAAAACATTATAATCATATCCAAGGATTTACAAGACATTTGCTCAGATTAACAACTTTAAACTTATAAATGAACAGTAGAAATCTACGATGTAATGTCTGAATCTGACAGTGGATTAATTAATTATCCAATTCAATTTTATTTATAAAGCGTCTATTTTAACAGAAGTTGTCTCTAGGATCCTTCCAGAGACCCAGGACATGACCCCCGAGCAATTATTACATAAATATAACATAAACAATGGCAGGTAGAAACTCCCCTAGTGGGAGAAAAACCTTAAGCGAAACAGTGGCAAGAAAATCTCCCCTTTAGGAGGAAGAAACCTGGACCAGGACCAGCACAACAAACTACAAGAACGATGGATATACAATGATGGTTATGAGATACTTCTAATGGATAACTGAGAAAGAAAAGAGAAGGAGGGGTGATGAGCACCGCTCAGTCTGGTCCTGCAGCTGCAGCTATCACTACTGGCCCTAACACACTACAGTTTACACTTACTATATTAAAATGTGTTTTTTAGGAGCGGTAAGGTGGAACTACAAGAATGATGCTGCACACAGTTTGATTTGTTCCCCTCACATTCATTGTTTTGGTTAGATTTAACCATGCTTTTAAAGGAGATTCTCTCTCTCAATAATTCTCTCTTTCAATACTATTCCCAGTACAATTTTTTTTTTCTTTTAATGTGTTGCATTTTTAATTTGGGTTCAGGTGCAGGTTTATGTCTCGGGCAGAGAGATATTGTGTCCATGTGGTAACTTTCAGTGTTAAGAACAGAATTCAGGCAGTGGGATGTCATTTGGGTGCAAACATCCAGGGTGTTAGTGAGTGATACAGAGCAAACACACATCTACGTTTTCCAAAAGAGGCACATGTTGTTGCTGCATGTCGTTTATAAAACTGTAGAAAAGGACGCAGTGTGAACACACTTCTGTCATTTAGCCCAAACTCATTTAAAATTGATTAATACAATTTATCCAACCACTGAATTCTTGAGACATAGATTTAAATTTGAAGTTGACCCCTGTGCTTTTTGCAATGAATCTGAAGAGTCACTTGATCATGTCTTTATTGTGTCCTGTCTCACAAATTTTTTGGCGTGAAATTAGAAATTGGCTATCTTTAAAAATTAATGACATTCCAAATTTAGAAATCGTTAACATTATTTTTTATATAGATACAATTGACAAATCAGTGTCCTTCTTGGTTAATGTCATTCTCTTACTGGCTAAATACCACATACATTGTTGTAAGTGGAGAAAAATGAAGCCCTCTTTCCAATTTTTTATAAATGATTTTAAAAGTTTCTTGTTTCTTTAAAAAATATTAAAGCAGCACAATGTAACTTTTCCACCTTAATATAATATTTCATCATCATCATTGTGATGGTACATCAACTTCCAACAGGTTTAATGAACCTCTGTCATGGTCTGTATCGCCTTCACTGGCACTATGTAACTTGGAGGTGGATGGTAGGAACCCTGCCACACTACTGGTAAAGCACTACCGCTTTTGTCCAAAGGAGCCGCCAAACTCAACAAAAGCTGAAAGTTACATTGTGCTGCTTTAAGTCAAATAACTCTGCAAAAAAAATATTAACCGATATATCAAAGTATCTTTTATTTTAAGTCTCTTTCTGAAATGTCGATGCTATTTGCTTTAAAATGCCTTACTGTTCCTTTGTTTTAACTTTACTTGTCTATCTTAATTTTAGTTTACATGTCTCTTGTTCATGAAACCTCCCAAATGTTCGTGTTCATGTTCAACTTCTGTCATTTAAAAGTAACCTGTAGAAGCTTTTACTTTGAAAGGGGGTCAACTGGTTTCCGGCGTGATCCCATTGGCTGCGTGAACGTAACACGTCACTACGTCACTGTGCTGCGTCGGTTCTGGCGCGAGACTTGATCGTCGCTGCAAACAAACTGCAGCAAGTTGGTCAAAACCCGGGGATAGTTGGCTGCTTTAGTTGGGATCATTAAGTCAAGTCGTAAGTGTTAACTCGTATTGAACTTGTCAGTCTGATGTCTTTGTGCTTGTTACCGCCTGGTTAGAAGAAGATTGACATGAACCCCTTCAAAACAGAGCTAATGCTAAGCTAACAAGTTGTGTAAATGGGCTAAAGGAATTCTTAAATAACGTCAAGTAAATTGAGTTCTGAATAGATATATTCATGTATGTGTATGCATATATATATATATATATATATATATATATATATATATATACACACACACACACACACACACACACACACACACACACACACACACACACACACACACACACACACACACACACCATGACTGTTATTCTTCTCTTCTCTATTTTATCAGCTGATTTCCTCACGTCAAATATTTCTCCGTTATGATGCTTGGAAATAATTTACCTCAGTTTAGCAATTAATGTCATTGAATTGATATACTTGTGTACTTAAATAAAACGTTAGTACATTGATCTTTAATTTATCACTTGAAGACTAGATCCTAAAACGACGTTTAGATTACCCAAGCAAAAAAAAAAAACGGACACTCGCATTCGTTAAGGAAGAACATGAACATTTATTCCACTTGTATTCTATACGTGTTTTGTAAGAAACAAAGCAGAGTCACCCCCCTCTACATGTGTTAGTTTTAGCAGCAGGTCCCGGACATGGCGATGAGAAGCGAGGCTCGGCCGGAGGCTCAGGCGCATGCGCAGGAGGAGGAGGAGAGTTATGGACCTCAGCCTCTGTGCAGACTCGAGGTATGTATCAACTCTGTCCCAGCAAGTAGCCTTTCTGCAGATGTGATGACTTAATGATTCATATCTAAAACAGCACATGTCTATGTTTTTAAAGCCACGAAGAATTCAGTTGCTTTGGAAAAAAAGGTCCACTGATTAAAGGTGAATTAAGAGTCAAGGGTCTAATTAAAGGGAAAGTTCGGTTTTTTACAACCTGGACCTTATTTCTGGCATTTTTTATGGTTGTATACTCACCCAGAGGTGTTTGGTGTCATTTGGAGTCCTTCGGAAGATATTAGGAGTTTTTTGCGAGCCGCTTCTCCATATAACGGTAGTGAACGGGGCACAGCGGGACACAGACGATGCAGCGTCTAAATAACACATGATTGCCGCGAAACTCTTCATTTCTTTTATGAATCATTAGATCTGCTTCCAGGACCTGTTGTCTACATCCGGGGCTGCGTGTGTAACAAATAAATCAGTTTGTAAACAAGACCTCTGACCTGCATGACGTCATCTCTGTGCGCGCGTCCCGGACAGGTACAGCTAGACTTTGCTAACGTGACTGCTCCGTTCATCCTCCGTTCAGTGAGCTCTTCAGCCGTATACTCTGGCTCAAAACGGTAAGGACGTCCATCATATTCAAAGTCGTCGTCCACAACCTCACAATTTGACAAATATTCAGACATGTTTCAAATAACTAACAGTAAACTAACAGTAGCGAACTCCAGCTGTACACAGAGCTGTGTCTGGGATCCGCGCACAGAGATGACGTCATGCAGGTCAGAGGTCTTGTTTACAAACTGATTTATTTGTTACACACACAGCCCCGGATGTAAACAACAGGTCCTGGAAGCAGATCTAGTGATTCATGAAAGAAATGAAGAGTTTCGCGGCAATCATGTGTTATTTAGACGCTGCATCGTCTGTGTCCCGCTGTGCCCCGTTCACTACCGTTATATGGAGAAGCGGCTCGCAAAAAAACTCCTAATATCTTCCGAAGGACTCCAAATGACACCAAACTTGCCTGGGTGAGTATACGACCATAAAAAATGCCAGAAATAAGGTCCAGGTTGTAAAAAAACGAACTTTCCCTTTTAAGGGCAGTGGCGCCAGCAGGGGGGGCCAGGGGTGGCCACGCCCCCCCTACAAATTTGCTGAACCCCACTGGCCTCAATAAAAAAAAAAAACATGTGCCGGTCACATAGATTCTATCGTCAGTTACGTGTTTCATCCCAAATCATTTGGGCCAAATGCATATATGTAGGCGTTTCTTTAAGTATTTCTGAGCCAACAGTATAATAAAATCCTGTAATGATGGGTTTTAGTTTTGGTGTCCACCCCAAGAATTGAAGTGGCCCCATCTGGCCCCCCTATGAAAATCTTTTGGAGGCGCCCCTGATTAAGGGTTGTCATATGCGTGTCATCAAGGTCTGGGGGGGCACGGACACGCAGGTTTGACCCAACACTGGCCTGTCATTGAGGCTGGGCAAATAACTCCTGAGATTTCCGTGTTAAACTGCCTCACTGAGGAAGATGCCTTTGGGGATATTCATGATCTGCACTAGTATTCAGATGGGTTGTGAAAGCAGAATGACAGAATTTTTAAAATAGGACATTGGACCACGACAAGATGTTTTTCCACTTAACCTGTCAGTAGTTACTGTGTTATGTGTAATAAGTGTGGTCAAACAACAGAAAGTCTCAAACATAAAATGATGTGAGAGTAGCAAGTGTTTGCTGGATCTAAGGTGTCTGCATTGGTATGGTGGATTTAGTTTCTCTCTCCCAGAGAACTGACGCAGGATTCTCTTGTTCTCATGTCTTTGCACACAGCAATGTGGAATAAGTGCCAGCGACATCAAGAAGCTGGAGGACGCAGGATTCCACACCATCGAGGCCGTGGCCTACGCACCCAAGAAGGAGCTGCTCAACATTAAGGGCATCAGTGAAGCCAAAGCTGAAAAGATTTTAGTAAGAAACTTCAGTCATTTTGTTCAGAGATTGTTCTGATGGTGAAAGTAAAGTTATCTAATGCTAGTTGTGTAATAAGAGTAAGTAAGTAATTTACAAAAGACTCGTGCTAAGTATGGTATGAGTCTTTGTAATGTGCAAATATCCATAAATCACTACACAAATCACTTTCTAAACACATTTAACCAGCAGCAAATACTTTGTGGTTTTCTTTGCAGTTGTTTCAGTTTTAATGAGAGCCGAGCGCTCTGTATTATGGTGTTACATGTTAAATGTTCGTTTGTTTTGAAAAATACAGTGATGTCCTTGTGCATATACTGTAGTAGCAGCAATCCTAAAGCAAACGGAAAACAAAAGAAAGTTCAAGTACTTCTGCTGTTAGTATAATAGCTACTACTAAATGTTACTATTTCACGAGAATTCTTGAATCTCCAACAAGTGAAATTAAAAGGTTGTGATTGAAGTACTTTTAAGTTGGACATCCAAGCCTCTTAATGGGTATTAAAAAAAAAAAAAAATATATATATATATATATATATATATATATATATATATATATATATATATATATGTATATATATATATGTATATATATATATGTGTATATATATATATGTATATATATATATATGTATATATATATATGTATATATGTATATATATATGTATATATATATATGTATATATATATATATATATGTATGTATATATGTATATATATATATGTATATATATATATATATATGTATGTATGTATGGGTATTTAAAAAAAAAAAAGATATATATATATATATATATATACATATACTCACAATTACATAAAAACCTTTTTTATATAGTAACGAATATAATAACTACACTTTGAGGACAGTCACTCACCACAATTATACACTTTGTAAAGCACATCTGAAAAACAAGTAAAATGATGCAATGTGACATTTTTTTTATTGTTTTGATCAAATACAACTTTCTTGTAATTTGCACTTAAAAAACAGGAACTTGCGCAAGTCTAAATATACAAATTGGTCTGGAGTGTTTGGAGACTTTAATAAGCTGTTACACCTGTAAGAGAGCTGCCTGCTGAAATAATGAAAAGTATAAAACTCACAAAGGTAATTAAACAAAGTGTGACTAAATGTGTTGGTCATTTGCGTTCAGCTGGGTTAAAACTGGAAGGTTGTACAATTCCTTGGTCAATTTCCCCAGTCAAGTTGTAATTATAATGCACAGTTTGCTTTTGATTCTGAAGGTTTTTTTGGTTTACTTTGTAATGTCATAGTAACGGGTTGTATTTTCCTTTCTTCTCCTCTCTTCACAGACAGAAGCTGCCAAACTGGTTCCTATGGGCTTCACAACCGCTACCGAGTTCCACCAGAGGAGAGCAGAAATCATCCAGGTCTCCACAGGCTCCAAGGAGCTGGACAAACTACTCCAGGGTGGGTTTCCTGTTTCTCATGTGTCATCCAGAATTCAGCTTGATTATTAGGCCACGTTTACACATAGCTGGGTATTTACAAAAAACAGATATTTCTCCCTCTACGTTTTGAAAAATATCCTCGTTTACACGAACCCGCATAAATACGCTGTTAAGGTGCTATGAGCATCCAAACCTACAGGGGACAGTGTAACGAAAAGCGTAAAGTCATGCTAGCCAATCAGAATCCTGGAAAAAAAAAAGTCAACAAATGACACGTGTGAAGCCTGAATAATTCTGCGTTAAATCGACGGCGTAGCCTACGTACGGTGCGCGTCGCCGCGTACCCTACGCCGTAGGCTCTGCGTTGGTGTAACGCGGAACCATAAATCAGCCTCGACTGCCAGTTACTTCCAAGACGGAACGACAGTCTTTCGTTTGCAGTGACAGAGAAGTGGAGTTACTTTTAAGTGTGACTTTAGAATATAAAACTGGTAAAATACAAGAAAATATTGACGGTGGCCAAACTAATTGTAAACACAGGTCGCACACATGACGCTGGTGACGTTTCTGTTGAATAATGTGACGTTCTGAAGCCTAAATGTCCGTTTCCCTCCGTTTACAAGCAAACGTGAAGACAGAGTTTTTGCAAATCCCCACTTTGGCCGGAGTTTTCAGAAATGATGGTTTTTGGAGACTTTGAGCTTCGTTTTCGTGTAAACGAACGACCAAAACGCATGAAAACACCACCGTTTTTGCTCCGTGTAAACGGGGCCTTTAGTGTTATGTAGAAACACTTGAACCACCATCGCCTGCTTATTGTTTGCGGTACCGTGAAGATTAATTTGACTCTTTGTTCCCATGCAGGTGGGATTGAAACGGGCTCCATCACAGAGATGTTTGGAGAGTTTCGGACCGGAAAGACCCAACTTTGCCACACACTTGCTGTCACCTGTCAGGTAGGGTTGTGCTGAGGAACAGATGAGTTGGTTTAAGTGTTTTTTTTTTTTTTTCTGATAAATTAATAAAACCTTGACTTTTCTACTGACTTCCTTTGTCCTCAGCTTCCCATTGATCAGGGAGGTGGAGAAGGTAAAGCTATGTACATTGACACTGAGGGAACCTTCAGACCAGAGAGACTCCTCGCTGTGGCTGAGAGGTGAGTGATTTGAATTAGGGGTGTAACAGTATTTGTATTCGTCCCGTACCGTCACGGTACGGGGGTCACGGTTCGGTTCACGTAGTCATACGGCGAATACGTCTGACTGAGTTAAAAAAAAAAAAAAAAAAATCAATCATCGTTTTTTTTTCCCCTTATAAATATCAACAGTCACGTTCCATTACAGACCTAAATGTGTGCTAGTCTGTGCATATCAATAAATATATGTGCAATTCATATATCATCATAAATTGTAGGCTATAATAACGATAAAATGTTCTAATTCTTAATTTACAACTGTCCTGAACGCATCAGGGCCGTGTGCCAACGCGGATTGGCTGTAAAGCCTGATTTATGGTTCTGCGTTAAATCGACGCAGAGCATACGCCGTAGGGTACGGCGGAGGCTACGGCGAGGTTATGCGGCGACGCGCAACCTTTGCCGTAGGCGCTGCGTTGGTGTAACGCGGTACCATAAATCAGCCTTAACAGTCACAGTGAAGGAGATTAGCGCTAAAGTTTAAAAGAGGACTAAATTTGTACAAAGTTTTGAATGTTACCCCGTTTTCCACGTTACCTGGATTATTTTGGGTTATGGAAGAGTCAACTACCATTGGTGAGTGAGTGTAACCTTCATAAATAATGTATTTATCAGTTTCTTGACCAGCTGCCTATTTTAATGAGCTTGTGTTGTTGTGAACGAGACCGCCGAGTCTATTCTCTGTTATAGAGCTCAGAAATTATGTTATAGACCGCTGTGTCTATATCTATCGAAATAGATTGTGTAATTTAGACCAGTTTTTTTTGTATTTAAATTGTATCAAATAATTAACTGAGTCAGTCCGTGACTACCTGAGTTTTCAGAGCCATGTGATTGACAGCTGTCAGGCCTGTGTGTGTGTGTGTGTGTGTGTGTGTGTGTGTGTGTGTGTGTGTGTGTGTGTGTGTGTGTGTGTGTGTGTGTGTGTGTGTGTGTGTGTGTGTGTGTGTGTGTGTGTGTGTGTGTGTGTGTGTGTGTGTGTGTGTGTGTGTGTGTGTGTGTGTGTGTGTGTGTGTGTGTGTGTGTGTGTGTGTGTGTGTGTGTGTGTGTGACTTTACTCTGCTTTCTGCAGCATAGGCCTATAGGCTTGGCTCAATAAAAGTGAGAATAAATGTAGTTTGATGGGCAGGATGAGGTGTTGTTGAACGTTAAAATGACTATCATAAGGCCCATGGAGAATGCTCCGCCCCCAGACGGCTCTGCCCATATGCAGCAGTAGAGGAGCCCGGGTTCAAGTATTTATTAAAAGTGCTCGAGCCTCGTTACAATGTCCCATCCCGCGCTCACATAAACCAGTCCGTGGTAAAATTAAAAACACTAATGCACAAGTTAAATGTTTTATTCTATTTATTTTACACTTTAATAAGAGATGCTTTTTAGTTTTGTAGCCAATTGAACAAACTTTAACTTTCAAATGCTATGATCAAAATAAAGGAAGAAAAAACTCGTCTTATACATTTGGGACTTTTTGTATTTTTTTTCCCGTTGTACCGAACCCGTACCGAACCCGTACCGAACTGTGACCCCTGTACCGAGGTACGTACCGAACCGTGACTTGTGTGTACCGTGACACCCCTAATTTGAATGTGTTCATGGATACTTTCCAGCATATAAGTTCATGCCTTTTCTTTGATGGTTTTTGGCCTTTTCTTTGATGGTTTTTGACCTGACTTCTGTGTTCAGGTACGGGCTGGTAGGGAGCGACGTGCTGGATAACGTGGCCTATGCCCGAGCCTTCAACACCGACCACCAGACTCAGCTGCTGTATCAAGCTTCTGCCATGATGGCCGAGTCCAGGTACGTGGCTGCCTTCACTGTTCATGCTCTTTCTTGGTTTTGTTGAATTTACAGGACTGTCTCAGAAAATTTGAATATTGTGATAGAGTTCTCTATTTTCTGTAATGATATTTAAAAAAAAAAAAAAAAAAAAAAAAAAAGTCATACATTCTGGATTTATTACAAATCAACTGAAATATTGCAAGCCTTTTATTATTTTAATATTTATGATTATGGTTTACAGTTTAAGATTAAGATTCCCAGAATATTCAATTTTTTTGAGATAGAATATTTGAGTTTTCTTTAGCTGTAAGCCATGATCAGCAATATTAAAATAATAAAAGGCTTGCAATATTTCAGTTGATTTGTAATGAATCCAGAATGTATGACATTTTTGCATTACAGAAAAATAAAGGACTTCATCACAATATTCTAATTTTCTGAGACAGTCCTGTATATAGGTTTTAACCCAAGTTGGGGAAAAAGTGCATGTTTTGGGATTACGCAAAGATGTGGTCAGCTATTTAAGTCCATTAGGCTTCCTTCAGTGCAGCAACATTGTAGTATGGTTTAGTGACAGATATTCATGGTGACTTTTTAAATAGGATTATTTTTGACGATTGTCTGGTCTAACTGTATCCTGTAATGAATGTCTGTGTCAGGTATGCTCTGCTGATCGTGGACAGCGCCACAGCTCTGTACAGGACGGACTACTCGGGCAGAGGAGAGCTGTCGGCCAGGCAGGGCCATCTGGGACGTTTCCTCCGCATGTTGCTCAGGCTGGCAGACGAGGTAGGGAGTTGAACTGTGGAGCCGCCTGCACTCTCAACCAAAGTCACACACACTGTTACCAGAGACTTATGGCGCTTATCACCTAGTACCTACTCAGGGCGCCCCGACTCGGGACGCCTCGTCCCGCCTCTTCCCCGTTTGTTTTCAACACCCAGGTGAGAAGTGGGCGGGTCGGAGTGAAGCTGCTGTGACGTATTTGATTGTGTGATCTAAACGGAGAAGACAACACTAAGGGCCTATCCCAATACACCCCCTACTTTCTACCACTAGCCCTAAAAATTAAGCCACAAACCTTAGGGCCCTTGTAATGTTCCCTAGGGATTGGGACACCACTTGCTACGTCACTGCGCGGTTTACGTTCAGGTACGTAAGTGACTGCGTAGTTACGTTTGCACATACGTCACACCATATCAGGAAGCCCAGAGATAAAAGCTGTTTTAATTTCAGCTGTAGTGCTGTTAATATGCCACTTTATTAAGTTTTAATATTTTTTCAGGCGTAAAAGTAACAGTTAAGATCCCCAACCTGGACTCAGTTTATCCAAATAACGCCTGTTAAGAAATTTGCTCCGATGTTTTCGGGGGATGAGAAGAGCCGCCGAGTCGGGAGCTGAATTATGGTTCCTCGTTAAATCGACTGTATATAACCGCTGTAACGCGGAACCATAAATCAGCCTTTATTCTGGCGAGATCTTCGCAACAACGGGCAAGCGAGTGATTATGTACATTCACTGAGTGAATATTATGAAAGTAAAATATATATTTCTCGCTAGAAATGTAATCAAAACGCATTTTTACGCAGAAACTAACTCAAAATATTGGTTTTATTCACTAAAAAATAAGAAATGTCCGCCATGTTTTTTTGTTTGATTCAGTCTGCAAATGATGACGTAAAGCATTCTGGGAATTTTCTCTAGCCCTCGGTCAGCGAGTCATCATCTGAAATCCCTCGCTGTGAAGGGCTAGATTCATACACACTAGCCCTCGTTATGTCCACTACCCCTAGGTGAAAAGAGGAATTGGGACACCACTACCCTCACGGGAACGCACAAAATTTAGGGGTAGTGCTGAAAAGTAGGAGTAGGGGGGGATTGGGACTGGCTCTAAAGATGTAGAACCTGGAGGAGATGATAGATGTGCTGCTTGTGTTCGACATCAAGTTTAAAAAATGAGAATGAAAGAAGCTTCAAGCGGCAACGCTTTTTATTTTTTTATTTTGTTCGTGTCGCGCTGATGAGAAATCAGCTGGAGCCGTGAGCAGCTATGAAGAGACAGAGCTCCTGGTAGATCTGGTCGTCCCTTATCGCCCGTCTAGATCCCTTTTTTAATTCTCTCCTCAGCACCAGGTTTATGAACATCTGCAACTCAGAGTTGGATCATGAAACAGACTTTTGCTGCCATTGCCTGTCGAATAAAATGAGCCGCGAGTCGCTATAGTGTGAGCAGACGGGTCGCATCCGAGCATCGGCTCGTACAGTGTGAGACAATAAATCGTGGGCTGTGAACTTTTGAACTCAGTGATCTAGTCGTTTAGTCTGAGATGGGGCAGTCTCATACGATTTAAAATATCGCACAGTGTATGCCCAGCTTAACTCCGCCGGCCGGAGCTTCCGCCATTTTTAATATTCAGTTACTGCCAGTTAAAAAAAAAAACAACTATTGACTAAAATATAAAAATAAACCCCCCCACTCTTCCCCAAAACCAGGACGAACGCTCAAAACCTGCATTTGGGCTTCACTAACGCGTCATTAAAAAGAAGCAATGTGGAGCATAACAGTGGGAAAGCCTTGGCTTCCAGAGCTGTCACTAACCAGTATTTTGTCCCCTGTTCCAACAGTTTGGCGTTGCCGTGGTAATAACCAATCAAGTGGTGGCCCAGGTGGACGGGGCTGCCATGTTTTCTGCAGATCCAAAGAAACCGATCGGTGGCAACATCATGGCTCACGCGTCAACCACACGGTGGGTTCTGCTTTTTTTTTTTAATTTACACTGGCCCCGGTTACGTGATGTTTTTTTAATTCGGAATTAATTATTCTGAATTAAACTATTTTCCTTCGAGTTTACATGGAAATAGTAATTCTGAATTGAGGTTTACATGGAAAACACGTTTGATTGGCTTTCTCCAATCCCCCTTAAGGTCTGGGGGTTGGGAAGGTTCTGATTGGATAGGGGGCGGACCGGAAGTTACGTCTACTGGAAGAAAAACAAACTTAGCCGCTACAACTTTGAAAAACTCACAATTTTTATGTTTCCTGCCATCTGTTCTTTTAATTTTAAATGTAAATTAAATTGAAAGAAATAGTTGAGTTACAGACATTATTAGTTATGCATAGGGCAAAAAGAAAAGTATTACCAAGTAATCTACAGCAGTTGTTTGTTTTTTCGAATCCAGAAGTTATAGATCATAGAAGGAAATATAATTTCAAATATCAGTATGCAAGGACCACTCTCAAGCAGATGTGTATATCGGTTGTGGGAGTAAAACTGTGGAACTCTCTACAGAATGATTTAAAGGAATGTACAAATGTACTTAGGTTCAAAAAAATGTATAAAGATAAAATATTTAAGTTATATGATCATGAATAGGCTGGGACTTAAACAGTACTATTGATATATGTGGTTGGTTTCTAATTAAGTGTATATTTTATTGTAAATATTGGTTACATTGACTGTTCTTTTTGTTTTGGTATTGAATAAGGGGCAGGTAAAATAAGACTTGTCTTCATCCTGCTCCTTTTCGGTCATGGGTGTGTAGATTGAAGTGTACAAATGTACTACTGTAATATTGTAAGACTATGCACTACCATGCACGAAATAAATAATTTCCAGGTCCTCCAAGCTATTTATTAAATAAATGGTCTCTGCTCTTGACCAGCGTTTACTGCGTGCTGCCATCTTGAAACTTTGTTTGGAAAACAAGCCCAGCGCGGAATATAAGCGTCATGGAGACAGACGGGCGAGGGAACGAGCAGAAAGAAAGACCGGAATTAATTTAAAGAGGAATGAGTGTAAACATGATCACAGAATTATTCTATTCGGATTTAAAATCGGAATAAACCAGCCATTTACTTCGGAATTAAGTTTAATTCTGAATGGCCATTTTCATTCGGAATTAGGTGTTTACATGGTAATTTTTACTCATTTTAAATCGGATTTAATTTTAATTCTGATTTAAAGAGGAATTAAACTTCCCATGTAAACACACTGACTGATATCATGATTTAGCTCTTAAGTGACACCGAGAATGTGCCGTTTGTTTCCAGATTGTACTTGAGAAAGGGCCGAGGGGAGACCAGGATCTGTAAGATCTACGACTCCCCCTGCCTGCCCGAGGCCGAGGCCATGTTTGCCATCAACCCCGACGGCGTGGGCGACGCTAAGGACTGAACCGGCAGCAAAGTGCTGGTGGATTTCACCCAGCCTGCTGGAACACAGGACCAATCCTGTTCCTGGCTGCACTCATGCACCACCACGTCTACGGTCCAGGTCCAGGTCTGCTCTCCAGGAGCTGGAACTACTGTGAAGTCGTTTGGATTTAAAGGAAGAAGAGCAGGACGTGTCTTGTAAGAGTGATATCAACAACTGTCTGAACATGTGACATGTTATCAGTCTCACAAAAAAAAACATTACATTTATTTGTAGTTATGAGATCTTTATTGTGCAATTACAAGCAGACGGGATGGTTAAAGAATTCACCATTATATTAAGTTTTTATAAATATGGTAATCTGTTTTGTCAGTTTCTGAGGGGTCATTTATATGGACAAATAATAATTTTGTAAAAACTTTAATAGGTTGATGTAATTTTTTTGTCTTGAAGTTTCTGTAGTGTTTTTTAAGTTTTAATGAAAATGTTCCTACAAAGCTGCACTCAAATGTGGTTTTTAAAAGGAATGTTTTCATCACTTGTCAGCTAAACCACGACTGTTCTGCTCCTTTCTGCTTCTGTACATATGCTGCAAAACTGCATTAAACTTATTTAAGGATTAAACATTTGTTAGGACCTGCCCTGTTGTTTGAGTTGTCTGTTTCTTTAGCCCAACATGAAATTCACAAGTCATGCAAAAACGTTATTCTTCGATGTTTCACTTTGGTACAAGGGAATCTTTCATGGTGGGATCAATAGTGTGTTTATAACTTATATATACCATCCATTTCAGACACGTGCAAGCTTAACTTTAACAAGTATAAATAGCAAAGCAAAAACTCTGCTACAAAGTGAGAGAAGATCACAGCATAATCTCAAATTAACACTCAACTCAAAGTGTCTCACCAACGGTTCCCTGCACATCCCGGGGTCCAGTTTGGTGGGTTTTTACCACAGATGCAGAAAAATAACATTCAGACAGTTTAGTTCTTAACCATCCAGTATTAGTTATTTAATGTCGGAGGTTCTGAGACGTTCAGGTTGAGGAAGAGTGCAGTCCAAAAAATACATATCCTAATTATTCTGAGAGAATTTCATTAGAAAAGTAAATGGCGAGTTCCAGTCATCCCTCCTTCCTTTAGAGCTCTTAAAACATCCCAAATGGGATGAACAGCTCCGGGTTTAAGGATTACAAAAAAGCAAGAACATTTTTGTTGCGAGTTAGAACATCTGATTGGTGTTTTAAAACTTCAGATGAACTAGTTTTTACCAAGAATTAAATGTTGCGCATCATCAACCCCTGATGAATTATTTTCAATTCTATTTATATAGCGTCTAAAACAACAAAAGTTGTCTCTAGGATCTTTCCAGAGACCCAGAACATGAATTCTCAGCAGTTTGCTGGTCTGCAGCATTCATGTGTTAACAGAATGACACAAGGGATAGATGTAAGCATTGAGAATCAAATGTTGCCACAAATCAATCTGGGAAAGGACTGTAAACTTTATTATTTGTAGTTTCCTCAACAAGAAAGCGTCAAGAAAAACGAAAACTAAAGAACTAAAACAAAGACACACAAGCCTCAGCGAGGATGTTAGATGTTTTAGTCTCAGCAGAAAGGAAGACAAGGCATGGTTGTTTTAAATGTTGCACAGTGAACTTTTACAAGGCTGGTCATTTCTCTCACACATGAAGCTTCCAATGAAAAATACGTTGACAGGTTTGAGGTGAATCCATCCTCATTTTTTAGATCCTTCTCGTTCAAAGTACCTTCAAATCAGAGTCACTGGTGTGTGTGTGCGTGCGTGCGTGTGTGAGTGTGTCAACCTAAAAGTAGGAATGCAAGAGGGAAAAAAGCAAGGATTTGGGGGTTTTTTTGTACAGGTTTTAACTTTCTGTCTCTTCTTTGAACAAATTATACCAGAAGTAGAGGACAGGGATGTGATAAAATGTCAATTACATTTTAAGGAACGTGATGCGTGTGAAATTAACACAAAGATCAGAACACAGTTTGCTAAAAAATAGCAATTAAATAATAATAATTTAAAAAAAAGACAAGTCAGATTAAGGTTTGCACAAAATAAACATCAATAAAACCCATTTTCACAGCAATAGTACAACAAGCAGCCAAACAGAAGTCATTTGTGGGTCAGTTAGACGAATGCAAAATGTCAGTAGGAAATAATTCACATTTTTCGGTCTGTTAGGATTCGAAGGTTAGCCTCTACTTCAGCCGTTTCTTCATCCTG
Organism: Cololabis saira; assembly: GCF_033807715.1. Lineage (NCBI taxonomy): Eukaryota > Metazoa > Chordata > Actinopteri > Beloniformes > Belonidae > Cololabis > Cololabis saira. The sequence goes on along the minus strand of NC_084604.1, from coordinate 7,346,319 downwards.
GGAAATGAAGGGGGGAACAAAAAAAACAGCAAAATGTTAAATGCAAATATTTGTTGTGCAATCTCAAACAACAGATAATCCACCTGATGAAATGTCTTTAACTGTGATCTACAGCTACAGATGCTCCAGACGAGCATGACGAGCGTCTCACATCATTGGGAGTGTTTTCAGAGTTGGGGGGCATGTTCAGGGCCAGCGTGGCCCAGTTTGCAGCCTCGGACACGTTTCCCAGCTCCTGGTGACACTACAGGGCAAACACAAGTGGGGGGATTAGCTAGTAGTCTGCAAAATCACAAATTACAAACCACGAGACTCAATCAGACGGAGAAAGACAACAGCAGATTTCAAATAGGAATGGAGACAAAAATGAGACAAATATGATTATTTGCCCACCTGCAGCAGGCGGACGCTTACACCGAGACAGGATTTACAAATTCAATAGGGGTGTAACGATACACTAATCTCACGACACGATACTGAGGTCACGATAACGATACGTTATTATACAATACGATATTATAGCAGTAGTTTTTTAACAACCTTGAATGAGGAACATATGACTGGAAAAAATTGTCTTTTATTTGAAAGACACAAAATATAAAACAATACTGTGCATTTGCCCTATTGTTACAGTTTGTAATGCTTTATAACTGTTCAAGTTTTAAAGAGAAAGCCAGGCCAACCATTTTCCACAAACTGAACTAAAAGTAAATGTCAGGTTTGCATTATGCATCTTCAGTTTCATACAAGTACAAATATTTAACCACAAACTGAATAGTTTCTCTCATGTATGACTTGACTTTTTTCTTTTCCAGAAATTTAACAACTACAATTAAATAAAAGTAAATAAATAAACTATGAAAAGTCCCAAACTCCTAATGCAACATGACTGTTATTTACAGGACCGTCTCAGAAAATTAGAATATTGTGATTTTCTGTAATGCAATTACAAAAACATAAATGTCATACATTCTGGATTCATTACAAATCAACTGAAATATTGCAAGCCTTTTATTATTTTAATATTGCTGATCATGGTTTACAGTTTAAGATTCCCAGAATATTCACATTTTTTGAGATAGGATATTTTATATAGGATGAGTTTTCTTAAGCTGTAAGCCATGATCAGCAATATTAAAATAATAAAAGGCTTGCAATATTTCAGTTGATTTGTAATGAATCCAGAATGTATGACATTTATGTTTTTGTAATTGCATTACAGAAAATCACAATATTCTAATTTTCTGAGACGGTCCTGTATCTTCTGACAGAGCTCAGAGCTTCACCTGCTCCAGCCTGAGGCCGTAAGGTGAACTGCTATCGTTTCATCCCGCTCACACATTTGGGGACGACACAATCTTTACATCATAAAAAAGATTGATTCATGCTCACCTTAGAAGTAAAAGTTCAGAGCTCAAAACCCCCCAAGAGTCCCTTGATCGGGACGCAAAACGGTACTAGTTTCTTCTGAGCGGAGTAAGATTTTGGTCACGTGATCCCGCTGCACCAATAGGATGTTACTAGTAAACACAATAGATTAATATTAATAACCCAATATCGCGCTCGCGTTTGTCACCTCCACGACACGTATCGTGACGTTTTTTGTATCGCGAAATTTCGTGGCACGATATATTGTTACACCCCTAGTATTCAAGAACATGTATTTTTACTTCAATATTTGCTGGGAGTAATTCCAGACGCCCGGTGTTTAGTTAGTACACCAACTTCAAGAGTGATGTCAGTGAACGTGTTTCTTTACCTTGGCAATGTAGAGTCTCACAGTCCTGGAGAAGCCTGGACTCAGCTCCTCTGCCTGCACACACATATTCACACATCCTAACATACGTGCATGATAAACAACAACCGTGAAAAGCTCAGGAGCCCCTGCAACGTATTCATGAATAACCTCAAAATGTGCGTTTGTTAAAAAAACAAAACATAAAAAAATACATAAAACAGATGGAGGCAAAAAAACCGTTTCAGTGTCTGCTGACTTTCACCTGGCCTTCGGAAACCTGTCAAGTTGGACGTCCTGGATGTGTCATGTGTCTCAGAGTGCTTCTCAATATCTTAGCTATGACGTGCATGGTGGATTTCATAGATGCTAATCTGGTATAAATCAGTGGAGAAGAGCTGAAAGGTTTTCCACCCAGATCAGCATGTGATTCTGAACCTGGTGAATAAAACAGCTCAGCCATTCATCCCGTCTCCAGAGGACTGAACAACTGCAGGAAGGAAGGCAGTCACGATGAAGTGCAGCTCTCGGCGTCTCTACGTCTCTACGGGGGACACGTACTTTGAGGAAGTTCTCCAGGGCGTCGTGCAGCGTGCAGGTGGGGGGGCTCGGGTAGAGGGCCGCCGCCGCCTTCCTCTCCAGCCAGTCCAGGGAGGCGAGCTGCAAAACAGAAACAGCCCTGAGCAACGTGCACGTGTGGGCTGGCCGGACCCAAGCCGGTACCGGGAGCTCACCTCGTAGTGCCAGCGGCCCAGCAGGAAGTAGCAGGTGGGGTCGTCGTCAGAGCGGGCCATGGCGCGCTGCAGGTGCTCCTGGGGGAACAGAGACGCAGCAGTGAAGCAGCATGAAGGCCACGTTACAGTCATCTGTGCTACAGAACCTGGATCTGTGGTTAGAACGTTAGGCCTGGTCATCACTGCGTTACTGCGCCGTCTTTACTAACTTTAGTCATTCGGACACTGAATAATAGAATCTGTGATGGTCATGAGTATTTTCAGTCAGTCAAACTCTCTGTCTGTGTCTAAGGGTGCTTTCACACCTGTCCCGTTTGGAGCAGTTGTTCCGATACAGGGAACGTTTCCCCCTCAAGATCGGAACGTTTGGTATATGTGAACACGGCAATCGCGCTGTGAAACGGCACAAAACAAGCGATCCGAGATCGCCTAGGAGAGGTGGTCTCGGCCCGATTCCAATCGAGACCTGAAACGGTTCATTTTTTTTATTTGTAGTGAGAACATAATCCACACAGCAACCGATACAACTCCATTCATTGTGTATGTGCGACCGCGGCGCAAGGAGAAGAGTCGGCGCAGCCTCCACCTCCTTCTCTCTTATTGGACGGGCCGAGAGGTCGTGCCAGCGCGGCACGGTGAATTAAAAAATGTTCAATTCGGGCAGGGTTTGCGCAGCGCAAACCCTGCGGCAGGCGGCCTCTCGTCCGCCGCTGAGCTCCGCTCTGCTCCGAGCGGTCGCACATACATGAATGGGTAAAGCCTGATTTATGGTTCCGCGTTAAATCGACGCAGAGCCTATGCCGTAGGCTCTGCGTTGGTGTAACGCGGCCTAAAGCCGGCGGCTGCGGTCTGCGGTCTGCGCTGAAAGGGGCGTGTCGTTTATCCCGGGGTACAGAAGAGGAAACTCCTTCCGCGTTCATTTGACCAATCAGAGAGCAGCTGGTTCGCGCATGGCATTTGTTAACAGCTTTGAAACGGTACAGACGTTTGCCTTGTGAACAGAAACGCCACAAACGAGAAACAAAACAACTGTATCGATTTAGCCCCTGAATCGGAACAAAACAAACGGGCCACAGGTCTGAAAGCACCCTTAGTTCCACCGAGCAAAGCTTGGCCGGCCGTCTGGCCGGCCGTCTGGCCGGCATGGTTACCAGCCTCAGTGCAGAAACAAGGGTCCTTCTCAAGAGCTCCAAACGTGTTTCAGTGCCGTCTCTCTCCTGCGTTTAGAGCTCCGGGTTCAGGGCAGGTTTGTGTTTCCTCTAGTAACCCGCCCCGACCCCTCACCCCTCACCAGTTTGTCTGCTGACTGCACAATCTTCCAGAAATAATCCTCAAACAAACATCCTGACCATCCTGACCGCCATACCTTCAGTATGAAGCTGCTCTTGAGTTTGCTGTGCACGCTCTCGTGCACGGAGGACAGCCTGCTCAGCACAGCAAACCTGCACACACAACCAGGATCATTGTGGCATGAAAAGTAAATGATCAGAAATAAAACATTCGACTAGAACATTTATTTCAAATGTCTGGAAAGATCCAAAAGACAACTTCTGTTGTAATCGAGGAAATAGAGAAATAACATGGAATTGAATTGAAGAAATATCTTTTCAGTGTTTTTACCATTTGTGACATTCAGCGTTGAGTCCGTTGATCTGCAGGGCGGCCTCGGCCTCCTCTCGACCTGCAGGAGGAGCCAGAGGGAAGGATTATGGGTAAACAACCGGGGTGTCACAGCTTCTTAAAGCTCCTCGTCATTCATCATCATTTGTGTATTTTGAGACTTTGGGGAGCAAAGGACCAACAACAGTACGCACGCCAGCAAGAGCTGCGTCCACCCACTACGTGCACCAGTACGTTAAAGGAGCATACAGGAGCCTTTGTCATCTTTAGCTTATTGTTGTAGCGCATTGCCGTTACTGCCAATGGTATGAAATGGTATCCACTTCCTGTCTCCTAAGTGGGCGTGGTCGCCCACCCAGTACAAGATCATCAGATCAGTCTAATATTTTTTTTCCCTTCCAAAAAGACTTCAATAATAACAATAACAGTATTATTAAGCAAAGAAGCCAGTTTTATTTTAGTTTTAAACTTCATTTTATCTGATGGGAAAACGACTTTGGCAGTTCTGCAGTGACCGACGACTGAGCAGAGCTATGTATTATTATTATATTATATTATATTATATTATTAGCTATGAGAGCCAAATCTCACGAGAGTGTGTTGCTCAGACAGACAGGTCTCAAACAAAGTTCCTTTTCTCCTAATCTGTTGGTCTGAACATTGCCATTTTGGTGTCAGAATGTTCAGAAGGTTTGTGGCTTTTGAAAAATGGGCCCCATATTTACTTAGGTTACTATGGGGCGAAGGAATTGGTAATAATCTGTGCTCACGTTCACTTTTCCCATAGGACTCAATAGACTCAGGAGCTGCTGTTAGTCTCCCGAAGGGGCAGTGGGGAAACCCACGTGACACAGATACAGGAAACACAACCCTAGTGGGCTGTCTCGTTTATAGAACATCTCTGGTTAAACCACTTCTACGACTATCCTTCTTGCCTCAGCTCCTACGTGGTCCCAGTCTCAGTTCCCCTTCCACAGCACTTCTATACTTTCCTAACCTCCTCTGCCCAGATGTCCAGGGTCGCTATGTGAACTGGCCTCATCATTGTTGACGTGCAACATCGGGGAGGATCGTCACAAGAGACAACTGAAACTTTGGTATTTTAACAGGAAAAGTCCTTGGTGCTGCTTCAAAAGTTCCCCCACAGAACATGTTTGACACAAATGCTCTGTAATCCCCATGTGCTTATTTCTAGTTTAGTGCAACACACTTTAGCTGCTGCTAGTAAACATCTGCTGCAGAGGTGAGCGAGGTTTCCTCTGCTCGGCCCTGGGAGAGAGAAGACTCAGCCCTTTAGCAGTTCATCCCTTCTCTTTTTAAGTCAACATCCATAGCTGGGAGGGAATATGTCAAAAATCATAAAGATTGTGCACTTGGTGACATGTTTTTGATATTTTGCATGGTGTTAGTTATGGACATAAGGTTTTCAAAAACCACAGCAAACAAATTGTGACGCCCCCCAGTGGCCGGTTTGCAGAAAATCCAAAATGGCTCCCGCAGAAAAGACCAAAGGTCATATTTCAGTTTCTCTTAGTCCTAGATTGTTGAATATTGTCACTTTCTCTCCTTTTTTGGTGCTAGGAATATAATTCTGAGATACATTTCCTATTTCAAGGTCATGTTGAATGTCAAATTTAATTTTCAAGGTAATTTTTTTGCCCAAAAAACTATCTCTAGAATTAAGTCACATAGAAAAATTATAGATGGCTCTAGACCCCTATTTTCACCCCCAAGGAATGCATCCATCCATCCATTGTCCACCGCATTATCCGAGTCCGGGTCGCGGGGGCAGCAGTCGGAGCAGGGATCCCCAGACTTCCCTCTCCCCGGACACTTCCTCCAGCTCTTCCGGGGGGACTCCAAGGCGTTCCCAGGCCAGCCGAGCGACATAGTCACTCCAGCGTGTCCTGGGTCTTCCTCGGGGCCTCCTCCCGGTGGGACATGCCTGGAACACCTCACGAGGGAGGCGTCCAGGGGGCATCCTATACAGGTGCCCGAGCCACCTCAGCTGGCTCCTCTCGATGTGGAGGAGCAGCGGCTCTACTCCGAGCTCCTCCCGGGTGACAGAGCTCCTCACCCTATCTCTAAGGGAGCGCCCCGCCACCCTGCGGAGGAAACTCATTTCGGCCGCTTGTATCCGGGATCCCGTTCTTTCGGTCATGACCCAGAGTTCATGACCATAGGTGAGGGTGGGAACGTAGATCGACCGGTAAACCGAGAGCTTTGCCTTTCGGCTCAGCTCCCTCTTCACCACGACGGACCGATACAATGACCGCATTACTGCGGCCGCCGCGCCGATCCGCCTGTCGATCTCGCGCTCCGTTCTCCCCTCACTCGTGAACAAGACCCCAAGATACTTGAACTCCTCCACCTGAGGCAGGAACTCTCCCCCGACCTGGAGGGTGCAAGCCACCTTTTTCCGGTCGAGAACCATGGCCTCAGACTTAGAGGTGCTGATTCTCATCCCAGCTGCTTCACACTCGGCTGCAAACCGCCCCAGTGCATGCTGAAGGTCCTGGCTCGAGGGAGCCAACAAGACCACATCATCTGCAAAAAGCAGAGATGAAATCAAGTGGCTCCCGAACCGTACCCCCTCCGGCCCCTGGCTGCGCCTAGAAATTCTGTCCATAAAAATAATGAACAGAACCGGTGACAAAGGGCAACCCTGCCGGAGTCCAACACGCACCGGGAACAGGTCTGACTTACTGCCGGCAATGCGAACCAAGCTCCTGCTCCGGTCATACAGGGACCGTACAGCCCTCAACAGAGGGCCTCCGACCCCATACTCTCGGAGCACCCCCCACAGGACGCCACGTGGGACACGGTCGAAAGCCTTCTCCAAGTCCACAAAACACATGTGGACTGGTTGGGCAAACTCCCATGCGCCCTCGAGCACCCTGCGGAGGGTGTAGAGCTGGTCCAGTGTTCCACGACCGGGACGAAAACCGCATTGTTCCTCTTGAATCCGAGGTTCGACTATCGGCCGAATTCTCCTCTCCAGCACCCTGGAATAGACTTTCCCCGGGAGGCTGAGGAGTGTGATTCCCCGGTAGTTGGAACACACCCTCCGGTCCCCCTTTTTGAAGAGAGGGACCACCACCCCGGTCTGCCAGTCCAGAGGCACTGTCCCCGACTGCCACGCGATGCTGCAGAGGCGTGTCAGCCACGACAGCCCCGCAACATCCAGAGACTTGAGGTACTCAGGGCGGATCTCATCCACCCCCGGTGCCTTGCCACCGAGGAGCTTCCGAACTACCTCAGTGACTTCAGCTTGGGTGATGAATGAGTCAACCTCTGAGTCCTCAGCCTCTGCTTCCTCAACGGAAGGCGTGTCAGCGGGATTGAGGAGATCCTCGAAGTATTCCTTCCACCGCCCGACGATGTCCCCAGTCGAGGTCAACAGCTCCCCTCCTCCACTGTAAACAGTGTTGGTGGAGCACTGCTTCCCCCTCCTGAGGCGCCGGATGGTTTGCCAGAATTTCCTCGAGGCCGACCGGTAGTCCTCCTCCATGGCCTCCCCGAACTTTTCCCAGACCCGAGTTTTTGCTTCCGCGACCGCCCGGGCCGCAGTCCGCTTGGCCTGCCGGTACCCGTCAGCTGCCTCGGGAGTCCGCCGAGCTAGCCAGGCTCGGTAGGACTCCTTCTTCAGCTTGACGGCATCCCTTACTTCCGGTGTCCACCACCGGGTTCGGGGATTGCCGCCGCGACAGGCGCCGGAGACCTTACGGCCGCAGCTCCGGACGGCCGCGTCAACAATGGAAGTGGAGAACATGGTCCATTCGGACTCAATGTCTCCGGCCTCCCTCGGAATCCGGTCAAAGCTCTCCCGGAGGTGGGAGTTGAAGACCTCCCTGACAGGGGAATCTGCCAGACGTTCCCAGCAGACCCTCACGATACGCTTGGGTCTTCCAGGTCTGACCAGCTTCCTCCCCTGCCAGCGGATCCAACTCACCACCAGGTGGTGATCGGTTGACAGCTCAGCCCCTCTCTTCACCCGAGTGTCCAAGACATACGGCCGAAGGTCAGATGAAACGACAACAAAGTCGATCATTGACCTCCGGCCTAGGGTGTCCTGGTGCCACGTGCACTGATGGACACCCTTATGCTCGAACATGGTGTTCGTGATGGACAGACTGTGGCTAGCACAGAAGTCCAACAACAAAACACCACTCGGGTTCAGATCGGGGAGGCCGTTCCTCCCAATCACACCTCTCCAGGTAACACTGTCGCTGCCCACGTGAGCGTTGAAGTCCCCCAACAGAACGATGGAGTCCCCAGTTGGGGCACTTTCCAGCACCCCTCCCAGGGCCTCCAGGAAGGCCGGGTACTCTGCACTGCCGTTCGGCCCGTAGGCCGAAACGACAGTGAGAGACCTATCCCCGACCCGAAGGCGCAGGGAAGCGACCCTCTCGCTAAGTGGGGAGAACTCCAACACATGGCGGCTGAGCTGGGGAGCTATTAGCAAGCCCACACCAGCTCGCCGCCTCTCACCATGGGCAACTCCAGAGTGGAAGAGAGTCCAACCTCTCTCAAGGAGTTGGGTTCCAGAGCCCAGGCTGTGCGTGGAGGTGAGCCCGACTATAAGGAATGCAATTTTCTGTTTATTGGACAGTAGTGTCAATAATCTCACTGGGTGAGAACAGTGACCTTCATTCAGGATTAAGATGAACAATAACCTCAGAACTAAGTCACAGTGAAAGAACAGGATTTTATTAAAATAACACACAAAAAATATCAACTGTGCGTATTTAAACTCACTTAACACCTACAATGCCGCCTCTATCGCCTCGCCTAATGATTCATTTTGAATTTTCTGCAAACTGGCCACTAGGGGGCCGTCCCAATTTGTTTGCAGTGGTTTTTGAAAACCTTATGTCCATACCTAACACCATGCCAAATATCAAAAAACTTGTCACCAAGTGCACGATTTTCATGAACTCCCTCCCAGCTACCGTGGGAAAACTGTCAGGTTAAAACCACATTGTGGCACAGAAGAGATGTCCCAGTGCCGTCACCAGCCCTGTATCACTATTGAAAACGCTGGACACATATCCTGCTCAAACTCAACACTGCTTTGACTCACATCCCTGACCAAAGTTCACACTCCTTACCATTTAATAACAGATAGAAAGTTGTGTGTGTGTGTGTGTGCGTGTGTGTGTCCCTTACCTTTGAGTGCGTATGTCTTTTTGTCGTGCCTGTCCTCAGAAGACCTGTACATGTCGCTGTAGGCTCGAGCCAGTCGCCACAGGAACTCCCTGCTGTGTCCGTACTGCCGATTCAAGCAGCACATGATCAGAGTTCAGCCCAGTTCAGTACAAAAACATCACGTTTGTTCAGCATGTTTTAGTTACTTTTTCTAAAAAGCTGTGTTCTGGAAAGAAAAGAAAAAAATAATCAGCTGGTTCTACAAAAGAGCAGCACCTAAAAGCTCCAGTCTTATCTGTGCGAAATACAAGGAAGCCGGTGTCCTGTCAGCCATGTTTCTCTGTGGGAAGACTGGAAACAGGGACGTCTTTCTCTCTGTTATTCTCAAGTTTACAGATACTCCTTTTCCACCAAAGCGGTTCCAGGGCTGGTTCTGGTTCTGGTTCTGGTTCTGGGCCAGTGCTGACTTTGGAACCGGGCTTTCTGTTTCCACGGCCAAAGAACTGGCTCTGGTCCAGAGGAACCGGTTCCAAGGTAGCACCAACTCTTTGCTGGGCCAGAGGAAAGAACCACTTACGTAAGCGGAGGGGGAAGTTATTAAGACCAACGGCAACAGCAAGACTGGGAGACGGAGACATTTTCAGATAAGAATGAATCTGGAAGCAGCAAAGCATCATGGGAGGAGGAGGAGACAACCTGTCTTTTAGAGATGTGTCCACGGATGAGCTACGTGGACCAAGTCCTGTTAGAGCAGATACCTGGTTGTTGCTGCAACTTTCACACAAACGCAGAGGTAACTGACGTGTGCAGAGACGTAACTGACGTGTGCAGAGACGTCAGTTACGTCTCTGCAGACGTAAATGTTGTGTGCAGAGACCGAACTGTCGTCTGCAGACGTCAGTTGCGTCTGCAGACGCAACTGGCGTTATATATTGGGAGTTCGTTGTATTTTCATGAAATAACTACTTTTCATTGCTGTGTTTTGACAGAGAATTTGTCCGGGAGCTGAAATAAATAGGAGATGCAGAAAGAGCGTATGGACAAGGAGGAGAAGATGGAGAGGGAGCGACTCGACAGAGAGGAGATGTGATCAGGGGGTCCCGGTGCTCACCTCTGGGAGGGGAACTGAGACTCACCTCTGCTCTGTTATCCAGCAGCAGTCGAAATCCTTCTGCTTTCAGACGGGCATCTCCCGTGTGGAGGATGTCACTCTGAGCCAGGAGGAGAGCCAGCTCTCCGCTGGGAACCTCCGTCAGCAGCTGCACGTTCCCCTCATCCTCCTCCTCCTCCTCTTCCCTCCCATCCAGCTCCCTGTCCTCCAGCTCTCCGTCCTGGGACTCCTCTTGTCTGAGGGTGAGCACAGTGGCACAGCTCCGTCCCTCATCCTCCTCAGACTCCGGCTCGGGCTCCTGCCGGCCCTCCTCCCTGTCCGTGTCTGCATCCGTGTAGTCCGACTCGGCGTAGGCTGTAGTGTACCTGCCACACACGACCACACAGTCACACGGGTGCTTTAACTCGAGGAACAACAATCAGAGCGCTCTGCGGCCTCAAGGAGGGGCCGTCACTGCCACGAGCATCTCTACCAACATGAGCTGGAGCAGCTGAGAGAGAAGCTGCAGACGAGCTAAGGAACCCAGTGAGCTGTGTGCAGAAACAGCTTCAACTCAAGCCTGGACAGAAACAATACATGGCTTTATTTGGCTTCAGGATCGATTTTAAAGGTTCTCTTATTAGTTTTCTCTTAATGGTCTGGGGCCTTCTTATCTGTCTGATCTGCTTTTACCCTATAAACCCTCATGGACCCTGAGGTCGTCCGGCAACGGCCTTTTAATCATTCCCAAAGTTAGAACCGTAACCCACGGTGAGGCATCTTTTCACTACTCCGGCCCACGTCTGTGGAACAGCCTGCTGGAGACTGTTGATGCTTTTAAAAGCTCAAGACTCACCTTTTTAATTTGGCTTTTAGCTTTTAGTCTTTCTTGTATACCCATGTTTTAACTAGCTGTTCTTGTAGTTTTAACCCAGGTCTTATGGTTTTAAGTTGTTCTTATGCTTGTTTTAGCAGGTCTTGCTTTCTAGACCTACTTTTAGGATATTATGTTATACGTTTAAACTCTTTTAGTGTGTATTTTACCCTCATAGCCTATCTTATCCTGCTTTCTTGTAGCTTTTAGTGTTTCCTCATGGGGAGCCTCCATGCTGGGAGTCACTCTGGCCTGCAGGGGTGTCGTCCTGGGGGTGGTTCTGGCCTGGATGGTTGTGGAGCTCTGCTCCACGGCTTCACCGCTGTGGTGTGGACTCCTCTATCCGTCCGGGCCGGGATGGTTTCTGTGGAGCCCCCCTTGTGGTTGCGGGTTATGAGACCTCCTGGCGTGGATGTTCTCCCTGATCTTAAAAACAAGCTTTTGATTGTTTTTGCTAAATAAATGAGAAATTCAGCCTCTAAGCCATGTTTTTATCTTCCCATTCTCTAACCTCATTATCTATGCAGGATTCTGAGTGGGCGGGGCTATGATAATCAGGCACTGTGCTGATTGGCTGCCTGAATGACGCCATACACCGCTAAGAAACGTTACGTAATGACAGGAGCAGAATCTTATTGGCTCGTAGATCCACATCACACTAGACGGCTCATCCGGGCGGCTGTACAGACTCTGCAGAATTTGGTTGCTTTCCTCCTTCTCTGAGTTGGCAGGCTGAGGGGAGACCACTTTATATATGTTAAAGTGCTGGTTAAAGCGCCATGGCTGACCCCAGCCCTGCTGAACCCGGGACTTACCCTCCTTCACTGGTGTCCCCTTGCGCACTGGCCCCCTGGCTGGCAGTGAAGTAGATGGAGCTGGAGCTGGTGGAGTCCGTGCGCTCTCTGTGGACCAGATGGCGGCGCCGCCGGACCCGCTGACTCTCCTCAACCCCCTTTCTGAACGGGGGGGGGATTAAATATGAGTCAAACAACTCTGAGCACGTTAAACTGCACCATGAAATGTTTTATTCTTTCTATCAGACCTCTATATACCAGAACCAGTATATACAGGACGGTCTCAGAAAATTAGAATATTGTTATAAAGTGCTTTATTTTCTGTAATGTAAAAATGTCAGACATTCTGGATTCATTACAAATCAAATGAAATATTGCAAGCCTTTTACTATTTTAATATTGCTGATCATGGCTTACAGTTTAAGAAAACTCAAGAAAACTCAAATATCCTATTTAAAAAAATTAGAATATTCTGGGAATCTTAATCTTAAACTGTAAGCCATGATCAGCAATATTAAAATAATAAAAGGCTTGCAATATTTCAGTTGATTTGTAATGAATCCAGAATGTATGACATTTTTTTTTTTTTTTTTTTTTTTTTTTAATTGCATTACAGAAAATAAAGAACTTTATCACAATATTCTAATTTTCTGAGACAGTCCTGAATAGCATATCTACTCTTATATAGTTAATAAAGTATTGTTATATCATTGATGTCTATTGTTCTCTATTATATTGTAGTATTACAGTAAAGTAATGATAATGTAATACTATCCATTATAATTACTTCTATTATTACATACATACATACATACATACATACATACATACATACATACATACATACATACATACATACATACATAGTAGAACAACTAAATGCTGGATGTTTGTTTCGTTTTCTTTTTGTTTGCTTTGATTTGTTTGGTTTTTGACTATATTTATATATACATATAATTGAGTTTTATATCACTGTATAGAACAGTTATTAAAGTAGGGGTGTTTGGTTATGTGTGTTTTATAAGTAAGCTTATTGAAACTCTTGTTATATGTAAGAATGTATGTAAGATTCAGGGGTAGGACTCGATAAGTGATTACTTCAATCCTTCTCCGTTTTGAACACGTGTGTGTGTGTGTGTATATATATATATATATATAACATGCATGTTCGAAATAAAAATCTTCAAATCCAAATCTATCAAACATGCTCCATCTTCCTTCTGATGGAAATACTACGTGACCATCATGAACAGACTGAGACTCTGGACGTCTGGGTGACATCAGACTTGAGTCCAACTCACTTGACGTCTTGAATGATCTGCAGGGCGATGTCCTGCAGGCCGCCCCTCAGCTCCGCCACCTCGGAGCGCAGTGACGCCACGCAGTTCAGCACCTGGTCCAGCTGTTTCCTGAGCTCCCGCTGCTGCTCGGGCGACAGTCCCTGCACCGCGGCCTCCACCGCCGCTAACGCCTGCTGCTGGGCCTCCATCTCTGCAGGAGGAGACCACAACCAGAGATGGACCTGACATTAGCATGGACTCAGAACCAGTGGCGGCTTGTCAATAGGGGGCGCTAGGGCGCCGCCCCCATTAAAATTACAGGAAAAAATATAGACACAGTACACATAAATTACGTAATAAAAAGTAATTATCACATCTGTGCACTCATAAAATATGTCTGACTTTTAATTTTTCAGGCCTTCCCATCCCATACTGGATTTATTCAGAGTTGTTTTTTGTGCAGACTGAAATACAGAGGTTTCAATGGCCAAATGAGTGAGTCTTCCATGTGACTTCATGCTGGGCTCTAATTGCTTACTCAAAGATTCTCCTCCGGGGCCGGGCGTGGCCAATCAGCGTGTTTTCTGTAATTCTTCATCCAATCTGATTGATTCATGAGCTGTCAATCAAAGTCACACCCCTGACATTGTAGATGCGCGAATCACTCGCTACAAACGGAGTCACAACGACAAGACAGGAGACAATGGCAGCAGAAAAACTACATTTGGTTGTTTCATTACAAAATAATAATTTCATGAGGCGTTCGCCGGAGGAAAAGAAGCTGATTAAGGAGCTTGGACCGGACAAAACAGACCTAAAAATCCAGGTTGCCATGGCAATAGATGAGAAAATGTTCAAATGGAATATCACACTTAACGCTTCAATCCGAACCGACTGCTCAAGCAAGGCTCAACAAAAAAGGTTTATGCCCCACAGACGCTAAAGTAAATTGAGAAATGTCACCAGTGTTCATTTGGAAGCAGACAGGAACAAACACTCAGTTGGTCGGTGTCTCCCGAGGGATTTCAGCACATTTTCACCCTAAAGGGCTGGAGTTCGTCCGGAGCATGGACTCTAACCCTGGACTGAGAGCTGCGCTGTGTGCAGGCCACTCCAAGACCTCGCTTTCGGTGTCTGACAAAAGATTCACATTTAAATGTTTTGAATAACTTAATTATCTTGTTAAAAGACCCAGCAGCGACCTAAAACTAAACTGGGAATAGTTTTATTTACATTATTCCTCAGGATATGAATGTCGTTTTCCTTTTTCCATGACCCCCTACACCCAGACAAAGTTCCCTGTTCCTGAAACAGCAAAACTGCCCCCTGCACAGCATGATGATCCCACCTCCGTGTTTGACGGTGGGAACCATGGGAGCCATGTCTGGGGGGTTAAAGGCCTCTCCTTTCCTCTGTACACCAAAGCAGAATCCATGTTCCCATCCAGCCCCAGTTTGGTCTCATCAGACCAAACTTGAGAAACAATTATTTTGACACATCTTGTGTGATAGTGATGCACAGATTGTTCGGCCGAAAATGGCAAAAAAAAACTTTCGGTGTTCAGTGGAATAAGTGGGAAAAAAAACAGAACAATTAATAACGGCGTTGTAATATAAATAGACTGGCCGCTCCAGTACCGGTTGTGCACCACAAACATAAATTGTTGGCCAACCAAAAAGTAACCACATAAGAATTTTACCTAACATTCACCAGCAGGTGGAACCAAAACAACATAATGCTGGGAAATTAAAAAATGTTTTTTATGTTCAATAAATATTTTCTACCTTGTAATTTTATAAAAGATTTTTTTCTTTGAAAAGCATGCCTAAATCAAATGTATTTGATTTATGCAAATACGTTTTTTACGCAAAATAAAAGAAAAACTGCGAAGAACCATGTTCGGTATTGTTCGGTATTCAGCCAAGTGTTTATTATTATTTTCGGTTTCGGCCACAAGATTTAATTTCGGTGCATCACTAGTTCTGAATGATGTATACTACAGTCATTAAACTCAGCGATTCCCTCCTCCTTCTGGTGTTAAAACATCATGTTATTTATTTACCGGTAAGTAAAATCATTTCTGGCCAAAAATGTTTAAAGGATTATTTAAGGAGCTCTATCCTCTTTTGCTGTGTTGACCTGAATCATTTCTTTTAATCTTAAACTTTATTTGGTCTAAAATTTAAGTTCACACTTTTATCTTACTGTTAGGATTTCATGAAATTATTGAAGCTCAAAACTGTCTAGGCTCTCTTCAAAGTAATCTCATTCTGATTAAGAGCCAAGCGTAGACAAAAAAAATTAGATTAGAAGTTAAATACAATACACATAATGTTGGAGAGGAGACGGGGGAAAGGTGACACCTTAAGGTGATTTCCCCTTGATAGCAATACACATACAATTTGTTGAGAGAAGACAATGGGGAGACACAGATGTTTAGCATTGGGGGGTCTGATCTGCGGTCTGGTTTGACACCTCAGATGGGAGACAGACAGTAAAGGAAATGTAGAGCTGGAAGTGACACGTTTGGGGGTCTTTTCCCGTTCCCTCAACCAATGAAAATCATTTGCAAAGAACACCCTCCTTTTCAGTATAAAAAAGACTGGACTCATGAAAACGTCGTGATTTTCTCTTGTACCATACGTGGTCTGAGAGAAGTCTCCTCCGGCCGGAAAAAACCTTGTGCTTGACTTGATTAAAAGTTGTATTAACCTGTAACTTTATTCCATTAGTCTTTCTTGGTTCTCCAGACAAAAGAACACGTATCTTTCAATGGTGACCCTGAAACGTGATCTGGTTGTTTCCTGACTGTGGAATTGTGGAGAGAAGCTCTGGAAGTTTTCATGCAGACAACCAAAACCTGACTACTCAAAATAAGGTAAGCAGAAACCGCTGATGAGTAGAAATTCTGCACATTTGGATTTATCAAATTAATAGTGGTTGTCTGATTGAATTTTTCTCAAGCTCATAAAGATTAAAAATAGGTTTTTACATAGACAGGTTTGACTTTTGGTGTGTCATGCACAATGTTAATTTTTTATTTTTTATTTTTTTTAAGTAATTAGAAAATCCAAGTTGGGCTTGGTTAAATCCGAGTTGGGCTCGGTCAAGTTGGGCTTGCTTAAATCCGAGTTGGGCTCGGTCAGTACTGTGTGAAATTAGAAAATCCAAGTTGGGCTTGGTTAAATCCGAGTTGGGCTCGGTCAAGTTGGGCTTGGTTAAATCCGAGTTGGGCTCGGTCAAGTTGGGCTTGCTTAAATCCGAGTTGGGCTCGGTCAGTACTGTGTGAAATTAGAAAATCCAAGTTGGGCTTGGTTAAATCCGAGTTGGGCTCGGTCAAGTTGGGCTTGCTTAAATCCGAGATGGGCTCGGTCAGTACTGTGTGAAATTAGAAAATCGTTTGAACTGTGTGAAAATTGTAACTCAGCAAGTTATTGCTGGCGCGCCTGCGATTGTGTGTAATTGAATTCTTCTGTTTACATTTGGGAAGTCAAAAAAGCACTTAAAAATCCGGGTTTAATTCGGTCAGCTGTTAGTAGTTAGTAAGATAAATAAATAATTGTTTGTTTTTGTGGGTGGTTGTTTATCCGATTTGATTTGATGGTTCAGTGTATGAACTCATTTTATATGAGAACAGAATTGCTGCTCCTGAACAGATCGGATACACTGTCGGGGATTTATTTTTTTTTGGGATTGGTGTAGTTAAAAAAGGGTATGTTAGTAGGGTGATGTATCCAGCTGTTAAATAAAGCTGGTGGAGAGTCGGGTTACCCTCAATGATTGAGCACACGGAGTGACTTCGTGTTGAAACTTCTTATCAGACAGCTCCATCCAGGGAAATTAATCCATTTGCAGCTGGACATACCTAGTGTATAATTTTGCGTGTACGAATGTTGTCTATTAAAATGATCGATGTGTGGTCGAAATGTGAATCCGGCTCTTTTGAATCGATTCTGTATTCGACTCTGACCAGGTGGTTAGAAAAGGTTCCCAAATCTGATCGTAACAATGCCCGACGCAGATTTGTATTATGGGTTGAGGAAATGCAGAAGCGTGGCCTGTTCCCCGACACAGAAGGAGGGGCTGTTGATATAGAGACATTTACATCAATTATTCGACAAGCTGCAGAGAGCCTAAAGGCAGCTTGTTTGGAAAAGGAGAAAGCAGCCATCTTAAAGAAAAGGGGGGCCGTCAAGGCTGTAAATAAGGCAGAGAAATTTTATTCAGATTGTCAATGTTTCTTGAGCGAGTTAAAGTTCACGATATCACAAGAGGAGAGGGGCACAACTTATCTCCTGAGAGTACGAGAGTTATGGCTTAATATAACGGGTGCAGACCCAGCTCTGGATGAAAACACTGAACTTATTTTCAGAAGAGCAGTAGAGGCTTCCGTCCCTCCTGTTATTCAAAGTGGATTAAAGAATGTCGTGGGCCTGCCTGAGCTCCCATACCGTGGATGGGCCTGTCATGTAATCACTTATATAGATAACATGGTGGAAAAGAGAATGGGGGAGGGGGCAGAAATAATTGCTCTCCAAACTCAATTGGTGAAAAGTCAAATAAAGGAATCTAGGGATAAGATCAATAATGAAAAATCTGAGAAACAAATGTTACAAACTAGAGACCCCCATCCCAACCTCCCTGGCCCATCCTCCTCCTCTGTCCCGACACCTCAGTTGCCCCCCCCCCTACACCCTCCCTCTCAAGTCCCCCCCCACTATGATCCCAACCTCCCTGGCCCATCCTCCTCCTCTGCCCCGACACCTCAGTTGCCCCCCCCCTATACATACTCCCCCCACTCTGGGGTGAGACCACATTCGTTTACGCGTGGTGTACCTTTCCGGGGACAGGGAAGACAGACAAACAATGCGCGGTCTGGTCGGAACTTGTGCTTCCGTTGTGGACGGTCGGGGCACTGGGCGAGACAATGTGGAGCTCGCTTTGCTGGTCAACTTAATGGGAGTAGGGTTCCACTGTAGGTTTCTCAGTAGGAGTAGACTATAGTGGAATCGGAATATAAATATACATGTGTGTACACGTGATACCATAGGGAATAATAATATTAATGTCTTAACGTATTGATGAATATAGTGTGTCAAGTCCGTGCACGGCTGGGTAACTTTGTTTATGATTCTGAAGTTCAGATGATTTTGGGACCTCATCTGGAATGACGTTTGCAGTGGTTAACCACACCGATGAGCAGACAGGAGGTTTTGTTTCTGGAAGTCTAAGCAATCCTGGGCCCATATACAGAGATTAGCAGTTTTCTGCCTTAGTTATTGGATTGCCTTAAACTACCCGTAACAAGCGACTCCCATGTCTTAAAACATTCTACTTGTGTTAAAAGTATTTAAAGTAGTCAGAGATTCGATTACTTCAGATCATAAGTAAAGTTTGAACACATAAGGACACACTTAAATGAAAAGAAATGTCAAATAACAGAATTTTGTTGTCTATTATTGTTTTGCTTGTCATGTATAATGTATATCTGTTATTAATTTGCGCTCTCTCCCCCTGCGAGCCCCCCCCCCCCTAATTTAAGGAGCCAGAAAGTTCCTTCAAGTCAGGGAGGAGAAGCCTCCTTACAGTGTGTCTACAGTGTATTCAGAATATTCTTGGAGATTTGTTCTCTTAATGTTTTGGTAAATGGAAAGGTGTGGTGGTATCAATTTGTATTGTAACGGCTGTGGTTGTTCTTATTTTATGCAGATCTTATATGTTTTTTTTTTTTTTTGATTTTAGTAGAAAAAAAAGAAAAAAAAAGAGG
This sequence comes from Cololabis saira, assembly GCF_033807715.1. NCBI lineage: Eukaryota > Metazoa > Chordata > Actinopteri > Beloniformes > Belonidae > Cololabis > Cololabis saira. The sequence goes on along the minus strand of NC_084604.1, from coordinate 7,327,277 downwards.
GTGGAGGATTGATGACCCAGAGAAATGTGGTGTGTGCAGTGTGCTAAGTAGAGCTGCACTGGTTTCTGTGGGACCTTGACTGGAAAGTTACCCCTGGTACAGAACCGCAGAAATCAACGTCGGATCCATCTCCTACGCTGCAAAGCTGTGTATGAACTTCATCTGAATGCGAGGTGGGCTCTCGCCCAAGACGCTGACGAAGAAAAGACTGATGGATAACGACCGGGTCTTCTTCTAAAAAGGTGCAACTGTATCTGCCGAAACTATGCTTGGACACTGGCGAAGGTCTACAGCTCTGTGGTGCAGCCTGTGGTGCTGAAAGGCCGAGGTTTTCTGCGGATGCCTGGTGTTGCAGTATTGGGGTGATTATGGGTATACTGCACACACTCATTTCCTACTGTTTTGTTCCAATGGGTCATCGGTTTTACATACTTTTTCATAGAGCTGGTTGGATATTATTTTACGATTTTTATATTTTATTTTATGTTTTTCGGGGGATTAGTTTGAAAAGATGGTTATCTGTCCAAAGTGCCTGTTGAAAGAATAAGAAAAAAAAAAAAAAAAAAAAAAAATGGGGGGATAGTAGACAATGATAGTAGACAATGTTAATACGTCAGAGGAATACAAACTACTTGCATGCCATTTTTCTAATAACTAACATCTGTTGTTTAAAGTTGTTACAAAGGGGCAAGGCTCAACTGAGATTATAGATAGACAGTTATTACCGTGCAACCTGTCCGTTCTGTTTTTTGAGTCATACAGGGATATGGAATGAAACCTTTTCCAGGCTAGGAGAAGACTCCCTTGTCTATCAGAGTGGCAGGAGCCACTCTAGGACCATGACAGAGACATTCCAGGGCCTGAGTGGATGCTTGAGTAAAGGCTACTTGGATGCAACAGCAAAAAACTTGGGAGACATCGGAGGACAACTTTCATCACCTGGACGCAGGACTCCGATCTACAGGAAATCATGGAGTGGGTGTGCTTTCGTCTCCAGAAGAACAATGGATTATTTTTTGTTGCCGTAAACCTGGACCCCGGGATTTCCCCATTTTTGACTGGAATATATAACGGACTTGACACATGGTTATACTGATTTATTTGGTTTATTTGTGAAATGCTCATCCATTATGAGATGTACAATTGTTTACAATATGAATATTCAGACTTCCACAGCTTTAAATGTATGATTGTTGTTGAATGTATTTGTATATTAATCCGTATGTATGGTTCTTGATATTTGTGGGTTTTTTTCTTCTGTTGCTCTGCTTGTATCTTCACATCTGGTGGTCATGTGTAATATTGCAGGATTGGGACTCTGTTTTGTCTATACAGCTAAGCAGGGTGTTCTATTTTATAAAAAGGGGGGTACAAAAACAACACATATTTATATATCCCAGTGGACAGTTTTACATGGTTGGTTTGAAAAACATGAATTAATCATGTTTTGAGTGGAAGTTGTTAGGATTTCATGAAATTATTGAAGCTCAAAACTGTCTAGGCTCTCTTCAAAGTAATCTCATTCTGATTAAGAGCCAAGCGTAGACAAAAAAAATTAGATTAGAAGTTAAATACAATACACATAATGTTGGAGAGGAGACGGGGGAAAGGTGACACCTTAAGGTGATTTCCCCTTGATAGCAATACACATACAATTTGTTGAGAGAAGACAATGGGGAGACACAGATGTTTAGCATTGGGGGGTCTGATCTGCGGTCTGGTTTGACACCTCAGATGGGAGACAGACAGTAAAGGAAATGTAGAGCTGGAAGTGACACGTTTGGGGGTCTTTTCCCGTTCCCTCAACCAATGAAAATCATTTGCAAAGAACACCCTCCTTTTCAGTATAAAAAAGACTGGACTCATGAAAACGTCGTGATTTTCTCTTGTACCATACGTGGTCTGAGAGAAGTCTCCTCCGGCCGGAAAAAACCTTGTGCTTGACTTGATTAAAAGTTGTATTAACCTGTAACTTTATTCCATTAGTCTTTCTTGGTTCTCCAGACAAAAGAACACGTATCTTTCATTACATTTGCTAAATAAAACCCAGTTCAAAAGTCAACGGAAGACCATTTTAGACAACTGGGATTTCAGTTCTTTTTTTTTTTTTTTAATAATTTTTTTTGTTTCCATAAGTAGTCCAGGGTTGTTTTTAAAAACGTTTGTCTCCTTGTGCTTTGGAGGTGAGCACCCACATCTTCTGTCTGTGTTTCAGGCTGATCTTCTTGATTATATCCCCTGTTCCTGTGACGGTCTGGAGACCTGCCCAGGACGGATCCCTGCTGTTCACCCAGAATCAGAATCACATTCATCTGGCCAGGTCAGGTCAGACAAGACATGGAATTTGATTTGGTTGTTATCGCTCACTCTACAGCAGGAGTTTTCAATTCCGGTCCTCGGGCCCCCCTGCCCTGCTTGTTTTAGATGCTACCCTGCTTTAAGCACACCATACTACAAGTGGCTGTGTCATCAACAGAGTTGTACAGACCTCGATGACAAACTAATGAGGACCATTAATTAGAATCAGGTGTGTTGATGCAAGGCAACATTAAAACATGCAGGGCAGGGAGGCCCGAGGACCCGAATTGAAAACCCCTGCTCTACAGTAAATAGCTAAATAGGTAATAGACAAATGACAGCTCTTATTAACATACTGTATATACAATTTTTAAAAAGTAAAAAGGTGCAGCAGAATGAGGTAGATATGATTATTGAAAGGAACATTTACAGAAAGAGCTGGTACAGGCTCCAGCAGATACCTGCAACTATTAACAAGAATAACGGCTAAAGATAATGTAGAGATGGATATCAACATTTGACAAGAAATTAAGTGAAGTGTCACAAGCCCTTCTCCTTGGGTTATTTGAGTGATGTTCAAATGCTGATTGGTTGCTCAAAAATGCTTGGGAGGGATGTTTGACCACCTTCATTTTCAGAGGTGTCAAGTAACAAAGTACAAATACTTTGTTACCTTACTTAAGTAGAAATTTTGGTTATTTATACTTCACTGGAGTAATTATTTTTCAGACGACTTTTTAATTTTACTCCTTACATTTTCACACAATTATCTGTACTTTTTACTCCTTACATTTTAAAAACAGCCTCGTTACTCTATTTCATTTCGGCCTTTAAAAAAAACTATCCAGTTAAATTGCTCCATCCGGATAGAGTGATTTTGGTTGTGGTTGTTTCAGATGTTCTTGTCCAGTTTTGTTCTTACATCCGTTCCCTCAGATTCCTGCAACTAAACTTGGATGTACATTCCAATAAAGGTTAGGATAAATGATAACATGCCTCTGAAGTTCGACTTTTTGCACCATTACAATACTTATAGGCAACTAGTCATCATATCTCCTGCTCTCTGAAACACACGTTAATGCTCAATAGTACACATATATGGTTCTTTAATATTACTTTAATATTACTTTACATTACATTATACTAAGATACATTCATTTTCAATGGCTTTTGTCCTTAATGGCTTTTTTCCCCCCTTACATTACTTTTACTTTTATACTTTAAGTAGTTTTGAAACCAGTACTTTTGTATTTATACTTGAGTAAAAAACTTGAGTTGATACTTCTACAGGAGTATTTTTAAACTATAGTATATATACTTCTACCTGAGTAATGAATGTGAATACTTTTGACACCTCTGCTCTGTTCATTTTCTGTGGGTAAGGAAAGCTTCATTATTTCTTTTACAGTCAATGGTCGACTGTTTCACAGGTGCTGCTAATCTTGACATTAAATATACCTCTGCTTTGACATTCCCGGTTTAAGCAATAAGGAATAAGGAATAAGGAATACCCCCCCCACTCACCCTGCTGGTCCAGCCGCTGCAGCAGCGCCGCTGCCCCGCCAGCCCCCTCGCAGAGCCCGGTCCCTCCCCGGGTCTCAGCAGCGAGTCTCCCGGACCTCCGTCTGCTGATCTCCCGGTAAACGATGATGGCGATCAGTCCCAGCCCGGCGGTGGCTCCGACCGCCAGCCCGATCATCCCCGTCCTTCCCAGCGGAACGCTCATCCTTCCACCCTGCAGATCCTCCCTCCAATACTCACTAATTTACCTTTACGTTACTCGATATGAGCGGATCTGAGGAGGTGTGAAGATAACGGCGACATAACTCCATCCACCTGGTGTTGAATATTGGACTTTAATAAACACGGCTGCACATGCGCAGAGCGGCTAGCACGCTGGCTCCGTGCTCTCATGCAATACAACCTTTACGGGCATTTTTTTTAATCTTCTCACGAATGTAAATTTCCCTTTGTAGCTTCGCCTTTTAATATTACAAGAACAAACTATGGTGTTAAAAGACACCTTCTATATAACATGAAAAACAATGCAATAAATTGGTGCGACGTTTCTTCTTCGCCCTCTCGTTCTTCTTCTTGTCGTTTCGGTTTTGACGCTTATTGGCGGTTGACATTTCATTGTAGCAACCACTACTGCCTCCCCGTGGTGGGGAGTATGAATAGAATTTCACATAATAATAATAATAATAATAATAATAATAATAATAATAATAATAATAATAATAATAATAATAATAATATGGTATAAATAATAATAATATAATAATAATAATAATAATAATAATAATAATAAAAACATGGTAATAATAATAATATAGTATTAATAATACTAATAATACTAATAATATGGTAGAAAATAATAATAATATAATAATAATATTATTAATAATAATAATAAAAACATGGTTAAAATTAATACTAATATAATGTTAATAATAATAATACGGTAGAAATATTAATAATATAATATTAATAATAATAACAATAATAATAATAATAATTTATAGATATGTGTGTGTGTGTTTATATGTTCATAAATAACCTCTGTATAGTGTGTGTGTGTGTGTGTGTGTGTGTGTGTGTGTGTGTGTGTGTGTGTGTGTGTGTGTGTGTGTGTGTGTGTGTGTGTGTGTGTGTGTGTGTTCATATGTTCACATTGTAAATTTTCATCAATGTCAATATACAGGACAGGACAAAAATGTCATACATTCTGGATTCATTAAAAATCAACTGAAATATTGCAAGCCTTTTATTATTTTAATATTGCTGATCATGGTTTACACCTTAAGAAAAAACTCAAATATCCTATATCGAAAAATTAGAATATTCTGGGAATCTTAATCTAATCTTTTCTGAGACAGTCCTGTAAAAACGATTTATCAGAATCAGTTGTATGTATTATACGTGTGTGTGTGTGTGAGGGAGAGAGAGAGAAAGAGAGAGAGAGAGAGAGAGAGAGAGAGAGAGAGAGAGAGAGAGAGAGAGAGAGAGAGAGAGAGAGAGAGAGAGAGAGAGAGAGAGAGAGAGGCAATGATGGTAAACTGAATAAATGAACACTAACATTATCAGTGTCTAAAGAAATTAAAAGAACAGCAATCAAGTAATAATAGTGATAATAAATCAAAAAAGGGAATAATCAATTCATTCATTTCATACAATCTGTGACTGATCAATCAATATGAGGACAGGAGACTAAATGGGAGCATCCTGTATGTGTATGTGTTAGTTTGTGTGTGTGTGTGTGTGTGTGTGTGTGTGTGTGTGTGTGTGTGTGTGTGTGTGTGTGTGTGTGTGTGTGTGTGTGTGTGTGTGTGTGTGTGTGTGTGTTTACTCCAGATGAAAGCATTTGCTTAAGAGCAGGAGCAATCCACTTGTGTTTTTTAATGGGAGCATTTAAATATCAAAACACAGACATCAGAGTCTACTATTCAATATGCCTGTGTCTATGAGACTGGATGTAAATTTACAATTAGTTAGGTGTTCTGCACTCACTCTTCAACCACTGCTGTTTTCACGTGCATGTCTGCACGATGCATGTGACAGTCAAAAGATTAATATTGTCTGCAATTTCATTCACTTGCTTGAAAAATGTAATATTATAGTCCTTTAGGGGGACATCAATTATGAGAATTGTATCAATATTTTATGTAGTATGAGATACAAAAAGAAATATTGGTGCTTTTTTCCTACTTAATAGGAAAATGATAAATATTTGGTTATTTTGGGGGAAAAATATTCCTTTATATTCTGGAAAGTTTGACAAAGAAACTTCTATGAAGCCCGTGAGTGTGGGGAATAGTGTGTGCCATGTTTCTCGTTCGTCTGAGCCACATATCAAAGCATAGGGTGAAAGAATAAAAATGAGTCACACTTTGTTTGTTTTGGTTGCAGCTGAAGTGGCCAAGAATGTGTCTGATGGAAGGAACACGGTCATTCACTCACGTAAGTCTGAGAGACAGATACCAGGGAGGAAATGTAGAAACAGTTACAAGGTTCATTTGCTGACTTGAGGAGAGAGGGGATGAGAGAGGACACATTCTGTCCATATTCTGAACAGAAAAGAAGAAAAAGTGAAAGAAGTCATCTACAGTATATCAAACTGGAGGGGAGACAAATAACAGAGATGAGCTGAGGTTGTAACTGTCCAACCTTCACTCTCCTCCCCAGGTGCTCACCCTGATTCATGTGACCAGAATATCTCACACGATGGACCAGTACATAAACAAACTTCCTGCAGAATGGATGGGTGGCTCAGTGAAAGATCTGACCTCAGCATCTCAACAACACGTGGGAATGTTTACGAGTGTAGAAGCCTATAAGCCATAAAACCTCAGACACGAAGAAATGTTTCAGAGGAGAAGCTAAACCTCTACGACCACCATAAAAAGCTGTCAAGTAGTTTTCCATTTCAGAGCTCAGAATTCCTTTTACTTTTTTGTTCAACATTTTAACAGCGTTTTATTCAGTTTAAGGATGTTTTAATATTAATCAGATGGTTCACAAAAATCATATACATGTGTACATTATATAAAAAAATCCTAAAATATTACATCCCAGTTAGATTTGACGACTGTTCAGATAATGATTGTGACGACGATTGGAAGATCATCATGTTCCAGCCCAGACGTCTATTTATCTCATTCTGAAAGTAACCATGAGTGTTTGTTTACCACTGAATCCAAGTGGAAACTGATAAACGTGTCATTTATCTGCACTTATACAGCACACAGCCAAGATGACAATGCCCAACTGATATCAAGGGGTCTAAGTACCGAGATAATATCCTCCACATTATTACAGCACCCGAAGCCCGAACTGTTGAGAAAAGGCAGGAGAGATCTGTGTTTTCATGCTGCTTCCCCCAAAGTTTGACCTTACTGTCTGAATGTCACAATAAGAGTCAAGACTCATCGGACCAGACAATATTTTTGAGTGAGTCTGCACAGATTTAACTTTAATTTCCTGTTATGAGCTGACAGATGTGGCTGGCTGGTGAAGCAGGAGTGCTGCTGCCGTGGCACATCTGCTTCCAGGTTTGACCTCCTTGTCTCCTTCATATCTCATCTGCAATCCAATTCAATAATACTTTATTAGTCCCTGAAGGGCAATGATACAGTATGTGGAAGTAACTCTTAACTGTCTTTGAAGGGTTTTTGTAGATGGTCATCACGCTATCGGCACAAAGGATCTCAATTCATGGTTTGTATTTCAGCAAATCTGAAGAATGGGTGGTTATGTTGTACTTAATGTTTTTGTGTATTTGAGACCACTTTGGTCTGGGTTATTCTCTGACCTGAGAACTGCAGCTCCCTGAATGTTCTCTCTCGCTCGCTCTTTCTCTGTATACCCTTGAAATAGTTGTAAGTTAAACGTTCCAGATCAGCATCTGGCACCAACATCAAAGCCCTGTTCAAAGTTACTTATTCTGATGCTTGGCTTGAGTTTTCTGCGTGTCAATTGGACCATGTGTGCATACTTGAATATATTGAGCTGCTGCTATGTGATTGGTTGATGAGATATTTGCTTTAACAAACAGCTGAAGCGATGGTGAGCACCAGCCAAAGTGGCCAATGAGCGTATATATGAACTAAATTCAATTCAAGTCAATTCGATTTTATTTATATAGCGTCTATTCCAACAGAAGTTGTCTCTAGGATCAGAGACCAGAACATGACCCCCGAACAATTATTACATAAACATAACATAAACAATGGCAGGTAAAAACTCCCCTAGTGGGAGAAAAACCTTAAACCAAACAGTGGTAAGAAAAAACTCCCCTTTAGGAGGGAAGAAACCTGGACCAGGACCAGGATCATAAGGGGGAACCCTCCTGCCGGAGACGAGCTGGGCAGAGCAGGAAAAGAGAAAACAGACAGAGAGAATGAAGAACAGAGAAAGGAGAGACACAGGCACAATGGTAACTGCATTGCAGCAGTGGGATGATCAGAGAGGGGACTGCAGGTCAGAACACAACTCCCGAAGCTCCGGCCTGCAAACATGCACAAAAGAGAAGGGGGGGCCAGCACAACAAACTACAAGAACAATGGACAACAATGATGGCTATGAGATACTTATAATTAATAAAAAATGGAAGAGGAGAAGAGAAGAGAAAGAGGGTGAGGAGCACCGCCCAGTGGGTCATGTCGGTGTCCCCCTGCAGCAGAGGCCTATAGCAGCATATCTACCACCAAGCTGTTTGAGACTATTATAGTGTAGTGTAGTAGTTATGTTATAACTATTATAGTTTTGTTCTATAGCTGCAGCTATGACTACTGACTCTAACACACTAGAGTTTACACTAACTAGAGATTTACTAAACACTAACTAGAGGTTTTATAACACTAACTACAGGTTTACTAAACACTAACTATAGGCTTTACTAAACAGAAAGGTTTTAAGTTTAGTTTTAAAGGTGGAGGTGGTGTCAGCCTCCTTAACCCAGATTGGAAGTTGGTTCCATAGTAACGGTGCCTGATTGCAGAACGCCCGCCCTCCAAATCTACATTTGGATACTCTAGGAACTACGAGTAAACCTGCACTCTGAGAATGGAGAACTCTGTTAGGAACATAAGGCACTATCAGGTCTTTCAAATATTGTGGAGCTAAGCCTTTTTGGGCTTTATACGCAAGTAATACAATTTTGAATTGGATTCTGAATTTTACAGGTAGGTAATATTTGAGATATTATGGAGATGGAAAAATGCTATTTTACAAACCTGATTAATACTGTATAGTTTAAATGACAAATCATGGTCGAAAACAACACCAAGGTTTCTCACAGTTGCACTGGAAGCCATCGAAAGATGCTCTGGACCAAGAATGATAACCTCTGTCTTATCTGAATTTAGAAGCAAGAAATTTCTGGACATCCAGTCCTTGATGTCCCTAAGACATGCCTGAAGTTTAACTAACGGTTCTGTCTCATCCGGCTTCATAGACAAATAGAGCTGCGTATCATCAGCATAGCAATGAAAGTGTATGCCGTGATTCTGGATTATACTTCCCAATGGCTGCATGTATAAACTGAACAAGATTGGCCCTAGCACTGAACCCTGCGGAACACCATAACAGACCCTTGACTGTTCTGAAGAAACCTCATGTACATGAACAAACTGGAACCTGTCAGATAGATATGATTTAAACCAACGTAGAGCGGTCCCTTTAATCCCAACAACATGCTCTGTCTAACCTGTGCAGTAAAATGCTGATCTACAGTGTCAAAAGTGCTGTCTCTGTGCTATGATGCATTCTGAACCCTGAATGAAAAACTTCAAACAGATCATTTTTATACAAATAGTCACATAACTGGCTTGAAACTACTTTTTCCAGAATTTTAGATACAAATGGAATATATGACTCACTCTTGTTTTATGGTGGGCCTTGAAGGAAGTAACATGCAGCTCACTGGACTTATTTATGTTTGCTATTTTTTATGTGGGCATTTAAAGTGTATTCACATTTTCTCATGTTCTCATGTTCTCGGCTCATTTTGTTCACTTTTTTTTGAATGAATATAAGTAAACTTACTCCAAATGAACAAATAACAAAAGAAAACCACAAAGCTACTCCAAATGAAGTTCAGGGTTTGAATTTTTTCGACATTCTCAGACCAGATTCTTCAGAATTTATGCAATTGATGAGTTCAGCCTTTTCTCTTTGATGTCTACAGATTGATAGACAGAAACATCTAAACTCTTATATGCCAAGATGGGAGTTGTCCAAGCTGAGTAGGAAGGTTTATGTAAGGTCAAAGTTGTCTGATTTATGACAGAGGCTTTAGCTAATCCAAAGTTGACAAGGATACTCAACATGGTATGCAGTCGGACCTGAACAGTGAATTATCAGAAGTTGCAGGATATGCTTTAGACAAAAGTGACTTGACAAGATGCTTAGAGCCATCATGTGCTGTTTTAATACACGTTCTTTTACATGGACATATTTAATGGGGAAAAGAATTTGAGTTGTTTGCCAAAAATGAAGCTGAAACTTGGCCAGGATGTCAGTCTCGTGTAATGCTGGAGCTTCCATTTCCCACAATGCTGACGTTGTCATGGAGATGTGGTGTAAATGAGGGCAGTAAAGAATTCAAAAAGCTTCACTGTAGAGATCAAAACATCACTAAACTACCGCAACCAAACCAGATTCAGTCCAGAAGTGTTTAACTCTTGGACTGTCGGACTAAAATGTATGGGACGGGTCTTCAACATGAGATTAGAAATGATCAGATTTGAAAAAAGACCTTTAAATGTTATCTGTAAAACTCTGCTTGCTAATAACTACTGTTTGAGCCCAGGTTTCCACAATAGATTTATACAATGTGGAAATTGTATGTGTAATTAGTAACATCAGCAATGAGAGTTTTTGTGAAGCAATCAGCCACCATGAATACTACAATCCCCAAGAGACAGTTTCACTCTGATGAACTGCAGGTTTCAGGTGTTATCACTTAATCTGGGAATCATCTGGTATGACAAGTCAAATCTCTTCTGGTAAAATGAGTTTGGTGCTATTGTAACATCTAATCAGTCTACTTGAAATATTACATTCTGTAACAGTTTTTTAACTCTTTTATTCACATGTTGCTGACTTAATATTTTGTATGCAAATGTTCTAACTTGTATCCATCAAGATCAGCAACTATTCACCGAACATCCATATCTTGTGTAGCTAAATAAAACCACACTATCCCAAGTCCAACAGCATGAGATTGTACACAAAGTGGAAAGAGGGAGGATGTGGATGAGTGAGTGTCAAAGGACCCAGGATGAAACAACAAAGATGCAGGAATACATCAAGAAGATAAACTGCTAAGTGAATGTCTCAAACACCAGAAATCCAGTGGGGAAGAAGACGTGGAGAAGGAACCATCATGAAAAAAGAAATCAACGCACCATCGACTGATTAAAGAAGTGGCTGACATCGAGAAATCCTACCAGTGGCTGGAAAAGGTTAGTCTGAAGACCAGCACAAAGGCATTAATCATAGGAGCATATGTGTGTGTGTGTGTGTGTGTATGTGTGTGTGTGTCCGGTGGAATCGGTAGTGGTGTGCGTTGTGATTTTTAACAGACGGGACTCAGACCAGCAGGACTCTTTTGGAGGCAATCTCCGTTTATTTCCTGACAAGGAAATAAAACAACAAAACCTCCAGTCAAAACATGCATCCAGTTGAGCCCCTACACAGATAATAAAGAATATTAACATAATACAAGGGAAACCCAAACTGTGGTCTATCGGACTTCACATCACTCACCTCTCCCATTGACATCAGTAACAAAAGGGGAGAGGTGAAGGCGGGAAAAATCATTTATACAGGTGGGGGGGGGTCACAGAAATGTCCGTAGGGGGACAACAAACAAAAACACAAAAGGTTCCACATATTCTGGAGGTTTGACATGTCAGGTATCAAAATAACAGAACAAAATAACAGATTTTGGTTATAAAATATAAAATAAATGCACATACATAAGTGGAAAATCGACTCTGTTACATGTGTACATGTGCATGTGTACTTTAAACAAACATAACATTTAAACATAAACATAAACATAAACATAAACCCCCAAGCAATTATTATATAAACAATGGCAGGTAAAAACTCCCATAGTGGGAGAAAAGCCTTAAGCCAAACAGTGGCAAGAAAAACTCCCCTTTAGGAGGGAAGAAACGTTGAGCAGGACCAGGCTCATAAGGGGGGACCCTCCTGCCGAAGGCCAGACTGGGGGAGTCAGGGACGTCAGCAGCACACAGCAGGCAGGTGGAAGCAGCAGCGGGATGACCAGAGGGGGGGGGGGGGGGGGGAGGGGGGGGGGGGGGGGAGGGGTGGGGGCGGGAACACAGGCCAGAGAGGAAGGGAAAAGGAGAGAAGAAGGGTGAGAGGCACCGCCCAGCGGATCATGTCGGTGCCCCCCTGCAGCATAAGCCTATAGCAGCATATCTACCGCGAAGCTATATTTGAGACTAACTATTATAGTCTTGTTCTATAGCTGCAACTATGACTACTGACTCTAACACACTACAGTTCACACTACCTACAGATTTACCAATACCAGCTAGAGGTTTACTAAACACTCACTATAGGCTTTACTAAACAGAAAGGTTTTAAGTTTAGTTTTAAAGGTGGAGGTGGTGTCAGCCTCCTTAACCCAGATTGGAAGTTGGTTCCAAAGTAATGGTGCCTGATAGCAGAAGGCCCGCCCTCCAAATCTACATTTAGATACTCTAGGAACTACGAGTAAACCTGCACCCTGGGAGCGGAGAGCTCTGCCAGGAACATAAGGCACTATCAAATCTTGTAAATACCGCGGAGCTAAGCCGTTTTGGGCTTTATATGCAAGTAATACAATTTTAAATTGAATTCTGAATTTTACGGGGAGCCAATGGAGCGACGCTAACACTGGAGAGACGTGGTCTCTCCTGCTGATTCCTGTCAGCACTCGTGCTGCTGCATTCTGGATCAGCTGGAGCCTATTCAGCAAATTACTTGGACATCCTGCTAACAACACATCCCTGATACGGTAGATATGTAGGGCAGGTTTTGAAGCCACCACAGTGTAGACAACAGACGCCCACTTATCAGAAAGTTTGCATTTCCCCTTTACGCCCTTATTCGCCAGCAGCACCTGGTCACCGAGAGACAGAGGCTGACCCCTGGCCCATTTGTTGTACTGGGCACTCTGATGTTTCTGCTCAGCTGTGCAATTCTTCTGAGCCAGTGCCATAGCACAGTGCAGGTCACCCAAAAGTGATTTCACATAGGCATTATAGTCACACACAGTCACATCATGGAGAACATTCTTGAAGAGAAGGTCGACTGGCAGCCTAGGAACCCTCCCGAACATCAAGTAGAAAGGCGCAAACCCAGTGGTCTCATGAGCAGTGCAATTGTATACAAAGGTCATAGTCTGGACCATCTGCGGCCATTTCTGCTTTGAACGAATGGGTAAAGATCTCAACATATTTCCCAGAGTGCGGTTAAACCTCTCAGTACCCCCGTTCCCCATAGGATGGTAAGGCGATGTATGTGAGCAGTTCACAGCTCCAGACCCAAAGGAGTTTTTTTGCAGTCTCAGCTAATAAAGCAAATCTTCTGAGCTTCCTCTGTGACAAATGGTCTGAGAATGAGCAACTGGAACTTGTTCTTGGCCCAACTCATCTCTACCTGGGTGGTGGTTTCAAAGAAGAAACCAAGAGTGTAGTGCTGACAGGAGGGTCTGTTATGCATGTTCCTGCTCTGGAGTCTACACAGCAGGAGGCTGACACCAGGATCGTACTCCACACCCTCTACAGTGTCCAGAATGAAGGAGTTGACAGAGTTGTCATACATGCAAATGACACTGACAGCATTGTCATGTGCCTGTACTATGGTGCAACACATCTTAGTGATCTAGCAGAGCTGTGGGTGAGAACAGCCCAAAATGCATACTTGCCTATCCATAAAATGGTTGTGGCACTGGGACCTTCACAGTGTTGTGCAATGCCCTTTGTCCACAGTCTGAGTGGCAGAGATACAACTAGTTACCCATATTTCAGTGGAAAGAAGGCGTGGTTTAGGAGAAGCATGATCCTGGACATACCGGCACTGGAAGAATTTGGTGAGAACCCAACCGATGCCATAACAGATGACGTCCTTAATCAGGCACGGGACCTCACCATAGCTGTGTATACAGCCACAGTCGATCATTTTGAGGATTCAGATCTGGGCAAACTGAGAGCATACAAGTTCCTGAACAACAGATCAACACTCTTAAAGCTACTACCCCCAACAGAAGAAGCATTTCTCCTGCACCTGAAAAGGGCTGCTCTAGCAACACTCATTGACAAGAGTGCACACATATCCAAGCCAAAAATCCCCTTGTGCACAGAATTTGGATGGTCTATGGATAATGGAAAAGCAGTTCCCATCTCTTCTACAAAGCCAGCCTGGCCTGTGTCAATGAACAAGACAATCTCATGTGGATGTGTCAAAGGTTGCCAGAAGAACTGTTCCTGTGCAAAGAAGGGAGTTCCATGCTACATAGGGTGCCGTTGCCAGGGACTGACAACCAGATGCAACAGATTAAACACAGTCACATTGGAGTTCAGTGGCAGCAGCAGTGAATCAGAAAACTAGACACCTGCTGTAATTTGGACATGTATTATGTCAGGTTACTTTTTTTTCTTTTATTTTTGTTTAAATCACAATCTAGTTCTGGCCACGAAAATGGCTATTTTGTATTCAATTTATGAAAATCCAAATGAAAATAAATGTTTGGCTGACAGGAATTTTGTTCAATATCTAAGTATCAATATAGGATGTTATTCAAATGGTAGAAGAAGAAATAGCACTTGACCTCATCTCGTGGAACACTGACTGGAAATTCAGTTTCAGTACAATTCTCGATTTGGAATATAGAGCAGACATTTGGCCACAGCTAGTGCAGCCTTCGAGATAGAAAGGCCATCTTGGACTCAAATGAAAGCTTATGAATTAAGGAAGTTTTCTATATACATGGTAGGCATAGATATTCTCCATAAAGTACTGAAAAATATTGATTTTCCTGAGAATTTGTTAGGCGAGCAGTACTTTTTTTTGTCTTTTTTGGGATGTTGAGAGTGATATCTTAAAATAGAGTTGCAGCAATGCCCAGAATATTATTTCCCTGTCTTCCCCTATGTGTCAACATACTCTCTGCAAATGCGAGGCTGGGGTCAGGACAGTGATTAATAAACATCATGACCACTTCTGTACTGGGGTCCTCCACAGACCTACCCCGCCTCCGGAGGCACTCAGCAGATGAATTGAGGCTTGGGAAGGACATTGACAACAAAAATGATCATCGATCGAAAATAACCTCGTAAGGATGATTATATACTCATTCGGGGACGGGAAAAGACGTAGGTTGTCTGTGTCAGACTTCTGACTGACATTTAACTGGTTGGACAACAGTGAAAGAGGCCAGAGGTCCTAGTCATGGAGGCTCGCTTTGGTAACATTGTGTTTAGCTCCAAGTTTGACTCAGGAAACCTGGCACGAGTTGAAAAGGTGGAGAAGCGCAAGACAAGCCCTCCCTCTGATACGGCCTCCAGTGGGAGCTCCTCCTCGGGGGGACAGCTTACCCCGACTATGAGTTCAATGTGTGGACGCAGCCGGACTGCGGTGGGACGGAGCACGAGAATGGAAACAGATCATGGTTTTACTTCAGTGTGCGGGGGGCAACATCAGGGAAGTTACTGAAGATTAATGTGATGAACATGAACAATCAGAGGAAGTTGTACAGCCAGGGCATGGCTCCCCTCGTGCGCACATTACCTGGCAAAAACCGATGGGAAAGAATTCGGGGCCGACCCACATCTAAGATTGTGGATAACCAGTTCATCTCTTCATTCACTCATCGGCTCTTGGAAGTGCGAGGAGCTACCACCTACTTCTCTATCCTTTTTCTTACACCGAGTCCCAGGAGATGCTGCAGCAGCTGGATGACAGTTACCCCAATGCTGCCCAGCTCAGTCCAAGCAGTGCACCTGGTGCTGTGTATTACCACAGAGAGTTGCCGTGCTACTCTCTGGATGGTAATAGGGTGGATCTTCTCACTGTGACCAACTGCACCACTGTGACCAACTGGGCCTACAAAAGCGCTCTCTTAACTCTCTGCCAAATTTTATAGTTCTATGACTATTAATGCCATTGTAGTACCTAAATATTTGCAGAGAGTATGTTGACACATAGGGGAAGACAGGGAAATAATATTCTGGGCCTTGCTGCAACTCTATTTTAAGATATCACTCTCAACATCCCAAAAAAGACAAAAAAAAGTACTGCTCGCCTAATAAATTCTCAGGAAAATCAATATTTTTCAGTACTTTATGGAGAATATCTATGCCTACCATGTATATAGAAAACTTCCTTAATTCATAAGCTTTCATTTGAGTCCAAGATGGCCTTTCTATCTCGAAGGTTGCACTAGCTGTGGCCAAATGTCTGCTCTATATCCCAAATCGAGAATTGTACTGAAACTGAATTTCCAGTCAGTGTTCCACGAGATGAGGTCAAGTGCTATTTCTTCTTCTACCATTTGAATAACATCCTATATTGATACTTAGATAATGAAAATAAATGTTTTGCTGACAGGAATTTTGTTCAATATGCCTGCAACCAGCCATATCCTGAACCTCAAAAGTATCTCCCTCTGCCATAACTGAATGAAAAGCAATAATGGCAGAAGCAAGACAAACAAAAAAAACAAATAAGTGGAAAATCGACTCTGTTACATGTGTACATGTGCATGTGTACTTTAAACAAACATAACATTTAAACATTTAAACATAAACATAAACATAAACCCCCAAGCAATTATTATATAAACAATGGCAGCCTATATAAACGTCGTTTATATAAATTAGACGTTTATATGCACCTAATTTAGGTGCATATAAACGTCTTATTATTATTTTTTAAATGTGCCGCGCGCCCAATGATGCAATGCGCCCATTGTGTCGTTGAAAAACATATATCCCCCCTCACAAAAATAAGAAAAATAGAGAAACATATTTTCTCATCAACAAAGCATATTTCACATAAACATATTTTTTTAAAGTTTTTCAAGTAGGGCTGAAACGATTCCTCGAATAATTCGAGTAATTTGATTACAAAAAATGATCGAGGATTTTTTTCTGCCTCGAGGAATTGTTTAATTTATCTATTTATTTATTTTTTTTCGTTTAATTTCACCAGCTCAAAGCAGGTATTACGCCCGAACTACATTTAATGCGACACAACGAGCTGCCGCCGCGCGCGTAAATTAGAACAAAGAGATGGCGGGTATGTTTGGTCTTCATGCTCAGGCAATGAGTCTGCAATGGCCCAGACGGGAGACACATGTAGCTCAGTACTTAACTTTTATTTTTAATCCACTCTATTTTCTTCTGGTTGTTCTCCGATATGTTCCCATAAAGCCTGAATTATGGTTCCGCCTTAAATCGACGCAGAGCCTACGCCGTAGCCTACGGCGTAGTCTACGGCGTAGGCTCTGCGTTGTTGTAACGCGGGACCATAAATCAGCCTTCACCCGGTACGCAGTCTTGCCACATCCAATATGGCGACGACGTTGACATGGGGCGTCTCATGGATGTATTATAGAAACATAATAAAAAACAAAATAAAAAGGGGCGTCTACGTTTATATGTCTATCGTTGCTGCGATACGTCAACGTCGCCGCCATATTGGATGTGGCATGACTGCACTGTAAACTAATACAAGTAAATTTACTTATTTTCATAAAGCGCCTTTCTACAAAGAAATTTACGTTTTACGTCTTAATTATTCATTCACACACGCACTAATATACTTGGGAAACAGTTAGGCACCAAATATAATATATTTAACCCAATACAACTCTGTGCTCACAGCCACAGAAGAAATGTCCCGATGCACCACGATGGAAATGTCTGCAAAAGCAAGTGGCCTTCATGACAGCTTTTTGAGGGGCAATACCATTCTCGGCATCGTTCTTGCAGAAGATGTCATGGCTGTGTTGGAGGAGCTGAACTTTTCTCTGCAGCAGAGAAGACAAACAGCATCAGGGATGCTGGCTGCTGTAGAGCATGTGACGAGAAGCATCCAGGCCAAAAGATGTGAAGAGCACTTTGACCAGCTGTACTCCAAAGCATCTCAGGTTGTAACATCTCTAAACCTGCAGCCCATCAAGATGCCTCATGTACGGATGCCACCGAAGCGCTTCACTGGTTCAGCCACACCACATTGTCATTCCACTGCCCAGGCGTACTACAGAATGCAGTACTTCAGATCCTTGGACACTGCTTTGGTGCAGTGCACTGAGCGTTTCAGTCAGGAGGGGCTTCAAAGGCTGCAAAAATTAGAAGACGTACTCATCTCTGGGAAGATTGATGCAGTCCAAGATGAATACCCAGAGCTGAATGCCATGGCTTTAGAAGTGCAGCTGCAAATGTTCCGGGCCAATTACACTTATACATCTTCCTCAGAGGTAGCAGACATTTTCCGGGAAATGGTGCCAGAGGTGCGACATCTTTTCAGGCAAGTTGAGGTCCTCTTGAGACTGCTGATGGTTGTTCCTGCCTCCTCAGCGGAGGCAGAGCGAAGTTTCAGCGCCTTGAGACGTCTAAAGACATGGCTAAGAACAACAATGACGCAGACCCGGCTAAACAACATTGCCATTTGCCACGTGCATCAAGAAAAATTGGATGCATTGGACAGGAAACGTATCTGTCAGAGACTAGTCGACTTAAATGATGAACGCCTCCATGCTTTTGGATCATTTATTTAGATGATACCCTTCCATCTCTGCCCCCTGCTGCCTTGTCTGTAGTTGCAGTACCTTTACACATACTCACCCCATTTTTACACATACGGGAACACAGGCCAGAGAGGCAGGGAAAAGGAGAGGAGAAGAAGGGTGAGAGGCACCGCCCAGCGGATCATGTCGGTGCCCCCCTGTGGCATAAGCCTATAGCAGCATATCTACCGCGAAGCTATATTTGAGACTAACTGTTATAGTTTTGTTCTATAGCTGCAACTATGACTACTGACTCTAACACACTACAGTTTACACTACCTAGAGATTTACCAACACCAGCTAGAGGTTTACTAAACACTCACTATAGGCTTTACTAAACAGAAAGGTTTTAAGTTTAGTTTTAAAGGTGGAGGTGGTGTCAGCCTCCTTAACCCAGATTGGAAGTTGGTTCCAAAGTAATGGTGCCTGATAGCAGAACGCCCGCCCTCCAAATCTACATTTAGATACTCTAGGAACTACGAGTAAACCTGCACCCTGGGAGCGGAGAGCTCTGCCAGGAACATAAGGCACTATCAAATCTTGTAAATACTGCGGAGCTAAGCCGTTTTGGGCTTTATATGCAAGTAATACAATTTTAAATTGAATTCTGAATTTTACGGGGAGCCAATGGAGCGACGTTAACACTGGAGAGACGTGGTCTCTCCTACTGATTCCTGTCAGCACTCGTGCTGCTGCATTCTGGATCAGCTGGAGCCTATTCAGCAAATTACTTGGACATCCTGCTAACAACACATTACAGTAATCCAGTCTAGAAGATACAAACGCATGAAGTAGTTTTTCTGCAACACCATCTAGTCCCTTCCTAAGATGCTCTGGACCAAGAATGATAACCTCTGTTTTATCTGAATTTAGAAGCAAGTAATTTCTGGACATCCAGTCCTTGATACGTCCTGGCTTTAAGCCTGAATTATGGTTCCGCATTAAATCGACGGCGTAGCCTATGGCTACGGCACCGTACAGTGTGCGTCTCCGCGTACCCTACGCCGTAGGCTCTGCGTTGGTGTAACGCGGAACCATAAATCAGCCTTTAGTCGGTACTTGGCCATAAATCTTTTTTTTTAATTTTTTTTTTTATTTAACATTTGCAAAACAGTACAATGGTAACAAAACTTAAAATTATGCATATAAAGAGTATAACTCAAATAAATGAAATTATAACAGAAAGCCAAAACATTTACATACATGTATGGTTTTGATTGCTTTTGAATTAGTAGAAAACTTAATAGAGTCCAGATACTGTTTTAATTCACAATGAAAAGTAAAAAAAGAGGGTTTTTTGCGTAAGAATTTGGATTTGTGGATGTGAAATTTTGCGAGGAGGATAATCAACAAATTAATAATAAATGTTTCTTTTGGCTTTGTTCTAATTGTTACATGGTCAAAAACACCAAACAACACATCCTTCCAAAATAAATTAAAATCAATATCAATTCTTTCAGACACAAAATTACACATATCACTCCAAAAAGTTTGAACAATGGGGCACACTTGGCCATAAATCATCCCACTGTTCGCTACTCAGCAGTTTGAGCAGGGGCCTGGGCTCCTCTCTTGCCCCGCCCCCTAGAACTTGTCCCCGCCCCTTGTGAGTTGACTCCGCCTGCTATAAAACCCCCGAGCGTCCGTCCGCTAGCGGGGTGACCGGCAGCCAGTCGATGGGGACCCGGGGAAAGATGGCGGAGACGGACGACAGGCGGGCGCCGTTCACCTGCTCGGAGGGTCCATCCTCGCAGTAAAACTGTTCACTGGGGAGTTGTTTTTCTTAAGCCTGAATCCAAAGCGTGGAGAAAGTTTGTTGTTAACCGCTGACCGAAACGTGGGGACATAAACTCTGTGCAAAGACGTTAAGGATGAGCCGCCACGCAACAGGTAGGGAACAAGTGCTGGGCGACATGCGGGTGTTTTCATCCGCAGAGACAGACAAACTAGAGAAACTGCCGTGGTGGAGTCGCGGCTCGTCAAGGGCTCGTGAAGCAAGGCTGCTCGAGTTTCATGTAACTAAGTGTTTCCTCCCAACCCCGACAGGCTGGCCGGAGCCGGGACCGGTGCCCCCCCCGCTGCCCCAGGACCAGGTGCTCCGCTCCGGAGCCGTCACGTTCCCCGGTAGATATTCACCCGCAACACCTTCACCCGCTTTCAAACACTGCATTTATGTGTTGTACGACGGGAAACCTGGTCAATAATCAGAGGTGTCAAAAGTATTCACATTCATTACTCAGGTAGAAGTATAGATACTAGAGTTTAAAAATACTCCTGTAGAAGTTGAAGTATCAACTCAAGTTTTTTACTCAAGTAAAAGTATAAAAGTACTGGTTTCAAAACTACTTAAAGTATAAAAGTAAAAGTAATGTAAGGGGGAAAAAAGCCATGAAGGACAAAAGCCATTGAAAATGAATGCATCTTAGTATAATGCAAATATATTAAAGAACCATATATGTGTACTATTGAGCATTAACATGTGTTTCAGAGAGCAGGAGATATGATGACTAGTTGGCTATAAGTATTGTAATGGTGCAAAAAGTCAAACTTCAGAGGCATGTTATCATTTATCCTAACCTTTATTCTGAGGGAACGGATGTAAGAACAAAACTGGACAAGAACATCTGAAACAACCACAACCAAATTCACTCTATCCGGATGGAGCAATTTAACTAGATAGTTTTTATTAAAGGCCGAAATGAAATAGAGTAACGAGGCTGTTTTCAAAATGTAAGGAGTAAAAAGTACAGATCATTGTGTGAAAATGTAAGGAGTAAAAGTAAAAAGTCGTCTGAAAAAGAATTACTCCAGTGAAGTATAGATAACCCAAATTTCTACTTAAGTAAGGTAATGAAGTATTTGTACTTTGTTACTTGACACCTCTGTCAATAATGTATAAAAATGTTGAGATTATAAGAAAGTGATTGGACTTTTCTATGAAGCATTCTTAGGCATGGATTTAAACAATACAATAAGGATAAAAGAAAGATGCGAAATTGAAATGAATATGGATATATCACAGGACATATGGGAGGAAACATACACAGAAGCACACGTAGTCACTAATTCAAATAACTGGAGGGAATACAAATGGAAGGTTTTTTATTGTTTACTGTTGGCTTTGTCTCGATCCACAACAAAACCCATCAAATTAAAAGCATCAAAATATTAAAAAATAGCAAAACAATTTAACAGTCTCATCCAAAAATAAAACACATAAGCAAAACAATGTGTTTGAGAGGGAACAGGAGGAAGCAGAATGCTTATTTAGTCCTGTCCCTTCCTCACAATATCATATCATAGATGCCAAATGACAATGACAAAATAACAAAAAATAAATACAACACAAACAACCAATAAACAAGATCAAGGCATAATTGAACCGGTCTCCTACAATATCCTAAATTCAAAAATCCCATCTCCCAGTCACCTCTACGATGATCCATGACCAGTCATGAATGCAGGCAGTTACATTTGTATCGTATATGATCCATCCCACAAGGAACAAAATAACAATCATAGAAATACATATGGAAGGCACATTGAGTTCTTTAGAGGTCCCCATTTTTATATTTGTAAAGAATTGCTTTCTAGTACGTGTTTTTAAACTGTATAAAGTTAGTGCTTCATTTGATTTCTTCATCAAGACCATTCCACAAGTTCCCCCACAGACTGATATGCACATGCTTTTAAGAGCAGTACGTTCACAAGGTTGTTTAAAATGTAGTTTTCCTCTTAGATTATATTGTCCTTAGGTGATCACAAGGTTCTTTCAGACACCAGAAATAGTGGGCAAAATGGGTCCGACACACTCTAATAAATGCTGAAGAAACTGTGGCATGCAGATGGGCAACCACACTCACATATTCTGGACATGCTCAAAGTGAAATACATATTGGGAAGATGTGTTTGGGGCCCTTTTCAGTAGTATTTAATCAAGATCTCGTAAAAGATCCGAAGGAATTGAGGGTAGAGGTAAAAATATCTTACAGATATTACTGACAGCAGCAACTAAGTGCATCACTATTAAGTGGTTAAAATCTGACCTACATACAACATGTGGACTGAAAAAGTATGGGAAATCCTTTAGATGGAACAGATAACATACTCTCTTAGACTTCAAAAAGTGTTTTTCTTAAAACGTGGAGTCTGCCGTGGCTCTGTTAACGCAATGAATGGACTCTCCTACACATTCTAAGGAATACATAAGCAGTGTTGGGTGTAACGCGTTACAAAGTAACGCGTTACTGTAACGAGATTACATTCGCCAGTAACGCAGTAATGTAACGCGTTACAGTTGTAATTTGGGTAATCCCGTTATAGTTACTCTAAGACAAGAAAAAATACGTTACTTTAGTTACTTTAAGCTTTTCAACTACATGTAGAACGGGAGAACAGAAAAGAAAATCAAACTTGCCTTTCATGCGTCTTCCCCATGCGCTGCAACACTTGTCTGATTTAAGGCTGATTTATGGTTCCGCGTTAAATCGACGCAGTGCCTACGGCGTAGGGTACGCAGCGACACACACCTTACGGTGCGCGTCGCCGCATACCCTACGCCGTAAGTTCTGCGTTGGTGTAACGCGGAACCATAAATCAGCCTTTAACGTGATCTTACGGGGTTTTACGGGATTTTACGGGACTTCTGGTGCTGATCTGGGCACTGCAGTAATAAAGTTCCAACTACAGGACTGTCTCAGAAAATTAGAATATTGTGATAAAGTTCTTTATTTTCTGTAATGCAATTTAAAATAACAAAAATGTCATACATTCTGGATTCCTTACAAATCAACTGAAATATTGCAAGCCTTTTATTATTTTAATATTGCTGATTATGGCTTACAGTTTAAGATTAAGATTCCCAGAATATTCTAATTTTTTGAGATAGGATATTTGAGTTTTCTTAAATTGTAAACCATGATCAGCAATATTAAAATAATAAAGGGCTTGCAATATTTCAGTTGATTTGTAATAAATCCAGAATGTATGACATTTTTGTTTTTGTAATTGCATTACAGAAAATCACAATATTCAAATTTTCTGAGACAGTCCTGTATAAATGTTGTTCATTGGCAATCGAGTTATGGTGCAGCTCAGGTGATATTGCAGAGTAATCCAAAAGTAATGTAACTAGTAATGTAACTAGTTACTTTCAGCAACCAGTAACTAAGTAGTGTAAGGGATTACTTTTTTTAAAGTAACTAGTAATATGTAATGGATTACTTTTTTTGAGTAACTACCCCAACACTGTACATAAGACACACTCATGCACACACACTAATACCCTCCCCCACCCCCCCCCCACCCCCACCCCCCCCCCCCCTTTTTATTTATTTATTTTTTCTTATTTATTATTTTTATGTACTTTGCTTATTCATTTATTTATTTTTATTTTCCTCTCCTTCTGTGTCTCACTCTTATCTTTATTGCTTTGCTAATTAAATGGTGCAAACTAGTCTGTGGGTAGTACAGATGTAATAAATGGAAAACGGTAGACAATGTGTATGTAAAGGAATGTATAAGTTGCTGATACTGAAATAAAAACTACGTTTAAAAAAAAAAATAAATGTTGAGATTACAGCTCATAAAACCGATAATCTCCCCTAACCTAACAAGGACGTCTGCTGAAAACCCGTGGACTACCGTGGATCTGAGAGGTGTTGTGCTCTGTGTGCAGGTGTGTTTGACCAGCACGGCTGCCCTCTGGTCATCTTCCCTGCGGACGCTCAGGCCAGACTCTCAGAACTCAGCAAAGCACAAGTCGTGGACTTCATTAACTATTTTCAGTGTGTGCACAAGTACGTGGACTCGAGACCGACCTGATGTTTGCTGTACTCGTGAGTCTGAAGGCCAGCAGGAGGTGGACTGATGGGTTGTTCTCTCTCTCTACCTCTCTGTTCGCAGTAAAAAGCAGGAAAAGCAGCGTTTATTGTCGGTGGTGGCTGATCTGAGGCAGGCCTCGCTCTCTACCACCAGGTTTATCGTCGAGACTCTGCATCTGCTTGAGGTAAGTCTGTGAAGCTTGTTTCCAGTGTTTCCCTCCAGACTACAAATCAGTCACATGCAGAGTAAAATACACTACATCCATTTGTATGTTGTTGGCCTGACCCTTTATTTCAGTTATTTACCGTAATTTCTGAACTATAAGCCGCATCCGCTCTATTTAAAAAAAAAAAAAAAAAAAAAGATGTGCAAGCCGCAGATATTTATGTTGTTAGATTAGATATTTACTACATGTACAGAACGATTTTGAACTGTAAATGATGTACATGTTTGTACCTAAATAGATCTTTCCTAACAGTGTCTTTTAACACGGCAGCAACTTTGCTGATTAAAACGGGACAGAACCAAGAGAAAATAACCGGTATTTATTTATCTGTTGGAAATCTGCTTCTACCTACTTCTATCTGCTAAAGAAAAAGTAGCGTATTCTTCTTTGCATTTATTTTGTCTTAGTTTTGATTCTAATTCCGGTTAGAGCGCCCCGAGAGGTGGAAGAAAAATCCACAGAATAGCCACACCTTTGTATAAGCCGCACGGTTGAAAATCTATGAAAAAAGTAGCGGCTTATAGTCCAGAAAATACGGTATTTAGAAAGGGACGCACATTAATTAACATGAGCACTTGAGTCCATCGTGTAAATGTGATTTAGCCACACAGGCTAATTTACATCTGCAGTCCCTGGCAGGTTGATGGCATATATAAAAAACATTGAAAGAGAACACATTAAAACACTAGAGCACAGAGTACAAACAATTAGTAAAACCATGACATAACTCTGAATAATGACAAACAACATAAATGAAGAACAAGAGCACACAAACAGGTTAGCTCACACACCCTTGATGCAGTGAGAGATCTGAGATATGGACATGAAGAAGAAGCCTGTCTAAAATGCTCAGCTAGTGTATACGCTGAAATATAGGCATGATAGACCGGTACCTCAGCCAGGTTTTGATAGATTGTTATTATTTATTTTTTAAATTATTCCATAATTAAGTTTTACTCTCGGTTGCTGGTTTCAAGTCTATTAATATGGTGGTCACTTGGTAAAATATATTCATAGTAAAGACGTTTACTCCTTGCACCAAGATGGCAGTGTCTAAGATGCTGAACATAGTGGCACAGTAGCTTCACCCATCCTTAGCAAACACCTTCTACTGACTTCATTATTGTTATTTGGGTTTGTCAAAAGTGTGTGCTCGGTGGACATCTTGCCACAGTGCTTGGTATCTTCAAAAGTAATCCTGATGATTGGGAAGTCATTGTTAGAAATGAGCTCACATTTTCAATATTTTTACTTAAAAACAAAGATTTACCGTAAGCGTGATGAGATAATTTAATATTTAAGAGTTTTGAATGTCTTGAAGAGGCATAGAAATGAGTGCTGGGCTTTTAAACCTAGGGCCAAAAACCCTGAATGACTTTAGACTTTATTTTTAAGATAACGAAAGAGCAGCAGATTAATCTGGACGGATGCAAAGGCTGTCTGGATCTATTTTAAAAGACACCTCTCATCCGCTACACCAGTGGTCTCCAACCCCCGGGCCGTGGGTCATTCGGTACCGGGCCGCACAGAAAGAAAAAATAATTTCTGTATCATCCCCGACTGATGATGGTTGACTCTCAAACTGATGGTTCCCAATGTTTTTATTCCTTGGATGTAAATACACTGCAAACACACTGTAAGAGCTATAAAGGAATATAATAAAATAGAATTAGTCTTTCTACATTCATATAAGTTTCATTTAACTTAAATACAGACCAACACAGCTGCTCGGTAATAACAGTTATCGCTAACCACAATACATGACAGTAACCATGGCAACCAAACTCAAGCTGGACATCAATACGGCATAAAATTTGCAAAGAAAACAAATCCTTATCAGCAGGTGCTTTTTGTGTCAGTTAGGCTCCACTTTAGCATTCCTGACACTAGTTTAGTCTTTCAGACAAACTTTCTACTGCTGTTAAACCTTTACCGTTAAAGTCCGAAGCGCCAGATGTTTACAAGGTCTCGGCGACACGCCTTCAAAATAAAAGTGCTAAATATCGGTCTCACAGAAATAAAATAAAAGCCTGGCTTTAAATAACGTTAATGAGAAAACAAACATAAATACACATTTATAGAAATACTCATATTAAAAGGTAATTTACAATTTCCATTATTTTATTTTATTTAGTTGAAAATGATGTTTTATTATTATTATTAATATTAATAAATATTGTTATTACTATAGAGAAAATACCACAGTTTTTAATGCCGATCTTGTCATTTTATTTAGTTTTTATCAGCTACACCTTTAGATTGGGCCGTGAAAATATTGTCAGACATTAAACCGGTCCTGGTACAGAAAAGGTTGGGGACCACTGCACTACACGACCAGTTCCAGCTACTTCAGTCAGGACGCAGATATAGAGTAACACAATGCAAACTAAACGTTTTAAACATAGTTTTATACCTACTGCCACAACCTTCCTAAATAAATAGATATGGTTTTAGCCTTTTATGTTGTGATTATGGTTTAGGTTTATGTTGTATGCATGTACTGATGGTGTCTTGTTGCTGGACTTGCTAGGCCACCTTATTGCAAGGCAAATGTACCTTCGGGTACAATAAAGTTGAACTGTACTAAAACTAGTGATGTCAAGGGATTTTTTTTATTTTTTTTTAAATACAATTTTATTTTGATTTTTTAAATTGACCAATTTAACCTAATCTCACCTGAAAATTGCTGAGAAAAGCCCTCAACTTGAGGTGTTTCTTTAAATTCATTACATTATCGTGGCAGATCAAAACATTGATATATACTGTATATGTGTGTATGTATATATATATATATATATATATATATATATATATACCGGTATATATATATACTGTATGTGTGTATATATATATACTGTATGTGTGTATATATGTATGTGTGTGTGTGTATATATATATATATATATATATATATATATATATATATATACTGTATGTGTGTATATACTGTATGTGTGTATATATGTATGTGTGTATATATATATATATATATATATATATATATATATATATATATATATATGTATGTGTGTATGTATATATATATATATATATATATATATATATATATATATATATATATATATATATATATATATATATATATATATATATATATATATATATATATATATATGTATATTTATTGATGTCCAGAATGACAAGATATATTCAGACTGTAAATTACTTTCCAACAAGTCCCTGATGCACATCTGTGAAGGGGAAAGGTGCGTTGCCAGAAACAAGCGGACAAGTAACGATCCCGTTTAACAAATTCCTTGAGCATAAGCAGTCCTGTGATTTCCATTATGTAACACTATGAGGGATGGAAACCAGAATGATTGTTCCTGAGGAAGTCTGCAGATCCCAGCTGCCCACCAGCCTGGGTGTAGGAGCGGAGGGAAGACAATGAGGGAAGCTGTTTGTTCATCGGTGTTGGTGATCTGGATTAAATGGTTAATCTGCAGCAAAGAGCATGCACTTGGTGTATTGTGTTTTTACCACCATGGTGTTGTTTTCGACTTGAGACATTTGTTGCAAAGCTGAAACGCCTTAAGTAATTGGGCCTACAAACAAAGCTGGGCCGCTGAGGGGAATCGCGGCTGCAGTTGAGACAAAACCATTGCTATATTGCTCTGGGACGTCTCATGTCCTGGGGATGGAGAAGAGGAAATCAGCTGCTCTGACACACTGCAGCGTCTGTGACACAACTCTGTGCACAACATGGGGAGGTGGAGCGTAGGGTTGAACAACGGCTAACTGTACAGTCCTCATCTGCTGCCCACACTGGTCTTGTTTGTTCTATTATACAACTAATGTCAAAATTATTCAAACCCTCAAGCACCTGTTTTGGAAGTGGTCTCCAAAATGCAAATGCATTTGGGTTTCACCTGGGAATATTGAAGATTTCCAGGCTAGAATTGTAAACTCCAGGAACCTCAATCCTCCATCTGCTCTAAATGTTACGTTACTTTTCTTTTTGTTTTATTAACAAGTTGAAATGTCTTTGCGCATGATTCTTTTACACCAGTTGTCCTAAAAGCTATACGTTAAACCGCAAACCCGACGGCCTGCAGTGTGCAGGTTGTTCCTCTCAGAGACTGGAAGGGAACAGGGCATTTGAGCGACTGTACCTCTGAATTATGCATGGGTCCTGTGAGCACACTGGTGGGACGTGCTCAACTTGTGATAGCCCTCTTGACTAGCAGAGGTTTGTCCTGCGGCGCAACGTTATGCAACATTGCTTGATTCAGAGAAGCTGAAGCCTGAACCGATCTGCGAAGTACGACTCAGCACGTCCTGTCTGTGCTGGTCATAGTGGAATTCCTGCGAGGGGGGGCCGGGCGCTCATGCATGGCTGGTCACACGCCTGATCATTTAATGATATGGCCTTGGTTAAACGGAATAAAAAAACTGGATTCATCTTGAACTGTTTTGGTAAGAATGTAACAGCAATCATGTCACTAGGTTATTTTATTTAATAAATAGTCATTGGATGAAGCCCTCTCTTAAGTCTGATTTTGTTTTAACCCGTCCTGCCCAGGGACACTGTCAAAGCAGACATAAAGCTTTTTGCGTAAATATTGCCGATCCATTAAAAATATAGAAGGTCTTTGATAAACGGCTTGTCATTTCAGTGAACTGCAGCACTTCTAGGGGGCGTCATCCTTTCGCCTCACAAACTATAGTAACAAATATCAACACAAATCTTTTTGGCTTACTTTTCTAATCAAAATGTTTGAAACTTTTTTTCTTTTTCCTTTCTTTTTCACTTCCATTTTAATAGTTTCACAAGCGGAAAGTCCACAGTGTGTACATCATTCAGCCCAAAAAGAAAGATGTAGCGAAGCTGTTGCTGAAACTCCTGACTCCGTCGAAGTCGTGCACAGTTACTTTCAGGGTAGGTTACGCAAAAATCCTGCTGTGCAGAAGCACGTGTACGGTTCGGACTTTGACAAGTAATGCTTTTCTTTGTTTTGCAGAAAATCTTCCTGAAGGACATCCCAGAAGTCTCCAACTACATTGACCGAAGCCAGATACCAGCATCACTTGGTGGATACTTTAGGTACTGTCACCAGAGCTGGGTTAGCTTCATTAAGGTAAGTTGTCTTTCATAATATTTCCCTCCATGTCTCACTATAGGATGCACGCCCCGCTGCAGACCTCAGAAACATTACTCTCATTACGCCAATCCTGATTGGCTGGTGAAACGTGTCCGTCCGCCGCAGGTAGCACCACCTACCTTAAGGCCCTGACACACCAAGCCGACTGTCGGCCGTTGGGCCGTCGATGAGCGTCGGTGCGTCTGTCGGCCTAGTTTCCCCGGTGTGTCCCGCACGTCACCACAGGTCGGCCGCCCGTCAGCAGCTTTTCAGCCGAGTCGACATGTCGAATCGGCGTCAGCCGTCGGTCAAACAGCTCACTCTGTGATTGGCTGTTCAGGTAGCGAAGAAACGGAAGTGACGAAAGCAAAGCAAAGCTAAGAAAGCAAAGCTAAGAAAGCAAAGCTAAGAAAGCAAAGCTAAGAAAGCAAAGCTCTTTTCTTCTTCCACAAGCTGAAGGCCGCGTGCTGACAACGCCAGTGCCGATTCTTTATTCTTACGCATTGTGGTAGCGAGAGTGGTGTGGAAATGTGGTGTGAATATGAAGCCTATTTGTTTTGTTTACGGCTTCCCAGAGCTTCTGGTTTTCCCTTGTTTTTTGAGTGAATACAGACTACCGCTGCCTGCTGGTATGGAGGGGAATTACCTCTCACGCATGCGCAGAACGTACGTGCTAGTTGGCCGTTGGGTGTCGTCTTTGCAGTGTGTCTAGTGCTTCTTTTTAGCCCGACCCAGCCCGACACAGGCGACGCGAGGCGACACAGCAGTCGGCCGACAGCGGGCGACGTCGGGTTGGTGTGTTCTCGGCTTTAGATATCCCCTGCGGACGACACATCGTCATTCAAGATAAACACCTCTTCTCACTCGCCCAAGCAAGAAGGGTTGTCTGGTGAGACATCTCACTCATATTACTCAGAGAACTGGGGTTATGTCAATAACCTAAAGTCCTCTTTCACATTATTTTGCTCAATGTCTCATTATGGGACATGGTTGCTCCCGTATTCCCAGACAAGTTTATCCAGCGTCCACCAACCCACAGGGACAAATATTCCGTTCCAATCAGGACAGAAGAAGCGCACGTGCCGCGCACGGAGCGGAGACGTCCAGCATATAGAAACGGACAAAAGTGAGAGGCGAGGACCAACTCGCCGCAGCACAGATGTCCTGAACAGAAACTTCCCTGAATAAGAACCAGGATGCGGCCAGGCTTTAGGGAGGAGGGACATGCCTGGAACACCTCCCTAGGGAGGAGGGACATGCCTGGAACACCTCCCTAGGGAGGAGGGACATGCCTGGAACACCTCCCTAGGGATGAGGGATATGCCTGGAACACCTCCTTAGGGAGGAGGGATATGCCTGGAACACCTCCCTAGGGAGGAGGGATATGCCTGGAACACCTCCCTAGGGAGGCGTCCAGGAGGATCCGGTACAGATGTCCAAGCCACCTCAGCTGACTCTCAATGTGAAGGAGCAGCGGCTCAACTCCGAGCTCCTCCCGGGTGACCGAACTCCTCACCCTATCTCTAAGGGAGCGTCCAGCCACCCTGCGGAGGAAACTCATCTCGGCCGCTTGTATCCGCGATCTTGTCCTTTCGGTCACTACCCAAAGTTCGTGTCCATAGGTGAGGGTAGGTGCATAGATTGACCGGTAAATCGAGAGCTTCGCCTTTTGACTCAGCTCCTTCTTCACCACGACGGTCGGGTCCATCGACCGCATAACTGCGGACGCTGCACCGATCCGTCTGTCAATCTCACGCTCCATTGTTCCCTCACTCGTAAACAAGATCCCGAGATACTTGAACTCCTCCACCTGAGGCAGGACTTCTCCACCCACCCAGAGAAGGCACGCCACCCTTTCCCGGTGGAGAACCATGGCCTCGGTTTTGGAGGTTCTGATTCTCATCCCTGCCGCGTCACACTCGGCCTCAAACCGCCCCAGCAGATGCTGAAGGTCCCGGTCCGATGAAGCCAACAGGACAACATCATCTGCAAAAAGCAGAGATGAAATCCTGTGGTTCCCAAACCGGATCTCCTCCGGCCCCTGGCTGCGCCTAGAAATCCTGTCCATAAAAATTATGAACAGGACCGGTGACAAAGGGCAGCCCTGCCGGAGTCCAACATGCACCGGGAACAAGTCTGACTTACTGCCGGCAATGAGAACCAAACTCCTGCTCCGATCATACAGAGACCAGACTGCCCTTAATAGAGGGCCCCGGACTCCATACTCACTGAGCCCCCACAGAATGACACGAGGGACACGGTCAAATGCCTTCTCCAGATCCACAAAACACACGTGGACTTAATAATGGGGAAGAGAGGTGATTGAAGCGACTCAGAATGCTGCGAGGTGTGTTGTACAAGACAAACGGGTTTGAGTATTTCAGACACTGATTTGCTGGCTTGTACCACGTAATCATCTGAAGGGTTGAGAATGTTTCATCAGGGAAGAAGCATCCAGGAAGTGGTGGCTAAAATGCTTTGTTTCCAGATGTGGTTAGACTGGTTTGAGGTCATTGAAAGGCAACTCAAACACAAATCATTTATCATAAACACAGTATGCAGGAGAGCGTTTCTGAATGCACGATGGAAATTATGCAAGATGCCTGACCTGATCTAAGCAGCGTAAATGTGGCTCAACAATGGCATTGAATAGAAGACTTCTGTTCAATGAGTAGACGAACTTATAGTTTCAATTAGTCAGATGTTCAGTCTGCACATCAAAACTGCTTCAGTGCAACTGTGTATTATGGACTGCGGTGAAGTCGTAGATTTTATTCAGGAGACTCGAGTTCCCCGTACCCCTACAAGCAGAATGCATGTTGAAGATATTCAAATAGAGATAAAATAATTGATTTTAATGAACAATAAAATACAGTGATGATAAATGGACAATAGTTGTAGCGTCCACAGTGTGTGCAGACATCTGTTCAGGCTTCCCGACTCAGAGTACAGGAGTGTCCAGATGTAAAATGATGTCCGGTGCAGACACGCCGACATCATAGCAGACGCTGTTGTTGTTCTTTTTACCTAAAAATTCATCAAACTTTATCGACTTTAATTTACTTTTTATTGAAAGAATAAATGTTAATCCATCTAGTCGAACCAGAGACAAATGTGAGTTAATGCAGGAGTCAACCTTGCAATTACATAACAATACTTGCTGCTGTTTTCATATGAATGGAAGTGATTTTCAGTCACAGACATGTGCATAAAATCTAATGTTATACCTTCATAATAAAACTGCTGACTTTACGGACTGAATACAAACCGATGTGGACTTGTTTGTGGATCTCTTGACTGATCTTATCAACGGCAGACTTGGGAAGATGTCCCATGATCGGAGGCTGAAGCACAAAGTTACAATGTGCTGCTGTTCTCAGCTGCTTTACTGCACCATTAAGATGATTTTTTTTTTCTTTGAGGAGCATCACACAGATGCATATATGGAAGAGTATTAGGGCCAGGCAGGAGAAAAATAAATAATATTTTAGAGGAGGAAGATTTTTTTTTCCATTATGCACTTCGAGAAAAAAGTTGAAATGTTGAGATTAAGGTTGAAATACAATTTTAATAATAAAGTCAAAATTTTGTGAATAAAGTTGAAATGTTGAGAAAATTCACAAAATTTCGACTTTATTCTCAAAATTGTACTTCAACATTAATCTCGCCATTTAGACTTTTTTTCTCGAAGTGCACAATAAAAAAAAGATCTTCCCCTCTCAAATATTTTTTTTCCTGCATAGCCCTAATACTCTTCCATATGCATATTTACTTGATACTGTTCTTAGTAAACGGCGTTAGTATTGTAATTAGGGCTGGGGATCGATTCAAATGTGAAGAATCGATTCGATTCTGATTCTTAAGATTCAGAGTCGATTATCAAGATTTGATTCGATCCAATTCGATCCGATATTGATTTGGGTTACTGTTAATAAAACTGTTTTTTCAGCTGTTGCATGAATTATATGACTGTCTAGTTCTGCAACATATTAATACTAGTATTATATTGAGATTCAACAGCAAGTATTGGCAGCTAATGATGCTGTAAGGACCAATCACCTCCCAGAATGCTGATAGAACTGCTTTCAGAAACATCGTGGGTCAGAATTATCAAACACATCCAGGGCAGCAAACAGAGGATGAAAGAAATCGCTTTTATTTTTTCCCCATTTATGAGAATTTGGTTTTTAACATTTATGCAAATGTAACCCCAAGACAGTATATAAAGCAAAGAAATATAGACAATTTATGCAATTATAACTGAAAACTTTAATGTTTTCATACCTTTAAACATATTTAAAGGCAAAAACATGGCACCAGTTATTCTCGTGTCCAACAAATGATTCCTTTTTTGGGCATAAACAAAAAAGTACCAAAAGTTGTAATGTAATGATGAAAAAAAACCTTTTTTTTTTTTTTTAAATTGATCTTTAGACATATTAATCGATTTTTAGGAATTAATATGAGAATCGATTTAAAATCGGAGAATCGATCTTTTCTTTTTTTTTTTGTAACTTATTTTTTATTCAAATTTTCTTTCAACAATTACAGTGTCAGGGTAAATCAAACATGCATAGTTAAGCACTCATCCTTATATCAGTGTCCTTGTTCAGTAGCAATGGTGGTGTCCTCTTCTCGTCTTCTGTAATCAGTCCATTTTTCACATTTATCCTCGAATTGTGCCTCTTGTAGTCTCAGTTTATGTGTAATTTTCTCCATTAAAAAAATCTCTTCCACAGTGCACATCCACTGCTCCTCAGTCGGAGGGTCCACTTTGTACCACATTCTGGTAATTGTTTTTTTACTAGCTGACAGCAATACTTTGACAAGGTACTCATCTTCTTTCTGTATCGTATCTTGTGTTAAGTTCCCCAAGTAAAGTAGCTTACATGATTTTGGTATCTCATACCCTATTATCTTTTGTAAACCCCTCCATATTTTGTCCCAGTATCCCTTCAACTTTTGACAGGACCAGAATATATGTGTATGATCAGCATCCATGTGGCCACATGCTCTCCAGCATGGCTGCTGAGTAGACACCACCCCTTTCCTAATCTTTGGGGTAATAAAAAATCTGGCCATATTCTTCCAGTTAAACTCTCTCCAGATCCTGGAGCTAGTGGACGTGCACTGTGTTTTACAGATATTAAACCACTCTTCCTCTGTTATTTCTTCTTCCAATTCCTTTTCCCATTTTTCTTTGATATAAAAGGAAGAATACTTTCTACATGACATCAAACTTTTATAAAGGGCTGAGATTACTCTGCATTTTTTACCTTCATAAGCTCTCTGAAATACCTCAACAACCTCACTTTCAGTGTCAGTTTTTATCTCTTTCTCATAATAATCCTTTATTTGCAGGTAGCGATATCGTTCATGTTCGTCTAGTCCAAATCTATCCTTCAACTTCTCAAAACTCTGCAGCTTACCCCGTTCAACCATTGTACATATTGCTGTGATCCCTCTACTTGCCCATTGTTTGAACCCTTTATCATTTGTCCCAGGTATAAACCTATCATCAAATGCAAACCAACTCAATTTCTTTATCTCTTTCTCCAGTTTATACCTTTCAACGACGGTATTCCATATTTCAATTGTATTTTTAGTTATTACATTCAAATGGTTACCTATTTTTCCCAATAGGCCTTTATATGCTATCAAGTTTCGTACTTCAACGCCCGCCTGTTCTATCTCAATACTTTTCCATCTTGAAAAGTACTCATTGTTACACCAGTATATCAAAGGTCTGATTTGTGCGGCATAGAAATACTCCTGAAGGTTCGGCAGGGCCATTCCTCCCTTATCTTTAGGGAGCTGCAGAGTTTTGTACCTGGTCCTAGGTTTCTTTCCTCCCCATATAAACCTTGATATCCACCTGTCCCATTCAGTAAACTGCTTTGGTGGGATCTTTACTGGAAGAGATTGAAATAAGTATAAGAGTCTTGGTAGAACATTTATCTTAATTATTTCTATCCTCGAGCTGAAGTCTAGAAAAATAGCAGACCATCTCTCCAAGTCTCTCCGAATATCTTGATTTATTTTAGTGTAATTTGCTTCATATAGCTTGTCTATTCCTTTTGTAACACTTACTCCCAAGTATTTGATCGATTTGGCATTCCAATCGAGTTTATATGTATCCTTTATCTCTTGGGCCGGGGAATAGTTTATTGACAAGATCTGTGTCTTTGTAACATTAATTTTATAACCTGAATATTTTCCGTAATTCTCCAATAGCCTAATTAATTTTGGGAAACTTTCGTTAGGTTGCTTTAAAAAAACCAATATGTCATCCGCAAATAATCCTATCTTATGTTCCTCCCTTCCTATTTTCACCCCTTTGATTTCTTCCTCCTGTCTAATCATTTGGGCTAATGGTTCGATAAATAATGCAAATAGACTTGGAGAGAGGCTGCACCCCTGTCTTGTTCCCCTTTCCAAAGTGAAACGTTTTGTCAAACTGCCATTTATTCTGATCCTTGCCATAGGTTCCTGGTATAACGACTTAATACAATTCACAGATTCCTCATTAAATCCAAATTTTCCTAATACATTATATAAAAATACCCAACTCACACTATCAAAAGCCTTCTCTGCATCTATGCTAACCAAAACTGCACTTTCCCCCTTGCTCTGTATATATTCTATAACATGTAAACTTCTTCTTATGTTATCTTGTGTTTGCCTTTCTTTA
Organism: Cololabis saira; assembly: GCF_033807715.1. NCBI lineage: Eukaryota > Metazoa > Chordata > Actinopteri > Beloniformes > Belonidae > Cololabis > Cololabis saira. The sequence goes on along the minus strand of NC_084604.1, from coordinate 7,290,828 downwards.
ACAAAACCAGTCTGGTCTTCATCAACCAAATCCTGCATAAATGTCTCTAATCTTTTGGCTATAATTGAGGTGTAAAGTTTATAATCCACATTTAGAAGCGATATGGGTCTGTAGTTACAGCAATATTCTTTGTCTTTGCCTTCCTTTGGAATAATGGAAATAATGGTTTCCTTCCATGAGGGGGGGATCCTGCCTGATCTGAGACTATAATTAAATGAGTCCTGGAGTAGTGGGATTAACTCTTCCTTGAATGTTTTGTAAAAGGAAGCTCCCATTCCATCAGCTCGAGAATCGATCTTTTCAACACAGGCCTAATTGGAGGACGTTTTCTCATCTCTCTTCGTCGGGAGATATTTTCAGTTGTAAAACTGTTAATGAGATCCATCCATGCAGCCTGAGTCCATTGTTTGTTACCTTGGTGAAACTTTTGCAAATGCCAACTAATCAGCTGAACTCATTAGCAAGTGAAAGGTCCTCTTTCATGTGGCGTACATTCAGTCATGTTCAACTGGGCCACGGAAGTATTTATAATCCATGGCAGATTTGTCTATGGGACACCTATTCAGGAGGCAGCTGCCGTGTTTCCACTAGATCTACTTTCAGGCTGGACGGAGAATACATTAAAGCAGCCTTAATCATGGTTTAACTTTTTTAAATAATGTAAATAGAGTACAGGACTTAAAATTTTACTTTAAAGCCCCACCGTTGTGTTGATGTCTCTAGTGACTGTGGTTCTTTGTTCATCCTTGCAGGAGATCGATGCATTTGTCCAGGAGTTCCTGTCTGTGGTGCAGCGTCTGCCTTCGTGCGTCTTCAGCCTGCAGGCTTTGTCCAGGCTGCCGTTGCCCTCTCGCCTCAGTGAGCTCCAGCAGTTCTGCAACGCAAATGAAGCCAGATTCCTGCAGCTCAGGAGGTCAGGTCCACTGCTTGTTTCTGTTCGCTGTATTTAAAGAATCCTTTGGATCACGTTTGCCATAACCATCCCAACTGACTTCAGAGCCGCTTTTATATCAGTCTCCATATATTTTAGACTGGTATTTATTTGGGTGCTCTCTTGGCTTGTACTTGTTTAACTTGTTGTGTTTAAATGCTTGGAAACCCCTTGATGATTTCTTGATGCACACGTTTGAATGGGTCCTCCCTTACTTTCCAGTTTAGAGAATGGGAAGTGTCCAAACGCTCCCTAATGTAATGGTTTTTAATGGTTACACAACCTTCCCACAGAAGTCGACTGAAGACGGTTGTATAACTTTGAACTTCCACAGCAGTTGAACGTTATATTGCATCTATAACGTCAGTGTTCCTTTTGAGGTTTGAAAATAATCAATTAATGAACATATAGAAAAAAAATGGGTTAAAGTTATAGTCTGCAATGTTGGAGAGCTAGCAAGATTTGAAAGTGACACCTCCTCTAATCGCCGCCCGCTCCTCCCCCTCCCGTCAGGGCTCCGTCCAAAGCCACACCCCCACAAACTTTGGGGAACGCGTTTTTGCAGGAGTCGAGGTTTCCAGGACATTTTGGACAGCACATTTTCAACAAAACTACCCCATGTCTCATTCACCTGTAAGCGAGGCCGGTTTTAGGGGGGGCAGGGGTGGGCTGTGCCCACCCAAACGTGCGTCCTGCCCACCCAATCAAAGTTATGGGGATCCTTTATTTTTTTTATAATTTTACACACTGAAGGCTCAGGTTCCGCGTTACACCAACGCAGAATGGTGCGCGTCGCAGCGTACCCTACGGCGTACCCTACGGCGTACCCTACGCCGTACCCTACAGCCTGCAGCGCACCGCCACCCGCTCTCCACTCTCGCCGGGATGGAGACGCCTACATCCCCACGGACCCCCATACTGCTTCCGAGCCGGAGCTGCTGCGGAGCTTCATTGCGGCTGCTCGTATCCCCGCGGGCTGCTGCTGCTGGGCAGAGAGTCCTGCAGCAGCAGCCCGGACCGACGGCTCTGCTCCCCGCTCTCACACACAGCGGGACCGAGCTGATCTGGAAATAACTACATAATAACTACATACTGGGGGTCCGTGGCAGAGGGGAGGGAGGGGGGTTACACTGGGACACTGTGAGCCCAGGAGGACCCGTGGGAAGTGGACACGGGGGGCTGGAAGCGAGTGCGCGCATGGGACAGGGGGGGCGTGGGCGGCATGAAGGCATCTGATTGGTTCTTTCCCCCCTGCAAATCCTCTGGTCCTCTGACCAATCCGTTTCATTCGGACCGCAAAAAACAGATTGGTCAGAGTTTTTACAGGATTAAAGCTGTCAGAAAGGTCGGATGTTTTTCTTTCCTTTTTCTGAACACATTATTCACTGGCTACTCTCAGGATGGAAGAACCATTTCACCCAGTATAACAATAAATGTTTTTGAATACGATTGCAGACTATACCTTTTAATCTGTAAATTCATCAATCCTCCATCACCCGAGTCACCTGCGTTTTCATGGATCTTAATCTTTTCCGTGTGCGTCTTCCCATTGCCGTTTCTTAACTGGCCACAGGATTTTCCACACAGCGGCCCCCACTGTCCCTGACCCCGAGTCCAAACTTAGGTTTTATATTCATGACCCGGGGAGGGTTTTCATGCTCTGAGCAAACTGTAGACGAGTTTCTGTTTACCACAAGGTTGGGAGTGTAATGCCAGTGTCTGTCTGTCTGACTGTCTCTCGGGGAAGAGTTTAGCTCAGTTAGCCCCAAATAACGCTTGTAATGCAATCATAGCCCTCAACTATTTTGTAAATGAAGGAGTGGAAAAATGAGATCCACAAATTGTAAAATTGACGGATGTTAAAAGCTGAGTTTGCCCTTTTTTTTTTTTTTTTAAATGCGTCAATAATCGTGAATATCTAACTCGAGGCCAAAGTTTTCCTAACCCTAACTAAGTCTAGAAAGCTTGTTGCTTGAATAGAAATGAGCTGTCCATGTTACTGTGGACACGGTTGTGTTGGGCTGACCTGCGATTCCTTGTGTGCTCTGCAGAGAGCTGGGTCTGGACGAGCTGCTGAGACACTGTGAAGCCGTGATAGAGAAGCTGCGCTCCCCCGACAGGGAGCCCTGCTACCAGGCCGTGGCCGGGACCCCGCTCTTCACCCACACCGCCTTCGACATGCTCCAGAACCACAGCAGGTACCGCTGGCAGCCAGCCGGCCCATAAGCTTTCATCTTAATCCTCCAATAACCCTCTCACACATGCCACGCAGCTATGTTTCACTGAGGATTTGAGAATTACGAGGCAGGATGTAGTCTTGAAGTACAGTTAAAATGAATCTCTATTGTTTGAGTTTACTTCAAAAGTGTGAATAGAAAAGTGTGGAAAGTTTATGAATAGGGGACATACACTTTTCAACAAGGAATTTCGAACAGGCTTATGTATTTAAATGATGTTCACTAGGAATGGGCGATATTTTACCGTTCACGATATACCGTCAAAAAAATAGTAAGAATTTGTCATCTCGCGGTAAAAACAATAAATTCCCGTTGATGACGTTTTTGTGTAAAGCTGATTTATGGTTCTGTGTTAAATCAACGCACAACGTGAAGGAAGGAAGGAAGGAAGGAAGGAAGGAAGGAAGGAAGGAAGGAAGGAAGGAAGGAAGGAAGGAAGGAAGGAAGGAAGGAAGGAAGGAAGGAAGGAAGGAAGGAAGGAAGGAAGGAAGGAAGGAAGGAAGGAAGGAAGGAAGGAAGGAAGGAAGGAAGGAAGGAAGGAAGGAAGGAAGGAAGGAAGGAAGGAAGGAAGGAAGGAAGGAAGGAAGGAAGGAAGGAAGGAAGGAAGGAAGGAAGGAAGGAAGGAAGGAAGGAAGGAAGGAAGGAAGGAAGGAAGGAAGGAAGGAAGGAAGGAAGGAAGGAAGGAAGGAAGGAAGGAAGGAAGGAAGGAAGGAAGGAAGGAAGGAAGGAAGGAAGGAAGGAAGGAAGGAAGGAAGGAAGGAAGGAAGGAAGGAAGGAAGGATATGAGCCTGGAAGGAAGGAAGGAAGGAAGGAAGGAAGGATGGATATGAGCCTGGAAGGAAGGAAGGATATGAGCCTGGAAGGAAGGAAGGAAGGAAGGAAGGAAGGAAGGAAGGAAGGATATGAGCCTGGAAGGAAGGAAGGAAGGAAGGAAGGAAGGAAGGAAGGAAGGATATGAGCCTGGAAGGAAGGAAGGAAGGAAGGAAGGAAGGAAGGAAGGAAGGATATGAGCCTGGAAGGAAGGAAGGAAGGAAGGAAGGAAGGAAGGAAGGAAGGATATGAGCCTGGAAGGAAGGAAGGAAGGAAGGAAGGATATGAGCCTGGAAGGAAGGAAGGAAGGAAGGAAGGATATGAGCCTGGAAGGAAGGAAGGAAGGAAGGAAGGATATGAGCCTGGAAGGAAGGAAGGAAGGAAGGAAGGATATGAGCCTGGAAGGAAGGAAGGAAGGAAGGAAGGAAGGAAGGAAGGAAGGAAGGAAGGAAGGAAGGAAGGAAGGAAGGAAGGAAGGAAGGAAGGAAGGAAGGAAGGAAGGAAGGAAGGAAGGAAGGAAGGAAGGATATGAGCCTGGAAGGAAGGAAGGAAGGAAGGAAGGAAGGAAGGAAGGATATGAGCCTGGAAGGAAGGAAGGAAGGAAGGAAGGAAGGATATGAGCCTGGAAGGAAGGAAGGAAGGAAGGAAGGATATGAGCCTGGAAGGAAGGAAGGAAGGAAGGAAGGAAGGATATGAGCCTGGAAGGAAGGAAGGAAGGAAGGAAGGAAGGAAGGAAGGAAGGAAGGAAGGATATGAGCCTGGAAGGAAGGAAGGAAGGAAGGAAGGATATGAGCCTGGAAGGAAGGAAGGAAGGAAGGAAGGATATGAGCCTGGAAGGAAGGAAGGAAGGAAGGAAGGAAGGAAGGAAGGATATGAGCCTGGAAGGAAGGAAGGAAGGAAGGAAGGAAGGATATGAGCCTGGAAGGAAGGAAGGAAGGAAGGAAGGAAGGAAGGAAGGAAGGATATGAGCCTGGAAGGAAGGAAGGAAGGAAGGAAGGAAGGAAGGAAGGAAGGAAGGAAGGAAGGAAGGATAGATATGAGCCTGGAAGGAAGGAAGGAAGGAAGGAAGGAAGGAAGGATATGAGCCTGGAAGGAAATGAGCCTGGAAGGAAGGAAGGAAGGAAGGATATGAGCCTGGAAGGAAGGAAGGAAGGATATGAGCCTGGAAGGAAGGAAGGAAGGAAGGAAGGAAGGAAGGAAGGAAGGAAGGAAGGAAGGATATGAGCCTGGAAGGAAGGAAGGAAGGAAGGAAGGAAGGAAGGAAGGAAGGAAGGATATGAGCCTGGAAGGAAGGAAGGAAGGAAGGAAGGATATGAGCCTGGAAGGAAGGAAGGAAGGAAGGAAGGAAGGAAGGAAGGAAGGAAGGATATGAGCCTGGAAGGAAGGAAGGAAGGAAGGAAGGATATGAGCCTGGAAGGAAGGAAGGAAGGAAGGAAGGATATGAGCCTGGAAGGAAGGAAGGAAGGAAGGAAGGAAGGATATGAGCCTGGAAGGAAGGAAGGAAGGAAGGAAGGAAGGATATGAGCCTGGAAGGAAGGAAGGAAGGAAGGAAGGAAGGAAGGAAGGAAGGATATGAGCCTGGAAGGAAGGAAGGAAGGAAGGAAGGAAGGAAGGAAGGAAGGAAGGAAGGATAGATATGAGCCTGGAAGGAAGGAAGGAAGGAAGGAAGGAAGGATATGAGCCTGGAAGGAAGGAAGGAAGGAAGGAAGGAAGGATATGAGCCTGGAAGGAAGGAAGGAAGGAAGGAAGGAAGGAAGGAAGGAAGGATATGAGCCTGGAAGGAAGGAAGGAAGGAAGGAAGGAAGGAAGGAAGGATATGAGCCTGGAAGGAAGGAAGGAAGGAAGGAAGGAAGGAAGGAAGGATATGAGCCTGGAAGGAAGGAAGGAAGGAAGGAAGGAAGGAAGGAAGGAAGGAAGGATATGAGCCTGGAAGGAAGGAAGGAAGGAAGGAAGGATATGAGCCTGGAAGGAAGGAAGGAAGGAAGGAAGGATATGAGCCTGGAAGGAAGGAAGGAAGGAAGGAAGGAAGGATATGAGCCTGGAAGGAAGGAAGGAAGGAAGGAAGGAAGGATATGAGCCTGGAAGGAAGGAAGGAAGGAAGGAAGGAAGGAAGGAAGGAAGGAAGGATATGAGCCTGGAAGGAAGGAAGGAAGGAAGGAAGGAAGGAAGGAAGGAAGGATAGATATGAGCCTGGAAGGAAGGAAGGAAGGAAGGAAGGAAGGAAGGAAGGATATGAGCCTGGAAGGAAATGAGCCTGGAAGGAAGGAAGGAAGGAAGGATATGAGCCTGGAAGGAAGGAAGGAAGGAAGGAAGGAAGGATATGAGCCTGGAAGGAAGGAAGGAAGGAAGGAAGGATATGAGCCTGGAAGGAAGGAAGGAAGGAAGGAAGGATATGAGCCTGGAAGGAAGGAAGGAAGGAAGGAAGGAAGGATATGAGCCTGGAAGGAAGGAAGGAAGGAAGGAAGGAAGGAAGGAAGGAAGGAAGGAAGGAAGGAAGGAAGGAAGGAAGGAAGGAAGGAAGGAAGGAAGGAAGGAAGGATATGAGCCTGGAAGGAAGGAAGGAAGGAAGGAAGGATATGAGCCTGGAAGGAAGGAAGGAAGGAAGGAAGGAAGGAAGGAAGGATATGAGCCTGGAAGGAAGGAAGGAAGGAAGGATATGAGCCTGGAAGGAAGGAAGGAAGGAAGGAAGGAAGGAAGGATATGAGCCTGGAAGGAAGGAAGGAAGGAAGGAAGGAAGGATATGAGCCTGGAAGGAAGGAAGGAAGGAAGGAAGGAAGGATATGAGCCTGGAAGGAAGGAAGGAAGGAAGGAAGGAAGGATATGAGCCTGGAAGGAAGGAAGGAAGGAAGGAAGGATATGAGCCTGGAAGGAAGGAAGGAAGGAAGGAAGGAAGGAAGGAAGGATATGAGCCTGGAAGGAAGGAAGGAAGGAAGGAAGGAAGGAAGGAAGGAAGGATATGAGCCTGGAAGGAAGGAAGGAAGGAAGGAAGGAAGGAAGGAAGGAAGGAAGGAAGGAAGGAAGGAAGGAAGGAAGGAAGGAAGGAAGGAAGGAAGGAAGGAAGGAAGGAAGGAAGGATATGAGCCTGGAAGGAAGGAAGGAAGGAAGGAAGGATATGAGCCTGGAAGGAAGGAAGGAAGGAAGGAAGGAAGGAAGGATATGAGCCTGGAAGGAAGGAAGGAAGGAAGGAAGGAAGGAAGGAAGGATATGAGCCTGGAAGGAAGGAAGGAAGGAAGGAAGGAAGGAAGGAAGGAAGGAAGGATATGAGCCTGGAAGGAAGGAAGGAAGGAAGGAAGGATATGAGCCTGGAAGGAAGGAAGGAAGGAAGGATATGAGCCTGGAAGGAAGGAAGGAAGGAAGGATATGAGCCTGGAAGGAAGGAAGGAAGGAAGGAAGGAAGGATATGAGCCTGGAAGGAAGGAAGGAAGGAAGGAAGGAAGGAAGGATATGAGCCTGAAAGGAAGGAAGGAAGGATATGAGCCAGGAAGGAAGGAAGGAAGGAAGGAAGGAAGGAAGGAAGGAAGGATATGAGCCTGAAAGGAAGGAAGGAAGGAAGGAAGGAAGGAAGGATATGAGCCTGGAAGGAAATGAGCCTGGAAGGAAGGAAGGAAGGAAGGATATGAGCCTGGAAGGAAGGAAGGAAGGAAGGAAGGAAGGATATGAGCCTGGAAGGAAGGAAGGAAGGAAGGAAGGAAGGATATGAGCCTGGAAGGAAGGAAGGAAGGAAGGAAGGATATGAGCCTGGAAGGAAGGAAGGAAGGAAGGAAGGAAGGATATGAGCCTGGAAGGAAGGAAGGAAGGAAGGAAGGAAGGAAGGAAGGAAGGAAGGAAGGAAGGATATGAGCCTGGAAGGAAGGAAGGAAGGAAGGAAGGATATGAGCCTGGAAGGAAGGAAGGAAGGAAGGAAGGAAGGAAGGATATGAGCCTGGAAGGAAGGAAGGAAGGAAGGATATGAGCCTGGAAGGAAGGAAGGAAGGAAGGAAGGAAGGAAGGAAGGAAGGATATGAGCCTGGAAGGAAGGAAGGAAGGAAGGAAGGAAGGATATGAGCCTGGAAGGAAGGAAGGAAGGAAGGAAGGATATGAGCCTGGAAGGAAGGAAGGAAGGAAGGAAGGAAGGATATGAGCCTGGAATGAAGGAAGGAAGGAAGGAAGGATATGAGCCTGGAAGGAAGGAAGGAAGGAAGGAAGGAAGGAAGGAAGGATATGAGCCTGGAAGGAAGGAAGGAAGGATATGAGCCTGGAAGGAAGGAAGGAAGGAAGGAAGGAAGGATATGAGCCTGGAAGGAAGGAAGGAAGGAAGGAAGGAAGGAAGGAAGGAAGGAAGGAAGGAAGGAAGGATATGAGCCTGGAAGGAAGGAAGGAAGGAAGGAAGGAAGGATATGAGCCTGGAAGGAAGGAAGGAAGGAAGGAAGGAAGGAAGGAAGGAAGGATATGAGCCTGGAAGGAAGGAAGGAAGGAAGGAAGGAAGGATATGAGCCTGGAAGGAAGGAAGGAAGGAAGGAAGGAAGGAAGGAAGGAAGGAAGGAAGGAAGGAAGGATATGAGCCTGGAAGGAAGGAAGGAAGGAAGGAAGGAAGGATATGAGCCTGGAAGGAAGGAAGGAAGGAAGGAAGGATATGAGCCTGGAAGGAAGGAAGGAAGGAAGGAAGGAAGGAAGGATATGAGCCTGGAAGGAAGGAAGGAAGGAAGGAAGGAAGGAAGGAAGGATATGAGCCTGGAAGGAAGGAAGGAAGGAAGGAAGGAAGGATATGAGCCTGGAAGGAAGGAAGGAAGGAAGGAAGGATATGAGCCTGGAAGGAAGGAAGGAAGGAAGGATATGAGCCTGGAAGGAAGGAAGGAAGGAAGGATATGAGCCTGGAAGGAAGGAAGGAAGGAAGGAAGGAAGGAAGGAAGGATATGAGCCTGGAAGGAAGGAAGGAAGGAAGGAAGGAAGGAAGGAAGGAAGGATATGAGCCTGAAAGGAAGGAAGGAAGGATATGAGCCAGGAAGGAAGGAAGGAAGGAAGGAAGGAAGGAAGGAAGGAAGGATATGAGCCTGAAAGAAAGGAAGGAAGGAAGGAAGGAAGGAAGGAAGGAAGGAAGGAAGGAAGGAAGGAAGGAAGGATATGAGCCTGAAAGAAAGGAAGGAAGGAAGGAAGGATATGAGCCTGAAAGAAAGGAAGGAAGGAAGGAAGGAAGGATATGAGCCTGAAAGAAAGGAAGGAAGGAAGGATATGAGCCTGAAAGAAAGGAAGGAAGGAAGGAAGGATATGAGCCTGAAAGGAAGGAAGGAAGAAAGAAATGAGCCTGAAAGGAAGGAAGGAAGAAAGAAATGAGCCTGAAAGAAAGAAAGAAAGAAAGAAAGAAAGAAAGAAAGAAAAGAGAAGAAAGAAAGAAAGAAAGAAAGAAAGAAAGAAAGAAAGAAAGAAAGAAAGAAAGAAAGAAAGAAAGAAAGAAAGAAAGAAAGAAAGAAAGAAAGAAAGAAATGAGCCCGAAAGAAAGAAAGAAATGAGAAATTCTGTTTTTGTGTGAAATGAGGTTTTTGTGTAACAAACATGGCAGATCTGAGTCATTACAGTTTTGCAGGGGGACTCATTTAATTGGTTTTAATCAATTCAATTTAATTAGTGTAGTTTAGTAGCATTTAGTATCTTTTAGAGCAATGATTTGGGGATCCAAAGACAATGAATGTGGTGATAGATTTATAGTTAAAGGTGGAGTTGAATTGGTATTTTTTTATCATAATTTTTATCGTTATCGGGATAAATGCCAGAAATTATCGTGATACATTTTTTAGTCCACACCGCCCATCCCTACTTTTCACTGTGGAGTGTTTGTTTTAGAAGTTTTTGAGATGTACCTATATATTACTATACTTTGCATCAGGAATTAACCCATCAAGATAGCCTGCATATGAAATGATGATACCTGTATTAAAAGCTTCTCTTTTCCCAGAATACTTGCAGCTGTGGAGAAGTTGAGCTGCTGTGGGAGCAGGCCTTTTCAAAGGCCCATACACAGCTCCAGGTCCTCCAGTTACGCAACCATGCTCTGCAGGTGAGTCTGGACGGGCTTTCACACCTGGGACTGTTTGGTTTAAGTGGTTCAGTCTGGATCCTTGTGTGCATTGTGTGAAGCTCTGACTGAGCACTTGAAGAGTGAATAAACATCTGCTCTCACCTTTCTATAAAGGTACATTTGGACGTCTCATTTTTAACTCTCTAAAGGGGTGCGCTGGCACATTTTGGGTATCCAGATTGAGATGAAAATGTATCTAGTTGAGAAATTCAAGTTAGCAGAATACCATAACATCACACTCAGTTCAATTCAATTTATATAGCGTTTCTTACAACTAGGGATGGGAATTGATAAGATTTCGATTCTATTTTCGATTCTGTTTAATTATTCGATTCTTTATCGATTCTCTTAGCATCAACTTGTTTTATATCGTTGAACAAAAAAATACAAGTGAGGTCTTAAGATGGGCCCCTCGATGGTGTGCCAGGGGGTCCCTAGAAAAAATTAATTGTTTTGAAAATAAATATAAAATAATAATAAAATAAATATTCTTCTCTAATAGAAATTAAAATTCTCCTTTTTAAACGGATATCTGAGCTGAGCACTCAAAAATAAAACTATGTCAGCCAGTGACAAATACAATCAACTCAAGTCCAATTGAATTGTGCAATTCTGCAACCATCAACTATGAAGAATTAATAACTCTTTTGCAGAAAAATAAGGATACACGATCTTTTTGGACTTATGGTGTCTCCAGCTGTGGAGAACAACAAGTTGCCCTGTTGTCATCCTTTTTGGTAAAATGTAACCAAACCTTCTAGTGTTTATGCTGCTTTGTCCCCATGCTTTCCTGCTGGGCGCGAATGCGCACGTTGCATAACTACGAAACGTGCGTGGTGACATCATTCGCGCCTACTGGAATTGATAAGGGAATCGTTTGCAAAAAAGCCAAACGATTCCAAGGAATTGAAATACTGGGAACCGGTTCTCAACAAGAACCGGTTCTCGATTCCCATCCCTACTTACAACAGAAGTTGTCTCTAGGATCTTTCCGGAGACCAGAAAATGACCCCTGGGCAATTATTACTTAACAAAAAACATCGGCAGGTAAAAACTCCCCTAGTGGGAGAAAAACCTTAAGCCAAACAGTGGCAAGAAAGGGGGGGGAAGAAACCTGGAGCAGGACCTGGATCATAAGGAGGGACCCTCCTGCTGAAGACCAGCTGGACAGAGCAGGAACAGAGAGAACAGATAGAGAGAATGAAGAACAGAGAAAGGAGAGACACAGACACAATGACTAACTGGTGCACTACAGGGACGACTATAAACAGATGTAGACAGCAGACACTGATGTGGTTGGGGGGGGGCAGAATGTCAGCAAGCATATAGCAGACATCTACACACCGCCCAGTGGATCATGTTGGTGCCCCCCCTGCAGCGTAGGCCTATACCAGCATATCTACTATAAAGCTATGTTTGGTCCTAGATATGCTGCCATAGACCGCCCACACTCTTCTCTTCTCCAGCTTTACATGGTTTTGCTGTACCTGGGTAGGAAGCAACAAGCAGCCGGGTTTGAGACAAACCCTGTGAAAGACAAATGTACAGTTGAGTGGTTGAGACCATTCCCTGTGTTTGTAAACACATCGGTGGAAATGTCCTTTATTCCTTTCAGACAGACAGATAGATGCATGCAAGTCCAGCTTGGAAAAGAACTGAGTAAATCGAGATAACCTTTGAGGAACAAAAACTCATGTCATCTTTTAAAATGTCATCTTACTGTACCGACAACAGCCACTTTCTATAAACAAATAACAGAACAACCTCCCCTTGTTGTACATCCACGATCAATTTGACCATAAAATATGCCTGACAAGCAGAAAGTGATGGCAGCGTCATTAATCCTGGTAATGTGTGGCAGGAGATGGACATGGCTTCAGGTCGGGGGTGTCAAATTCAACCAAATACACTTCTGCTTCTGCTCCTGTAGCTGTCCTTTTCCATTTAGGATGAATACGAGTCTTCATCTGGACCTATGAGACAATCAGCAGGGGGGTTGAGTAGTCAAACCCGCCACCAGCATCCATTTCTTAGTTGCAGCTATTACTTTACTGACAAAATCCACTGAAGTACATCAACCGGGTTACTTACATTTAGAGCATATTTCTGTTTGTTTTTGACCTTTGGGTTGCTGTTATGAAGCAAATGTATTCACAGATCACAGAGAAGATGGACACTCTTCAAGAAAAGCTTCAGCTGTACAAAATCGAGATCGCCAAGGACTCCGGAAGGGCTCTGGTGTTGGCGTCTGATTTCCAGGCATCTATTCACACACCTGCTATGGTACACTTTTCTGTTCTTCCCAGATATTGTCTGCATGTAATTCCAGTTTAGTATAGCCCTGACACGATTGCAGTGCACATAGTTTATAATTTATAGTTTTATTTGGATCCCCATTAGCTGCAGCAAAACTGCAGCTATTCTTCCTGGGGTCCGACACATAAAATACAATACAAAAACAAAAATTAAAAGCAAACCTAAAGAGGTAGTAGAAGAAAAAGAAAAAAAAGTAAAAAAAAAAAAAAAAAAGGAAATTCTTCTACAAAATATATTCTAGATTTCTGTCAAATAAGACCAGTGCTCCTTTTAACACTCACATTAAGGTTACAGTCATTCCGAAACATTTAGATGTAATGCATTACAATACAAAATCATACCTTCTTTAAATAGCATCAACCAATTCAAACAATGTATAGTCATCTACAATGCGTTTAAGTTATAATCACTTATCATAACTTGAACCAATGACCATTTTTAGTAAACCAATAACCATTTAATAATAATTTAATAAGTTTTATATGTATTTATTTAAGAGATGTTTCTTTACTAATAATTTGAATTCTTTTATGCTAGTAGTTCGCTCAAAGTGTTTGGGAAGTAAGTTCCATTCATACATAGCTCTGTACATCACCGTTCTCTTACTATAGTTTGTCTTTGTTTTTGGCAGCGTCTCGTGCTATAGCTGTGATTTTCTGAACTGTAACTGAGTTTTCAGGTGTCCTACGATAGCTTTAGTTAAGTGTGCTTTCTGCCTCACCGAGCAGGCTCTGGTCCGGTGTGCTGAGGATGTGATCCACACGTCGGCAGAGGTTCTGCCGCTGGAAGCTCGGAGCAGGGAGCGCTGGGCGGCCCATCTGGAGAGGTTGAAGGACAATCTTCATTCTGCTGTGAATTTAATTCTTCAAACCCTCAACACAGTTTCCTCCTACTATCGCTACTACAACAAGGCAAGTTTCTTGAATGTTAGTAAAGGTTGTAATGCCAGATGCATCATTTCTGTGGGGGTCTGATGCTGTTGGAAGATCAGCCCTCACATTCAGTTTTCAGCACAGCTGAAGTAGCTAAAAACGTGGCTGGTGTGCTGGTCTAATGCACCACTGATTTCAGTTTTCAATTACTTCTTGAAATGAGAACTTTAAAACTTGTGTCCTACAACCTCCAACAGACAAAGTTGGGAAGAAGTGGAAAATGCAGAAGGGGAAAAATAAACTCAGATCCTTACGTTTCTTACGACTTTTTTTGGAAACATAATGAAACCAAGGATCTTGATGTGATTTTTTTTTTTTTTTTTTTTTCTCTCCCCTCAACTTAATTCTATTTAATATCCGTAAATTTTTGCAATACTTTTGCAATTTGCAAAAAAAAGTTGGTGTGGGGGCAGGTATAAAAAAACAAACAACAAAACTCCCCAAAAAGTAGAGAATCTCCACTTTGCTAACAACTGCATAAACATTTTGTTTTTAAACCTTGCCCTTTTAAGTGAAATCATATACAATAAAAGTGGTTTTGGGGCACTCTTTCCTATAGAATGCTGCCAGACTGTATTCAAAATATGTTCAATTTAAGACAAAACCATTCCAACCTCAGAGGGGAGAGCAGATACAGCAAATCAACAATCAGAACCAACACCAAACTGAGATGCTACAGTGGCAGCGGTGGATGTGTGGAATAAATTAGATAAGGATTTGAAATTATGTAGAACCTTAACCTTATTTAAAAAAACATTGAAAAGAAGGATGATTTCTCTATATCAAATTAATAAGTGGTGATGCTTGCTATGTTGAGTTGGGTATTTATTTAATTAGTGATTTGATTTGATTTTTTAAGGATGAAGGTAACATGTAGACTGCACCTTTATTTATTTGTATTTTTTGAGGAATTTTTGTTATCCCCATGGAGGCAGTTTGTTTTACTGTCAGTCTTTTCTCTTACTTCTTGCTTTCATCTCATTACTTTAATTAATCTTTTTGAGGGTCCGCAAATAATAAGCTTTGCTTCAGCCTACACCTTTTTTCGGTCTAGATGGTATTTGTAAATTGGAAATTTTTTTGTAATGTTTTCTTTGAACAGTTTATTCGTTTTCTTGTTGTCATTTTTATTCTTTTTTTTTGAGATGTCAAGACCGAAATAAACTAAACTAAACTAGAACATGGATGGCCAGGTCTCACCACATGTTTTTCTTCCAGGCCGACAGCTGGTGCAGTCTGGTCCTCTGCGAGAACTTCCTTCAAGAGCTCCTGGAAGGAGTTCACGGAGACACGGGCTCCCGTCTGGGGCAGAAGAGCAGCTGGGGGACGCTGCCTGCATGGAGACGGAGGCTGGCCACGTTCCTGAAGAAACATCCACCTCCAAACATGGAGGAGCTGCTTCAGGTGGCTCATCTGGCTAATGCCATCCCCGATGATGCCGTCCAGCAGGCGGGCAAGCAAGCTGCTCACAGGTGAGACCTGCAGCCTCGTGCCCCACAGCTTAGGAAGAGAAATGGATGGCAGATAATTTAAATGTATATAAGTATTCACATCTGTACATATGGACACCACGCGTAGAATTTGTGAACATGAACAGAATTGCCAGAGAAGGACTGGGGTGACGAGGACTGTCTCTTTATATTTTAAATTCAAGTATTTTGGTGTGAGAATTAGTTTGTTTTATTTTTGTTCCCAGTGCATAAACCAAACATCAGGCTTTCGTAACAATCGAGCTGAAAATCAGTTTAACTGTCAGTGATTAAATCTCCTGCCTCCAGACTTGGCCCAACCTGGAGATCCACCCCACGTACAGGACTGTCTCAGAACATTAGAATATTGTGATTTTCTGTAATGCAATTACAAAAACAAAAATGTCATACATTCTGGATTCATTAACAAATTAACTGAAATATTGCAAGCCTTTTATTATTTTAATATTGCTGATCATGGCTTACAGCTTAAGAAAACTCAAATATCCTATCTAAAAAATTTTGAATATTCTGGGAATATTAATCTTAAACTGTAAGCCATAATCAGCAATGTTAAAATAATAAAAGGCTTGCAATATTTTAGTTGATTTGTAATGAATCCAGAATGTATGACATTTTTGTTTTTTTAATTGCATTACAGAAAATAAAGAACTTTATCACAATATTCTAATTTTCTGAGACAGTCCTGTATATCAAGCCTGGAGCTCAAACACGTAATTTCAAGTTTAGTTTAGTTTATTTCGGTCATGACATCACAAAAAAAGAATAAAAATAAGACAATCATCAAAATAGCTTTTACAACATTAAAGATAACATAAAAATGACAACAAGGAAATGAATACACGGTTCAAAGAAAACATTACAAAAAAGTTTCCAATATACAAATAACATCTAGACCGAAAAAGGTGTAGGCTGAAGCAAAGCTTATTGATTTCCTACCCTCAAAAAGATTATTTAAAGTAATAAAAGAAAGAAGTAAAAGATAAGACTGCCAGTAAAACAAATTGCCTCCATGGGGATAACAAAGATTCCTCAAGAAATAAAAAAAAAGGTGCAGTCTACATGTTTCCTTCATCCTTGAATAATCAAACCAAATCACCAATTAAATGAATACCCAAATCAACATAGTAAGCATCACCGCTCATTAATTTGATATAGAGAAATCATCCTTCTTTTGAATGTTTTTTTAAATAAGGTTAAAGTTCTACTTGATTTCAAATCCCTCTCTAACTTATTCCATACATCCACCGCTGCCACTATAGCATCTCAGTTTGTTCCACCGTCCCAGTTTCTAGGTATCCATGTAGAGCTCATGATGCCAGGTGGAGCAACCACCAGGATGGACCTGAATGTTTCCCTCCATGTATCACAGCAAGGCGGCTCTGCTTATGTCACTAGCACGTTTACAGATGCAGTGCATCTATTTAAAATTGTAGTTATTATTTACAATGTAATTACAATTAGGCCTGTGTTGAAAACATCGATTTCCCAATTCTAAATCGATTCTCATATTAATTCCTAAAAATCGATTCATATGTCTAAAGATCGATTTAAAATTTTTTTTTTTCTTTTCTATTATTTATTTATGTATTTCTTTTACAACTTTTGGTTATTTTTTTGTTTATCCCCAAAAAAGGAATGTTTTGTTGGACACGAGAATAACTGGTGCCATGTTTTTTCATTTAATTATGTTTAAAGGTATGAAAACATTAAAGTGTTAGGTTATAATTGCATAAATTGTCTATATTTCATTACTTTATATACTGTCTTGGGGTTACATTTGCAAAAAATGCTAAAAACCAAATGCTCAAAAATTAAAAACCAAAATAGACCAAAAATGGAACAAAAAAAATAAAACCGATTTCATCCGTCTCTGTTTGCTGCCCTGGATCTGTTTCATAATTCTGACCCACATGATGTTTCTGAAAGCAGTTCTATCAGCATTCTGGGAGCTGATTGGTCCTTACAGCATCATTAGCTGCAATACTTGCTGTTTAATCTCAATATAATACTAGTAGTAATATTTTGCATAACTGCAGTCATATAATTCATGCAACAGCTCAAAAAACAGTTTTAATAACACTAACCCAAATCAATATCGGAATCGGATGGAATCAAATTTTGATAATCGATTCTGAATCTTAAGAATCTGAATCGAATCGATTCTTGACATTTGAATCGATCCCCAGCCCTAATTACAATGCTGTGTGATGTTATCTGTTCCCGCTTTCTGTTGTCAGAAATCTTAGAGCAAAGTTGTTTTTTTCTCTCTTTCGTCTCCAGGTGCACGACCCTGAGGAAACTCCTCATTTCTTCTGGCCCAGTGTCTGTGCGGGAGCTTCAGCTGGCCCTGCAGTGGCAGGCTGAGTTGCTGCGTAGCAGACGTGTAGAGCAGACCTGGAGCCCTGCTGCAGACCAGACGGCCAGGGATTCCCCCCACAGCCCACCAGACACCACCAAAGCTGACAGGAGACGGGACGCAGAGCCGCCGGTGGCAGCGGCCCCCTCCCTCTTAGGTTCTGGGAGGCTGTCGGAGTGTAAACCCTCCTCCGTCAGCTCGTTGGACTCTGGTTTTGATGGAGCAGGAAGTGGGCAGCTGGAAACCTCTGGAGCCAGGGAGCTGGTTGATCTGCCTGCTGTGTCTGGGAGCAGGGACTCCACTGGGTCTCCCCTGAGCCAGCCTCACACGCACGATGAGACTTTGTCCAGTATTTGGGACTGTGAGGACCAGAGAGAGGGGTTTGGCTCTGTGGGAAACTCCCCCGGGGCGAGCATCCAGATCATCCCTAAACTAGAGCTGGATTCCCTGAACCTCCAGATCAGAGTGAGGCGCTCGGCTGCGCTTCCCAGTAATCCCTGGCTCAGCTTGCCTGTAGACGACTTGGAGAACTCGTACACCGTCACCATCACACAGAGCCGAACCCCACAGAAGGGAGAGCTCCGCTCCCACGACCCTTCAGATCCCCACGTTGCTCCCAGCCGCTCTCCGTCTCCAGACCGTCCCACGCAGGCTGAGGCTCCCGGAGGATGGCAGGACGAGGACTGGACGCCCTGTTCTCCCAGTGCTCTCGGCGACCCTGAGCGCAGCCCCATTTGCAGCGTCCTCTCCAGCACAATCACCAGCGAGACGGACGAGTCCCTCTGTCCCACGGAGGGGAATCCTACTCTTCTCTGGGACTCGTACGACCTCCACGATGAGGAGTCGGAGAGTGTTGATGGGTAATGTAGATCTGTGTATGATACTGTGGTTTTAAAGCATCGTGGGCAAGGCTGGCTGCACACTGGATGACTTTCAAATCTGACTAAAGTACTGGAAACCACGGACCTGAGAACAGCCTCAATCATCTTTCTAACCCAGGGGTCGGCAACCCGCGGCTCTAGAGCTTTAGAGCTTTAGCGCCGCCCTAGTGGCTCTATGGAGCTTTTTCAAAAATGTTTGACCTCTTTTTTCCTTTTTTTCTTCTTTCTTTTTTCTCTCCTTTTTTTCTTCTTTTTTCTCTTTTTTCTTCCTTTTTCCTTTCTTTTTTAACCCTTGTGCTGTCTTTGTGTTAAAATGACCCAATTCTTCTATCCTTCTTTCCTCCTGCCATGCTCTCTCCTTCCTTCTTCCTTTCCTCTTTTCCTCCTTTACTCCTTTTTCTTCATACCTCCCTTTCATCATTCGTTCCTTTATTACCTTATTTGCTTTTCCTTCCTTCTTTCCTTATTTTCTTCCTTCCTTCCTTCCTTCCTTCCTTCCTTCCTTCCTTCCTTCCTTCCTTCCTTCCTTCCTTCCTTCCTTCCTTCCTTCCTTCCTTCCTTCCTTCCTTCCCTCCTTCCTTGTTTTCTCCCTTCCTTCCTTCCTTCCTTCCTTCCTTCCTTCCTTCCTTCCTTCCTTCCTTCCTTCCTTCCTTCCTTCCTTCCTTCCTTCCTTCCTTCCTTGTTTTCTTCCTTCCTTCCTTCCTTCCTTCCTTCCTTCCTTCCTTCCTTCCTTCCTTCCTTCCTTTCTCCCTTCCTTCCTTCCCTCCTTCCTTGTTTTCTTCCTTCCTTCCTTCCTTTCTCCCTTCCTTCCTTCATTCCTTCCTTCCTTGTTTTCTTCCTTCCTTCCTTCCTTCCTTCCTTCCTTCCTTCCTTCCTTCCTTGTTTTCTCCCTTCCTTCCTTCCTTCCTTCCTTTCTCCCTTCCTTCCTTCCCTCCTTCCTTGTTTTCTTCCTTCCTTCCTTCCTTCCTTCCTTCCTTCCTTCCTTCCTTCCTTTCTCCCTTCCTTGTTTTCTTCCTTCCTTCCTTCCTTCCTTGTTTTCTCCCTTCCTTCCTTCCTTCCTTCCTCCCTCCCTCCCTTCCTTCCTTCCTTCCTTCCTTCCTTGTTTTCTTCCTTCCTTCCTTCCTCCCTTCCTTCCTCCCTTCCTTCCTTCCTTCTTTCCTTCCTTCCTTCCTTCCTTCCTTCCTTCCTTCCTTCCTTCCTTCCTTCCTTTCTCCCTTCCTTCCTTCCTTCCTTCCTTCCTTCCTTCCTTCCTTCCTTCCTTCCTTCCTTCCTCCCTCCCTCCCTTCCTTCCTTCCTTCCTTCCTTCCTTCCTTCCTTCCTTCCTTCCTTCCTTTCTCCCTTCCTTCCTTCCTTCCTTCCTTCCTTCCTTCCTTCCTTCCTTTCTCCCTTCCTTCCTTCCTTCCTTCCTTCCTTCCTCCCTCCCTCCCTCCCTCCCTTCCTTCCTTGTTTTCTTCCTTCCTTCCTTCCTTCCTTCCTTCCTTCCTTCCTTCCTTCCTTCCTTCCTTCCTTCCTTCCTTCCTTCCTTCCTTCCCATTTTTTTGACGGTATATCGTGAACAGTAAAATATCACCCATCCCTAGTCACAAGCTTCAAATGGAGCCGCGCCTTCACCATGGTGGTTGTTGGGGTCTAAATAGGTTTGAAGTCCTCTAGGGTGCAGTAATCTTACCCTGCACTCCAGTAGCATTGTGATTGGTCATAAGTAGGTCTGGAGCTGTTTATTACAGACTGGAAACATGAGCACTTATTGACAGCTGGGTTGTATGAACTGCATGAGCAGGATTTGAGTACCACTGTATGCCAAGGAGTCTGCAGCGTTTTCCACTCCGGTGATCACGGCTGAGCAGCAGCACTAAGACCGGACCTTGAACTTATTTCCTGCTTAATCATCCCTGACAGGTCACATACTAACGTAACACAAGCACGCCCCGCAAACCTCAGAAAATAAGGAAAAGCTGTTTTCAAGCGGGCTTGATGTCCCATGAGTCGCTTTCCTCTCTGAGCCTAAAGTTTGTGTTTATGCACTTAAATCATAATAAAGAACACTTTGCTTTGGCCACTTTATACCAGGATTTGGGGAAGAAATCACTCCAAGCCTGTTCACTTTTTAACTTTCTTTTTTTTTTTCATTTAAGAAAGCCTTAAAATCGCTCCCAACTTCTCATAATATCATGCATCTTTCTAAGACCCCTACCACACTCCTGTGCATGCTTCCAGACATGCACAGGAAGTTGTTAAACAAGTGCTATATTACAAAGTTGGTGAGTTTAGAAGATTCTGCTGGTCTGTTCACACGTTGCAGAACGTAATCTTTTCCTGTTTTGATTATTCCCCCTCAGTCTAACGGACATCTCCCTGGAGGACTGGCACGTGAAGGAGCAGGAGGGTCTCGGGGAAGTGGAGAAAATCCTGGAAAGAACTGATGAAATACTCAAAGTGAGTAGTTGACTACTGGAAGTTTGTTGATTTGGTTTTCACCCCAGCTGAGGATCATCCAGGCCGACATCTGTACATCTGCTCCGCACCTCAAATGTCTGCTTTGCAGGAAGAAGAGAGTGTGTTGGCTCAAGAAGCCGTGCTGGATGTTCTGCTACGGTCGGAGGACGACAGAGAAATGTGGCCACCGTGGGACAGTGAGGATCAGCAGGACCCGGATCAGCAGGACGTATGTTGGCCATTTATCACAATCAACCACCGTATTTTCCGCACTTTAAGGCGCACCACAGTATAAGACGCCCCTTCAATGAATGACGTATTTTAAAACATTTTCCACATATAAGGCGCACTGCATTATAAGGCGCACTAAATATCTGGTAAAATACCGTAATATAGTGGCTGCGGTTGAGTTACGTATCTACCTGATGGAGCTGCGCTACAGGAAATGCTACAAAATCCTACAGCAAATGCAAAAAAAAAAACAAGAAGAAAAGTACTGTATGTCAAACTTTATTAACAAAATAAAAACCGGCTTTGCTCCGTCTCGTCAAAGTCTCCATTATGTGAGTCAGCGTCGCTGCTGTTGTCTTGAACGTCTGTGACGATTCCTGACGTTTTTAGTGCCGTTACTTCGGCGACACCAACTACATTACCCACAATCCCCCTGACTACAGTAACAGAAATTACCGTAATGATCATATATAAGGCGCACTGCTGGTTTTTGAGGAAATTAAAGGCTTTTAGGTGCGCCTTATAGTGCGGAAAATACGGTAGTTTTAGTTTTTTAGTTGTTGGTCAGCTCACACTCTGCTGTGTCCGTGAGACGTTATTCTGAGATGAATGAATGTGTGATTGCATGACTGCAGGTTTCCTCAGCACAATAGTGTGTTGGAAGATGAGTATCAATTTACCCATCGGGCAGTTTGGACAGTTATGCTGTGTGGACCGTTTGTACGCATGTTCATTAAAGGTATAGTCCTTGATTTTGGAGAGCTATCAAGATTTGAAAGTGGCACCTCCTCCTCCCCCTTCAATCAGCGCCCCCACAAACTTTGGGGAACGCGCATTTGCAGGAGTCAAGGTTTCCAGGACATTTTGGACAGCACATTTTCAACAAAACTACTCATTCACCTGTAAGCGAGGCCGGTTTCTTTATATTTTATTTATTTAAAAAAAATATAATATATATATATATAAAATATAAAAATAAATATCACAGAATATCTGTACCGTTTCTGATTGGGTCGGCACTGCGCATCATTTTTAGACACAACAATGAAAGCATACCGTAAAAGTTGTGTCTCGGCGGAGGGACCCGACGTCCCAGCAAAATGACAAACAGAGAAGTTCAGAACGGCACACAGAGCACACACTGAAGGCTGATTTATGGTTCCGCGTTACACCAACGCAGAATGGTGCGCGTCGCCGTGTACCCACGCACCGCAGCGCACCGCCACACGCACCGGCGCTCTCCGCCCTCGCCGGGATGTAGACCCCTCGTTTCTAGTTTTCTGCGCCATTCTTCAGCAAACGTGACTCGAGTGTGTGAAGTTTTCCGGCAAGATTTTCGACGTGACGAGTGCGCGCATGGGACACAGGGGGGCGTGGGCGGGACTTAAAATGAAGGCATCTGATTGGTTCTTTCCCCCCTGCCAATCCTCTGGTCCTCTGACCAATCCATGCCATTCGATGCGCAAAAAACAGATTGGTCAGTGTTTTTACAGGATTAAAGCTGTCAGAGAGGTCAGATGTTTTTCTTTCCTTTTTCTGAACACATTATTCACATTATTCACTCTCAGGATGGAAGGACCATGTCACCCAGTATAACAATAAATGTTTTTGAATACGATTACAGACTATACCTTTTAAATATAAAAAATGCAAATACACTTATTTTATGTTGAAAGACTAGTTTAAATAGTTCCAGTTTGTTGTGCTTTGCCAGGTACTGTTGCTGTAAATACTTTAGTTCGTTTTTGACTCAGAGCACATTCTGCTTTATTTTTGATTAGTTTTTAAAGATGTCACCGAGGGATGTGGCTGAAGCCGGCGTCCCTGGTGTGGAGGAGAACCTTCACGCTACAGAACCCGGCAGGCTCTGCGGACAGGGATCTGTGAAGTTCGAAAGAGAAAGTGAAACATTTGCAGAGGAGCTCCGTATCAAGGCCAAACTAAAGACGGAGGGATCACTCGGGAGCAGGCCGGACCTGCTAGCGGAGCTGAGGAACGTCAACATCTTGGATGAGCTGATCATAGAAGAAAACCTTCAGATTCTTAAGCTGCGACGTGGCATTGAAGGCCATACGGACGGACCCGTAGGGGGCGATCGCCCACGGGTGCCGTCGGCCGTAAACGAGGGGAAGGAAGCACTCCGGTTACAACTGGAACGGGAGAAAAGAGAGCTGGAGAAGCTGGAGAAGAGTTTGAACAAAGACTGTACTCTTGAGAAGAATGAGGACGAAGTTGGGGAGCTTGTAAAATGTCCTACAATGGAGCCGTCTGAGCAGAATCTTTCTCAATGTCAAAATCTCCCTGGCTCTGACGCTGACCAGTCCTTGTGTGACAGAACTTCCTTAAGCAGACCTTTGGCTCTGGAGCAAGTGTCTAAGGCGGCTGTCCAGCCTCAACCACGGACCTCTGAGAGAGAGCTAGAGGACTCTACAGAAAAGGCTAAACCACACACTCCAGAAGCTTCCGTTTCCCTTGAAATGAAGTTAGATGAGGGAGCTTTTGACTCGGGTGTAAAGCCAACCCTTCTTCCTGAACTTGGTCAGAGACCGTCTCCGGTTCTGGGGAATAATGGCCTTACAGAAGTTGAAACTCCTCATCCCACCGGGTTCTGCCCGGCTGCACCGTTTACAGATCAACATCTGGGTAATGAACAACTGGATGCTCTCCCAGAGAACATTACTGCAGACTTCAGGGCAAGTGTTTTCCTCAATCCAAATATAAAAGAGCACAGAAATAACAATAATAACCATGCAATCCAACAGCCCAGCGACGCATCGTTACAGACGTTAACTGAAATACCCTGTGAAGCTGAAGAGAAGACGTTAGTGGGACCTGCACGTTTGCAGCACCCAGACGTGCAGCCAACAGAAAAACTCTTCCAGTTTGTTCCCCAAATCCACGGCGCCCAGCCGCTGGAGCCGGACCCCAGAGGGCGAGAGGAGCTTCCTGAAGACGTTCCTGATGTGGCTCAGGGCTCTGAGGGTGCCAGAGTTTCCCACTGTGTGTTTCAAAGGGTGCAGGCAAAGTTTAACGATGACCTCAGAGAGGTATGTTGGCTCTGCATTTCTTTGCAATTCATTTAAAGTAATTTTTTGAGTGAAAGTGATTACCGTATTTTCTGGACTATAAGCAGCACCTGCATACAAGCCGCAGCCGCTCTATTTAAAAAAAAAAAAAAAAAGATATGCAAGATATGATATTTCTGTTGTTAGATTAGATATTTACTACATGTATAGAAGGATTTTGAACTGTAAATGATGTACATGTATGTACCTAAACAGATCCTTTCCTAACAGTGTCTTTTAACATGTCAGCTGATTAAAACGGGACAGAACCAAGAGAAAATAACTGGTATTTATTTATCTATTTCTCTGTTTGAAATCTGCTTCTACCTACTTCTATCTGCTAAAGAAGTAGTAGCGTATTCTTCTTTGCATTTATTTTGTCTTAGTTTTGATTCTAATTCCGGTTAGAGCGCCCCGAGCGGTGGAAGAAAAATCCACAGAGTAGCCGCACCTTTGTATAATGGTTCAAAACCTATGGAAAAAGTAGCGGCTTATAGTCCAGAAAATACGGTAACTGTTTTTTTTCTAGATGTAACTTAAAAATCGTAAACTGGCATTGTGCAAAATAGGCAGTTGTGGCAAACCTACCTTGCTGCAAGCGCCGTGCTGGGCGTGTGCGCTATGAATCGTCTCTAAACTGACACGCCAGTTCCATTTGTTTAGTTATGGTTTAAGAAACTTCAACTTTTTACACCTTTCCTCTTTTAAATTCCTACCTTGGAAGATGAATTTGGACTAAGTCATTGTAGATATGAAATTATCACACATTCTATAATTCCTTATTTTAGGACAAAAAGCTTGGATTTGTCCAAGTATTGGGTAAATTAGCTTCCAGTAAGTTGTTGATGCGATTGCAGATGACGAGCTTCAGGACCCCCATAGTGTTGGATACGGGATCTGGTTTGATGAAGGCTGGATTTGCAGATCAAGAATTTCCCAGCATTATATTCCCAACCATTATTGGAATGCCAAAATATGAGGTAGGAACATTAATGATTTAATTTCCATTTTTGGTTTAAGAACTTGGTCCAATTCAGTGTGTTTGAAACACGTTTGTTACCGTGGATGTGAAATATTGTAGAATACTGCAAAATATTCAGTATTGGTTCAAAGTTTATCATAGTTTAAAGTGGTGTCAATTCCAGTTGAAATGTAAATGCACAACTTATGCGTACGCGTTTAACATTTTAAAATATAGTTGTAATGCTTTTTTAAAAGTTTTTTATATATGACCATTTACATGATTTGCAAATACAGCTAGTATTACAGCAACTGGTTGGGATGCAGCACTTAGGAGGGTCTGAGTAGTGTTTGTAGTGTGGAGCAAAGACAGAAACATGATCTGCTACAATATTTTAGCATTTTGAAGGTTGAATAAATGACTTTAGTGCACTTTGTCCTTTTAATAAGTTACTCTGGCTTGTTGTATTCCTCCTGTGGTAAGTCTGCATATGGCACATATTAAACAGAGGTATGTTCTCTTGGCATTTTGTGTTTTTTGCAGGAAATAATGAACCTGGAAAAGGAGTCCTACATTGGCCATGACGCTCAGCACATGAGAGGAGTGCTGCTCCTGAGGCACCCCATAAAGAACGGGGTCATTCACAACTGGGATGACATGGAAAAAGTAGGCAGGAACGCATGTGGATTGGAGGGCTTTTTTTGTTTGTCCCAATTGTAACTAGAGTGAAATGATGAAAGGACATAGTATGTGTTAATTTAGTCTCGTTGTATCTGGCATTGAGTTGTTTTGATAGTCATGAATGGTAATAACTCCCCACTAACATCACAGGACAGCAGTGTTGACTCAGGGAGCCTCAACTCATGTCCCAGTAATGGTCATGCTGTTGAAAAAGCCACTTAATGTAAAAGTCAATTCATCAATAACTGCTCCTGAAGGTTGTTGGAAAACATGAAACCATGAAAAAGCTGCACATATGACGATGTTTACACTCTCAAGGTGAGGTAACAAGCGGACCTTACTCTGGTCCTGAACTTTGTTTTGCAGAACGGTGTACATGATTTATGGACATGAGAACCCAAACTGGTGTCTGTTTCTACTAGTACATGTGGCCAGATGGTGGGTTTCAGTGTTGGGTTCTGCATGTCTTATGGTGCTTTTCCACTAGTACCTACTCAGCGCGCCTCGACTCGGCACGCCTCGTCCTCGTTTGTTTTTCCACAGCCAGGTGAGAAGTGGGAGGTTGGAGGAAGCTGCTGTGACGTATTTGATTGCGCAACCCCTTTGTTTGTGTCGGCGCTAGGAATGGGTGATATTTTACTGTTCACGATAAACCGTCCAAAAAATTCCCCACGGTAAGAATTTGTCATTTCGTGGTAAAAACGCTAAATTCCCGTTGATGACGTTTTTGTGTAAAGCTGATTTATGGTTCTGCGTTAAATTCACGAACAACAGGAAGGAAGGAAGGAAGGAAGGAAGGAAGGAAGGAAGGAAGGAAGGAAGGAAGGAAGGAAGGAAGGAAGGAAGGAAGGAAGGAAGGATAGAAGGAAGGAAGGGAGGGAGGGAGGAAATGAGTCTGAAAGATAAATAAATAAATTCTGGTTGATGAGGTTTTTGTGTAACAAACATGGAGGATCTGAGTCATTCCAGTTTTGCAGTACAGGTGGACTCATTTAATTGGTTTTTATCAATTCAATGTAATTAGTGTAGTTTAGTAACATTTAGTATCTTTTAGAGCAGTGATTTGGGGGCTCCAAAGACTGAATGTGGTGATAGATTTATAGTTACAAAGGTTGAATTGAGTTGAATTGCTATTTTTTTTTATCGTTATCGGGATAAATGCCAGAAATTATCGGGATACATTTTTTAGTCCATACTGCCCATCCCTAGTCGGCGCTGATGAGAAATCAGTTGGAGCCGCGAGCGGCTGAGAAGAAACGGAGCGCCCGGTAGTTCTGGTCGTTCCTTATCTCCCGTCTCCATCCCTTTTTAATTCTCTCCTCAGCCACCAGGTTTATGAACATCTGCACCTCAGAGTTGGATCATGAAACAGACGTTTGCGCTGTATAATAAAATCGCCGCAAGCCACCAGTCGCTCTCGCGCTGACTCCCGCTTCCTGATTCAAACGTCTGACGGCCCCCTGACCAATCAGTGGACTGTAATGTGATGACGTCAGATACAGCCGACTCAGCCGCTTACAACCTCGGCAGAATAGTTACAGAAAAAGTACCTACTCTGCACAGCTCCACCCGCCTCGGCCCGTAGTGGAGAAGCGCAAGAATAGAGAAAGAGCTATCAATCTGTCAATCCTTTCCGTGTCCGGGCCAGGTGAGGTTTCCTGTGTTGACGAGTGGTGTGGCGAGTGGAAGCGAGCTGAGTAGGTACTAGTGGAAAAGGGCCATTAGTGGACTGGAGACTTGAGCGTGTTCCTTGTGGTATTCTGAGGTTGGGGCCTCCGGCAAACTGGCTCTATTACTGCACGCCATTCAGTCCCTGTACCAACCCCAGGAAAGGTTTGCAACCCAAACTCCCATAAGCAGTGATTGTAGATGAGGATGTACGAAAATGGTCTCAAGAATTGAACCCATGCATCCATCATAGTCATCACAGGACAGTTAAGGATGTACTGTATTCCTGATGATTAGCAAGTGCAGTCTCTTCCCACTGTGCTTATCCACAGTTCTGGGACTTGTCCATCACCTTGACTGACGGTTTTGCTTTTAGATCTGGCATCACACTTTCCAGCAGCTGTGTGTGGATCCCGAAGAGCATCCTGTCCTGCTGACGGAGGCAGCCATGAATCCCCTGGAGAACCGGCAGCGCATGGTGGAGCTGATGTTTGAGTGTTTCAATGTTCCCTTCACCTACGTGGCCATGCAGGCTGTGCTGGCCCTGTACGCAGCAGGGAGGACTACCGGTACTGTGTTCACTCTCAATACAAGCTTTATCTGTGCACAGTGCTGGACGGACACATGAGGCACGTTTCCACGAGCAGGAGTTCAGGGTAAACCCACAAGACAGAAAGCAGCCGTCTCCTCGGCCCCGTCAGCCAGCATGTCTCAGTTAGAACCAACCGTCTCCTCATTCCCGTCAGGGTCCGTGTACTTCGCGGCCATCCGTTTTTTGTTTTGAAATGACAAAATAAAAATACAGAAATAATCCAAAATAATCTGTTTGCCATCTTTTGTTTTGATAATAAAAAACGGATCGTTATCCGTTTTTTTTCATTTCGATTTCATTGATGTGTTTGAAAATCGAAATTGGGAATTAAAACAGCGAGTGGAAAACTCTTTTCTCTATTTCCTATTCGTTTCCAACGGGGGGGGGGCAGTATATTAGAGTACATGTTATTGATTGGACGCTGCTTTTTTTTGGACGCTGCAGCTGAACGGACTGTCACAACATCACTGCAGTTTCATGACGGAGTGAAGACAGATTACAGATTAAACTCATGTTTCACTCCCAGGTTTCATATTTGATTTATTTTCTGTTTCAACATTACAAAAATCTAAAACTGTTAATTTTCAATCTGATCAAAAAAAGAACCAGAAAAAACTTTCTTCATTTATTACTGCGCATGTGCAATCCCCCCATTTGTCCAATTATTGTTTTCAGTATCCTTGGAAACGAATAAGAAATAGAGAAAAGAGTTTTCCACTCGCTGTTTTAATTCCCAATTTCGATTTTCAAACACATCAATGAAATCGGATAACGGATAACGGATAATGGATAACGGTCAGTGTATCTTTTGGTCATTGGATTTTTCCATCATGAGTGGGAATCAAAAAACAAAAAACGATTGGTTTATTTGATTTTCCTTTTAAAACAAAAAACAAATATTGAATTACACTGCATTTTTTCTTTTTTTGTGTTAATATGATTTAACAAAGATTCAAAATACGCTTTTATTTTCGTTTTCTATTTCATATAAGAAAAATGAAATCACTAGTCAACAGGAACGAAAAAACTAACCAAAAACAACCGTTTATTCATATTCGTGCACCGGAAGCTGGCATTTACAACCGAGTGAACTTAGTTCTGGATATTTGACAGGCATTCCTGTGACAATTCCCTCCAGGGGAAGTTCTGTACCACCCCGTCCCACTCCAGCCAGCCACTCTAGGCTACTATCCCCCCCCCCTGTGTTTTCTGCGGTGCATTCACACTATACGCGAGGCATGTATTTTACTCGTATTTACTGACATTACGCCCCCAGATGTAGCTACAGTTGTCATAGCAACAGTAAAGCTTGTTAAAAGATAGAAAAATGTTCTTTACCACAGGCTGCTGCATGTTAGCATCTCAATATCATGTGAAAGTTCACTCTTCTGATGGATTTGAACTACATGCATTTGCAGCTACAACAATGTCAAGACGGTCATTCATGATTTCCACTGCAGCCTCCATGTTTCTACCGGGAGAAGGGTCGTGAAAAGCACGGAAAAATAAAAAAAAAAATAAAAAACTAGAATAGGCTACAATATGCCGACAGTCCATTATGCCGAAGGTCGTGCTATAATTGTTACAACGTTTGGGTAGGCTGTGACCTTCATCAGGTTAACTGTCAGACAGTTCATGTGGGTGGAAAAACACGTCACTCATTGTGTCATTCAATCTTCATTCATAAATTCTGGCTCAGGTCTGACACTGAGTGGCCTAAATAGTAAACGGTCACGCAGCGCGCATCAATTACCACTTGAAACAAGAAACACACACAGGAAAAACGAAGAGATAAATATCTATCCATACAAAATAAAGAACAACAGCAACAACAATAATAATACATCTATTAGACCAAAAGGTAAAATAAAATTAACTTAGGCTTTTTTACCCACAAAATGACAAGATGGTGATAAAATGAAAATAATAAACTCTATTGTCATAGAACTTTTCTAAGTTTGCAAGGCACTTCAAAAACAGATTTTTAAAAAAGCACAGATAAAAACAACACAGACAACGAAATATACAGGCCCTAATAGCTTATAAGATAATATAATAGGCTATATTAGGCTATGAATAATTTTATAAATGCACAACGACGTCTGAGTTAAGGAAGTCTGAGAGAGAGAGAGAGAGAGAGAGAGAGAGAGAGAGAGAGAGGAGAGAGAATTAGCAGAGCCTACAGACGTTTAAAAGTCCAAACAAAAGTATTTACTCACAAGAAGTGATTGTAATCAATTACATAATTTAAAGTAGATTTTTACTAAATATGATAATACATCTAGGCCTATGCGTGGTCTAATGACCAGCTCTCAGCGTAAGACTATATTAAATTCTCTGTGGATTAATGCTCCACCTGCATCAATTGGATCCTCGTCAAAAGGACATGTCATGTTCGTAGCCTAATAGTAGTGAAAAGAAAAGTTGTAACACTGATTTTTTTTTTTTCTAATCAATGAAAGACGGCATAACTGCCTCAACTGCACACTGACAGAAAAGAGGGAAGGAAAAACGCAGGTGTAATCCACAATTAGTGCACTGAAATGTCAGGAGACATACGCATCTGGATTAGCCTGTGTCATACAAATATGTGATTAGAATGCATACAAAACAGATCAAAACAATTATGAAACAGAAAAATAATGCAGTTTAATTAATCAAATAAAACATCAAAATTATTGTCCTCCATCTGTAACTTCCGGTGCACGAATTTGAATAAACGGTTGTTTTTGGTTCGTTTTTTCGTTCCTGTTGACTAGTGATTTCATTTTTCTTATTGGAAAATGAAAACGAAAATAAAAGCGTATTTTGAAACTTTGTTAAATCATATTAACACAAAAAAAGAAAAAATGCAGTGTAATTCAATATTTGTTTTTTGTTTTAAAAGGAAAATCAAATAAACCAATCGTTTTTTGTTTTTTGATTCCCACTCATGATGGAAAAATCCAATGACCAAAAGATACACTGACCGATAACGATCCGTTTTCCGTTTTTTATTATCAAAACAAAAGATGGGGAAACGGATTATTTTGAATTATTTCTGTATTTTTATTTTGTCATTTCAAAACAAAAAGCGGATGGCCGCGAAGTACACGGACCCCGTCAGCCAGCATGTCTCAGTTACAGCACAGCACCACACCAGATCTTTTGACTAAGAAAAATATAGCACAGCCGACCACGAGGTGGCGGCAATGCAAATATTTGCTCTTTGCAACTGGCCAGCAGCATAAAACGAGACAAAAAGGAGGAATGCAGCAAAAGAATAAAGAGAAAAAACACACGAACAATGAATGCTACTTGTGTTTTTTTTTGTTTTTAAATGTACACCTGCTACAGGGCCATTTCTGAAGGCCGCTTTTACCGGGCTGTTCCTGGTAACGGGCCCGGCTCTGAAAAGATCCACCCAGAACTCCTGCTAGTGGAAACGTGCCGTTCATTTATCTTGGGAACAACCCCAATTTCCAAAAATGTTGGGACACTACAGTTTAAATAATAATAAAAAGTATAAATATGAAACACATATTTTGTTCACAGTACAACAGCCAATGGAGCGTTTCCATTCTAGATGTACACGTCATTTATAATTAAGTTCCACAAAACCGTACAACACATTCTCCAATGTATAAATCCTTGCTGTCATCTTTGTAGTTTAGTTTTAAATGCATACTCATATCTATTTTTCAATTTTTATATTTCACTTTGTAAATTTTAGGGTTGGAAATGTTTATTTATTTGTACGAGTAACTGTCGAGTAAGTCTTTCTTTTAAATGTTTTTGCACTGAATGGAACTGCACACTTTTACAGTTCCCAGCCATGACTGTACACCCTGTGGTAAACACTCGGTCTGCTCATAACGGCCAAAAAGGAAACCAGAGACGAGTAAAAATTGGCTGAAAACCTGAAAAATGAAAACCTCTTAAAGTCCTGCAGCTCAGTTTTATTTCAGGCGTGGTCAGTTTCCTCCCTTCTTCTGCTAACTTTGTGTGAGAAGAAACTGCCAAAGGAAAAATGTCAGGTCCAGACTGACACCCTCAGAAACTTAATAAATCTGCTGGATGTTAACAAAAGACAGAGAGAGGAGAGAGGTCAGAGGACGTGCAGTCACAATCCTCCAAACATCTCTGTCCGTCTCTGCCTCGTCTCCTCTTTTTATTCATTTGGCAACGCCCTGGTCACACGAGCAAGAGCAGCATAAGGGTGGGGGTTAAAGCTGCTCGTGCAAAGGGGGAAATTATTAGCTCACACAATAGTAGAAGAATACTAGCAGTCCGTTAATATCTTCAGTCCAAGATGCAGTCAGGCCTCCCCTTCCACTGGCACCTGGATGCTGCTGCTTGAAAGAACGCTTTCTCACACACACACACACACACACACACACACACACACACACACACACACACACACACACACTAATGCTTGATAAGAGGAATGTGCGCTACTCCCACATTCCTCTGCGGTGATGTGAAACTGCAGCTTCTGTTTTCTCAGCAGCTTCAGTTAACACATATGAAGCAATAAGCACAAGATTAATATTCAAAGTTATGGCATAATCATGACAAATGATAACTTCAACATTTATCTATATTTATACACATGATAAATTCAACATTTATCTATATTTATACACATAATAACTTCAACATTTATCTATATTTATACACATGATAACTTCAACATTTATCTATATTTATACACATGATAACTTCAACATTTATCTATTTATACACATGATAACTTCAACATTTATCTATATTTATACACATGATAACTTCAACATTTATCTATTTATACACATGATAACTTCAACATTTATCTATATTTATACACATAACTTCAACATTTATCTATATTTATACACATGATAACTTCAACATTTATCTATTTATACACATGATAACATCAACATTTATCTATATTTATATATACATAATTATTCCAACAATTAAATCGTCAACTTTGCTGTGGTGTTTGATTGTCCATTTTCAATAGGCCTCTTCACAATTGCTTCACATCTAGGTGTGTTGTGTGCGTGCGTGCGTGCGTGCGTGCGTGCGTGCGTGCGTGCGTGCGTGCGTGCGTGCGTGCGTGCGTGCGTGCGTGCGTGCGTGCGTGCGTGCGTGCGTGCGTGCGTGCGTGCGTGCGTGCGTGCGTGCGTGCGTGTGCTGCAACAAGAGCGAGGGAAACTGGTGGGCTGAAGTTGGTGCCAGTGGAGCAGATTTATCATATGATCTACTTCATGTAATAATAATAAATAATAATAATACATTTTATTTCTAAGGCGCCTTTCTAGGCACTCGAGGTTGCTGTACACAACATGTTACAATAATAATAGAGCCCGCAGAATACATTTAAAAAAAAAAAAAAAAAAAAATCATCAAAAGCTAAACGTTAAATGAGGTAGGCAGTCCTGAACAGATGAGTTTTTAGTTGTAATTTGAAGTGAGTGAATGAGTCAATGTTCCTGAGTTGGGGTGGTAATGAGTTCCAGAGACGAGGAGCAGAGCAGCTGAATGCTCTGCTCCGCTCATCAGAAAATAGTGGGGATTTTAGCAAATATGACAAAAGTGTACTTGCTGACTGCATCTTGCATCTAAAGGATTCACTTACTACAGTTAAAAATTAGTAAATTTAATTAAAATGCAATTCCAATATATCTGACCATAGAACACTTCCATTTAAGTTGCCGTTAAAAGTAGCTAAAATTGCATGAAATATTAGAGCGCCATGCTTTAACATTTGCCGTTTTCTGTTCTTTTGTGAGGAAAATATGGATTCACAGGTTTCCATTTGAGCCAGCGTTGTAACTTTGTGGTTGTTCCTGGCAGCGCTGTCTTGTGATGAACCTCCACGTCATCACGTTTACTTTTCCTGTTGCACAAAAACTCCAACCCACAAGGTTCCGGCTTTAACCCAGTTTTCCTTTGTCCTCTGTAGGTGTGGTGTTTGACTCTGGAGACGGGGTGAGCCACAGTGTGCCCGTGTTTGAGGGCTATTGTTTACCTCACGCTGTGCAGCGCTTCCCGCTGGCCGGAGCTGACGTCACTATGCAGCTTAAAAAAGTAATTATAAAGTGTTGTTTTTTTTAAAGTATGACATTGTTAATGAGTGTTTTTCTATTTCCTGTCACCTGTGACGCGGCTGGTCTGGTTCAGCTGTAACGGGTCTCAACCCCGGCCTCTGGTTCGGGTCTAATGGGCAGTACTCGAGTTGTAAAAAACAATCAGGGGGGATAGTGGATTTGATCATATGGGGACAGATAATTTGTGCTGATTACAAATAATATTATATATTACAAATAATAGCAGTGAACAAAACAGCTGCAGAAATACTGCAGGAATGACATAGCAGCAGTTAAATGCAGCCTTCTGTAAGCTTTAAATATCCACTGGGCTTACATCAAATACATCAAAACACAACAATAAAAAACACTTTTCTGAACTTATCAATATGCCTCTGTCCTTCACAGGATAAGTAAAATGGATCACTGCAAAAACTCACAATCTTAACAAGAATATTTGTCTTATTTCTAGTTAAAATATCTCTTCTAGTTAAAAATATATCTTTTAGTAAAAAAAAAAAATCTCATTACACTTAAAACAAGACTCGTCATTGGAGAAAACAATTGTCACCTGTTTCAAGTAGATTTTCACTTAAGATAAGTAGAAAAATCTGCCAGTGGAACAAGATTTTTTTGCTTGTAGATAAATCTTGTCCCACTGGCAGATTTTCCTGGTGTTATTTTTCTGGTGATGACTCTAAATGTTGAAATAGCAGTAAAACCACATTCATTGATGAAATGACATAAGGGATGGAAAGGGGGTATGGCAGTTTTACAGGGGGGATGATTTTGACCGTTTTTATTTCAGGAGGGGATGCCATCTCCCCTCACCCCCCCTCAACTCGAGTACTGCTAACGTGTCTGAACCCCGGCCTCTGGAGAGTCCTCCCCTCATGGGGAAACTGGTGCTTGTTCTGATCCCAGCTCTTGTTGGACTCCAGGGGCCGGATTCACCAATATGTTCTTAAGAACGATCTTAAGAAATGTCTTAAGATCTAAAATTAAGAGGTTCATAAGAAAGTTCTTAAGTGCAATTCCTCAATATTTTCTTAAGAACCGTCTTAAGAACTGTCATTTCTTACCAATTTCTTATTTTTCCTACTTAAGAACTTCTTAAAATATGTCATTGCATTGCACGCGCCAACAAACAACATTTATACAGGTAGTTTGGTCTTAACCGTCAGTCACTCACTAAACATGGAGAAGGAGAAAAAAATAGATGCAGGAACTTTTCAAGGTTATGGTGGATGAGATTAATGTGTGAAAAAAAATATTATTGGGGAAAATTAATAATAATTAACTACCACGCTAACTAACATGCTAACAAACAGTTAATAGGCTCTTTGTGTAATTAATTACAAAGTATATCCTCAAACTATGACCTACTAGTCTAAACTTGTCTAAAATGTGTTGAAAAAGGCTATATTAAAGTCTTACCTTTTCACAGAAGAAATTTTAAGACGGGTCAAGGTTGTCTTAAAGTTAAGAAAAAAGTCAAGAACAAATTTGAGAACTTTTATTTCAAGAATACCAACACTTAAGAAGATTTTTTTTCTTAAGGATGTTTTGTGACTCCTGCCCCTGGTTTCTAGTTTAGTGGTCGACATAATCCCCCTCTGTCCTCCACTTTCCCACCGCCAGTCCTCAGCCGGAGTAGACGGAAGAGAATCTCTGAATATCCAGTCTTTATAATCTGTTTAGTGGATTATCTCACTTGTCTCTCTGTCAGATATGATCTTCTCCATCCCCCCCTGTCGAGCAGCTTTGGTACTTTTCTGTTATCGTTTGCACAGTGTGACCTCTTGGTACTTGGTTTTCCACTTAAAAACTTCACCTTTTTATTCATTTAGCTTGGTTTACCAGCGTTTTGTTGACCTGTGCTTTCAGCTGCTGCAGGAGCAGGGCGTGTGCATGCGCACCACGGCAGAGCTGGAGATAGTGAGAGAGATGAAGGAACGCTGCTGCTTCGTTGCACAGAGTCGGACAAAGCCCTCCTGCGGAGAGATGCATCACACCCTGCCGGACGGCCGAGTCGTCACCCTGGACACGGAGAGATTCAGGTACCGCTCTGCTTCATCAGAGACTTGTGCCAGCCCAACATTATCCATATGAACCTTGGTCAGCTTGGAGCTCACACTCCCTTTTTTTGGACCTTTTGAAAAAATTGTGTAGCTTGAATCTAAATGTTATCCTCTCGGCTTTATTCTTGACAGTTGTTTTCTGATTTGTTGACGAATGCAACATGCGTGGCCATGAGTGGACATGTTTAGACGAGTAGCTAATAGGAATGGGCGATATTTTACCGTTCACGATATACCGTCAAAAAAATTCCCCACGGTAAAAATTTGTGTACGTTTTTGTGTAACAAACATGGCGGAAGGCGGATTTGAGAGCGAGGAGCTCGTTGTTAAACGAGGCTCCAGCTCCGTTATCTGGAACTGGTTTGGATTTAAAAAGAGAGACGAGGAGCAAACATCATCTATTATGTGCAGAGTCTGCAAAAACAGGAGGAAATGGTTGTTACATTTTGATGTAACGTTTGACTATTACGAAAAGAAATTGCAATAGTATCTAATTTGTGGCATGTTCCAACCACAGGTTAATTTGCACATTTTATTTATATTAGAAGAAATCATCACTGATTGGATTTTATTTTCAGTGAACTTTTATTTATTTGTCCTGTTTCTTTATCTATCAGGTTGTATTTTTTTCTACTTTGTGATTTTATAAGCTAAGAAAACTTGAAGGACAATGGTACTTTTGCTGTTTGCACTGTTATCCCACTGTTTAAGCCATACAGTTTGAATAAATGTTGAATCTGTTCTTACATTTCAAACTTGTTTCATTTGAGTCGTTACAATTTTGCAGTACAGATGTACTAATTTAATTGTTTTTTATTAATTCAATTTAATTGGTGTAGTTTAGTAGTATTTAGTATTCTTTTAGAGCAGTGTTTTGGGGGCTCCAAAGACTGAATGTGGTGATAGATTTATAGTTACAAAGGTGGAGTTGAATTGGTATTTTTTCTATTGTCATTTTTATCGTTATCGGGATAAATGCCAGAAATTATCGTGATACATTTTTTTAGTCCATACCGCCCATCCCTAGTAGCTGCATGGCGTCAGCCTTGGACAGGACAGCCAGATCTTTGTAGGAAACACTTGATGAATGTATCTCTGTTCATCCAGAGCTCCTGAAATCTTGTTTAAACCCGAGCTGGTTGGGCGTGAGCATAACGGGATGCACGAGAGCATCTTCAAATCGGTGCTCAGCTCAGACATCGATCTGCGACGCTGCCTCCTGGAAAACATCGTACTGTCAGGTAACAGCTGGTTTTTGTTGGTGATGCTCAGCACTTTAAAGCGTTTTCTAGCGCCTTCTCTAATCTGACTCCATTTCCATGAAATTGCTGCTCTTTCCTGAATGAAGGTGGGAATACCCTGCTGCCCGGTCTGCCTGAGCGTCTCCAGGCCGAGATCCTGGGCCTGCTGCCTGCAGACATGGGGGTGAACGTCCACATCAGCAGCCCCAGAGACAGAGACTTCTCCGTGTGGAGCGGAGGAGCGGTGCTGGCCAACCTGCCCTCCTTCAGCTCTGCATGGATCAGCCAGGAGGAGTATGAGGAATACGGACCGCAGATCGTCTTCAGGAAATGTTTCTGAGACATGCACACACATGCACACACAGCGCTTACAGTGCCATGGATTGTTGTGGGCCTTTTGAATGTTTGTGTGTTTATTTCTGTGTGGTTCTCCTGGTCACCAGTGTGGACTTTGAGCCCTTACTGCATCCAGCAGGTTGTCTGGGACCGCTGGCTTCATGCATCAGGACAAATGCAGATATTTATTCCAACGTGACCTCGAGGAAAATGTTTGTCATATTCTTATTATCTTTGTCTTAAATTCCTTTTTATTTAATTTGTTTAAATGATCTGAATGTGTCCATGTTTGTGGCTAATGAAGGAGATTTGAAGCTGGCCTTTCTGGTTTTTGTTAGTCGCGGTGGAAATCGCAGCTGTTTATACATGATTTTATTTCAGTTTTTTCTTGTTGAACGTGTACCCCTGCATCAGTAATGACAGTTTTCTTTCCCTAACGATTATCTTCATGAAATGTTAGAACTCTTTCATGTTACCCCCCCCCCCCCGCCCATGGAGCCAAATCAAGGCCAAAAGTTTTGCTAATTTGAAAATAAAATTTGAACCTGAAAATTCTTTTTTACAGTTTAAATTTTTTTTTTTCAGTATCAGATCTTTTTTTCAGTTTCAGAACATTTTATTTCAGTTTCAAATCTTTTTTTCAGATTCAGATCTTTTTAAGATGTGAAAGATGTGAAAATGAAAAAAAAAAAGATCTGAAACTGAAATAAAAAGTTCTGATACTGAAAAAAAAAAATTGAAACTGGAAAAAATAATTTTCAGGGTCAAATTTTATTTTCAAATTAGCAAAACTTTTGGCCTTGATTTGGCTCCATACCCCCCTCCCTTAAATGAGGTTGAGAATGTGATGAAGCTGCACTTTTTATGATCAGAATGGCAGTGATGTTTTCTGGCAGCTGCCCAAACCCTCCTTGCATCATTTTCCAAGTGAAAGACGATCATCGGTGTGTGCTGCAGGATTCTGAGCTCGGGAGGAGAAATGTGTGGTTTCTTTGTTTCCATCCGCGCGGCCTGTTGAGGGCCGAGTACAGCTTTGGTCAGGTAATGTTCTACAACATGTTACTGCTGCAGGGGAACGTCACCTAAGACTTGGTGTCCTTCATGTATCTGATTGCTGTGTCTGATTGTGTGTGTTGGTCCGAGTTAGTTTGACGTTGGAACCTTTTTCTGTGGCCTTTGTTTAGTTAGTTCCTGCCTACTTGGCTGTTCCACCGGTGCCAAACCGCTGCTCTCCCTCCAATCCTGGAACAGCCAGACAACCCTGTGTGTTTTTGTTTCTCCTTAGCATGAACTTGTTTTACCACGTTGGATTGTTTTACATGGATTATTGCAGGTGTGGTGTGTTTTGGTTTTTTAGATTTTAAAGTGGTTTTCTGTCAAAACAAAAACAAACGGGGTTGTCGTCTGACAAATCACGCATCCTTTGTGAAAGTCCTCATGACCTGTGAGCACCGTGACGAACCTGCAGCACGAGCCTCGTGGAAGGACTGGATTCAAAGTGAACAGGAAATGAAAACACTCTGAACAGTCTGCCAGATTCTAAATAGACTGGACAGACTGAGTATAGCAATTTCTCAGCCATGTAAAGCTTTTTGTGTCTTAAATAAATATTTTATCCATCTTTTTTTTCTTTTTAATAAAATGTCTGTTGCCCTCTTATTGAGAGTTCAATGGTTAATGGCCAAATCGGCCTGAATGTGTGTGCTGTACTTTGCATCATTGCATTTACATAATGTTTGTATGATTATTTCAAACATGAAGCTAAATAAAAGTGCTTCACAAAGGCGTTACGCAGAAAAACAAAAACAATGCATTTTAATTTTTTGCAAAAAACAAACATCTGGTGCAGATGTGTCTATACAATTGAATGTTTTTTTGGTTAAAAGCATCTGAAGAGAAGCAAGGTATTTGAATTTAGTTTTAAAGACTGCAACATTTGGAGCAAACTTGGTTCCAGCAGCTGACCAGTCCCTGCATGTCTGCTGTACTATCGGATATTTAGATACACTAGCTTGCAGTTATTCAGTTTAAGGCTTGTAAGATCCAAGTCTTGATGGGATGTTTCCCATTTCTGGTGTCGGCATTTTTTTGTTTTTAATTGTAGATGTCAAATGCTCCAATAAGGATTCTATTAATCTACCCTACATGACAAATTTTGTTTGTGTAAGATGCCCCAAAGATGATTTCAGTGAAAACATTAAAATATAATTTATCTAGGATTACACAGAATCCTCGTAGGGTTATTAGTTTTTATTGGCTTGGTGTTAAGATGATCCCTGATTCTTAACCTCTTTCTTTATTTACCAAAACAATTATTGTGGCATTGTCTTTGCTTAGGCGAAGGACGTTTTGTTTCATATATTAGTTCAGTTCAGTGAATTCTTTCCATAAATAAAAAGTGGTTTGCAAAACACAATGGTTTAAAACAAAAATTCTTGGTCCAAGTTTATGGAGGATTTTTTGTGCCAAAATTAAATAAATAAATACATCATTAATTAAAATGGGAATGAAATATATCATTAATTAAATGTGTCATTAATTAAAATTAGAATTAAATGTCATTAATTAAAATACAATTCATTTTAAGTAAAAAAAATATATTTATTATTTCAGCATTTAATTAATTAATGCCACATTTAATTAATTAATTATATCTACCTCGTATGGAGGATAAATCCTGCATACCAGTTGAGTACAGAGGAAACCCTTTTTCGATTTCCTGTTGCCCTAATTGTCCAGTTGATTTGGATTATGAAGGCAGCTGTTTGCGAGTTTCAACAGAAAAATAATCCTTGGATTGTTTACATAATTAAATAAATAAAAAGTAAGATGATGTGGTACAGTTGCAGTTTGCGGAGGCCTGTTGTTACTCTAGCGCCCTCCAGTGGATGCGATGAAACAGTCATGCGCGACACTGTTACT
The DNA here is from genome assembly GCF_033807715.1 of Cololabis saira. Lineage (NCBI taxonomy): Eukaryota > Metazoa > Chordata > Actinopteri > Beloniformes > Belonidae > Cololabis > Cololabis saira. Next base: position 7,250,547 of record NC_084604.1, on the reverse strand, counting down.
ATGGCAACCGATCATCAAGCTGAGCAAGTTAAACGTCTGTCAGTAAAAATGTCACGGCCTCGTACGGAAAGTGAGACGAAACTTATCTCTAAAATAGTAAAGGAGTGCGCCCAGAGGGGAGATGTGGTGTCGGAGCGTTTGGTGGCTTTCATGGTGAGTAAACGACACATATAAACACAAATAACAGCTCACTGCGACCCAAAGATAAATAGTTACCGCTTACCGGGAGCGTTAAATAACGGGCCAGTTTAGTTCACGAAGTGTATAATGTAACTCTTACTCTTTCCAAATTATATATATATATATATATATATATATATATATATATATATATATATATATATATATATATATATATATATATATAGCATAGCATTTATTTGGTTGCTTAGCTTACATCAAATACATCAAAACACAACAATAAAAAACACTTTTCTGAACTTATCAATATGACTCTGTCCTTCACAGGATAAGTAACATGGATCACTGCAAAAACTCAAAATCTTAACAAGAATATTTGTCTTATTTCTAGTTAGAATGTCTCATTTTAGTAAAAAAAATCTCATTACACTTAAAACAAGACTCATCACTGGAAAAAACAACAATTTTCACCTGTTTCAAGTAGATTTTCACTTGAAATAAGTAGAAAAATCTGCCAGTGGAACAAGATTTTTTTGCTTGTAATGAGAAGATAAATCTTGTCCCACTGGCAGATTTTTCTACTTACTTCAAGTGAAAATGTACTTGAAACAGGTGAAAATTGTCAAATAAGTTATTTTTCTGGTGTTATTTTTCTGGTGATGACTCTAAATGTTGAAATAGCAGTAAAACCACATTCATTGATGAAATGACATAAGGGATGGAAAGGGGGGATGGCAGTTTTACAGGGGGGATGATTTTGACCGTTTTTATTTCAGGGGGGGATGCTGTCCCCCCTCATCCCCCCTCAACTCAAGTACTATATATATATATGTATATATATATATATATATATATATATATATATATATATATATATATATATATATGTGTGTGTGTGTATAATGTTTTTTTCCCTCAAACCTTTGGATTTAAAACGGGATTATTCATGAATTTAGACGTCTTTATTCAGTATCTTTCTTCTTGTTCTGTTCAGGTGGAAGCTGTGCTGCTGGATCCCACACATGGGTTTGATGTTGCTTCTCCACTGACCGAACAAGACGTCCAAAAGCTCCAACAGGTGAATGACAAACTGCTTTGTTACACAAACGCTATCGGTTGTATTTTTGGTACGATGTAGATTCATTTGTTTTGTCAAACCTACAAACCTGGAGCTCTTTTTTTCCCAATGTTTTTGTTCTTTATTTTGATTTAAATTGCAGAGATTTATTAGCCGCTCATTATATTTTCCATTGTTCAGCTCTTGGTCAGTTACATGTATACTCAAAGGTTGCCCAACACTACCAAATACAAACATCTGATGCAGGAATTGTGTATTCTAAAGTGGTCAAATGTATAAATATTTGGATGTTACATTACATTACAAATTAAGTAAGGCTTGTGACAGATAAAAAAAATACGCTGAAATATGTTAAAACTGAGAGATAAATGATCCTTTTGAATTTGTTGCATAAAAAAAAAAGTTGGGATTTGATCAACAAAAGACTGGAAAGGTGTTAAAAAAGTAAAAAAAAATGACATACACAAAGGAGAATCTCAGCTGCTCTGGTACATCCACCAATACGAGTTCAGTAACAAGATTCAGTACAAAGTGGAGAGGTGAACAGAGTATTTCCTGGAGGCATTCACTACTTTGAGAAAACAGTTTAACAATTCAAGAATACATCAAAACATATCTTACCGTACAATTACAAATAAATGTTCTCTATGCAACTTTCAATAGTCACAGAGTGTTGGATATTTGTGCAATATCTTCATGACTGTAAATATTGGTTCCTGTCTTGTATACGTGTGTACATATGTTTTAATTGCTTTAGCTTTTGTTTTATATATTTATTTATTTTTGTTTTAATTTTTTTATTGAACCTTGAGAGGCAAAGTGCTGACTCAAATTCTTCTTTTGTTTTCACAAACCTGGACCATAAAGTTGGTTCTGATTTTGAAAGGTCACAAGAATATTACAAGAATGACAACATGGTGCTGAACAGATTTTTAAAATATGTTTCTGGTATTAACCTCAAAATAAGCATGTATTTGTCACAACAAAGTTTCTGTATTGGATATATAGTCTTTACGCTATTTTCAATCAAATATAGAGTTAACATTTTTGCATTCTGTTGTGTTTTTACACACCATCTCAAGTCTTTTGGAACCCCCCCCTCACTAAAGTTCTTCATTTGTAAATAATTTGTCTCCAGATGATTAAAGCTGGGAGTTCAGTGTGATGAGCTGGTTCTTATCTTCCTCTGCCACCTGTGTTACAGCTCTGTTTGGCTAAACTCATGGAAAAGTGCAGCCCATCACTTGACACAATCAAAATGCAAGTGTATTTTGATGAGAACTACACTTCTCCACGTAAGTAAAACCACATTTTTTTATCATTTTCTTTTTTGTCATTCACTTTTTATTACATGTCGTAATACAAGCATCTACACACAAACAAAACACAAAAACAAGCAGAAAAACTAACCCGGACAAAGGGAGGCCATCACACAGTCTACACCAGGGGTCACCAGTCCTGGTCCTCGAGGGCCGGTGTCCTGCATGTTTTACAGTTTTCTCTGCTTTAACACACCTGATTCTAATTAATCATCGTCATCAGCTTGTCATTAAGGTCTGTAAATTCTCTTAACGACACAGTCACTTTTATCACGGTGCAATGAAGCAGCAAAACATGTAAAATATGTCCTGCGGCTCTTCTTCTCTGAATCTCCGTTGCCGTGGTTACCACCTGGCAGTTGATCCAGCGCAATGATATTAAAGATATCAGGCAATTTGACCAAACTTGTTTTCTACTGTAGGTGTAGGTTATCACTTTTAATGTACACCTGCCAGCCAATCAGACTCGAGTATTCACACAGGCCGTGGTATAAATGCTTTTATTCTAACCCTTTGAGACGATCGCAATGCTCTTTTCCTACCTCACATTTAAAAACAAAGAAAAGCATATTTCTCATGTCTTGGCTGTTTTCCCAGCTGCTGAAGTGCTGCATAGTAACAAGTACGTTTCATAGATGAACACGTGTGTTTGTGAGCAGTGTGTGCTTGTATTTGCAGGTGCACTACTTGAGGAAGTCCATCGAGTGCTGGAGTCCAGACTGACTCTGCTGAGCCGTGAGATCACAGACAGCAGAGTGAAAACCGGGGATGAGATGGATGTTCTGTACTGTAAAATCATCACCTATATCTTGCTGCGATCTGACATGGGCTCAACTACAGATACCAACGTACAAGAAGTCGCAGGTGTCACTTCCGCTGCTGTTGTTCCCAGTACTGGAGTTGAGGGGGGATGTTGTTGTAGAAATTAAAGTAATGAGGACACCGAACTTTATGATTTGACCGTTTAACGTTAGCTACCTAAAAATCCAACATTACCTGATACAAAATGCAAATCCACGTTTCGCTGGAATCCAGTTGTTTCTTTGAATTGCAGCGATCCATTTGCCTCTCTTAAGCTTATTTTTCAGCAGTCTGTAAAACGATAACTCTGATTTCTTGCTAAATCTATGAGTACAGTCGATCGCACAACAGCTCTTTCCCATTTTAGATGTTTTCCAGTTGCTCAAACTGAAAGTTTACGCTGACACTCAGTCTTTCTGCCACTCAGTCTTTCTGCCACTCAGTCTTTCTGACACTCAGTCTTTCTGACACTCAGTCTTTCTCACACTCAGTCTTTCTGCCACTCAGTCTTTCTGACACTCAGTCTTTCTCACACTCAGTCTTTCCGACACTCAGTCTTTCTGACACTCAGTGAGCTAACCCGCTGTGAAGTTGCATCTGTGACGTCATGCACATTCCCTCCATTAGTTGAGCTCACATCAGCAGGTGCTTGGGCCCTGATAACAAGCAGCACATATTGATGATGGATAATGAACTTCTCTTGTTCCAGCTGTCCTGCAGACTGTTTTTGACAAGAATGAACTGGGGCCCTTCGTGCTACTACCAAAGAAAGACAAAGAAGAAAAGCTTCATGAGCTCACCATGATTGTCACAAGGATCCGACTCGTCAACAAAGCCAACACGAAAGGAAAGGAAGAGTTCAGCATTCAGGAACTGAGTACATTTGTTTTTCCTTTTTAACTTAAATACCTTATTCAGAGAGGAAGTTTCACTGGTTCAGGGAACTGTGCTAAATAAGTGGATGTACACAGATCAGTTAGGCTGAACAGATTCTGATTACAGATTATTCATTTGAGATAATCCGATATTACAAATTCAGTTAGTTGGTGATTGCTCTGCATTTTGAACTAGCCAATTCTTCACATGCAGCTCAAATATTTTTGACATTTTTAGCAACTGGGGCAATAAAAAAATATGTGAAGCGCTTTGAATTAACTGCTTCTCTGCAATTTAAAAAACTGCTAATTCTGCATTTACAAAAATGCAGTGTGGTCTCCATCTAAGGCAGGGGTGTTGGACTCCAGTCCTGCATGTTTAGAAGTGTCCCTGCTGCAGCGCACCGTGATACAAGGAGCTGTGTCAACAACAGAGCTGTCCAGACCTGGATGACAAGCTGGTGATGATCGTTAATTAGAATCAGGTGTGATGATGCAGGGAAACAACTAAAACATGCAGGACTGGGGTCCGAGGATCAGGGTTGGAGACGCCTGGGCTACTACAGATAGGGCTGGGCGATATGGACCAAAAGTCATATCTCAATATTTTCTAGCTGAATGGCAATACTCGATATATATCGATATTTTTTCTGTGCCATAATTGGGGTTTCCCCCAAAGCATTATAGCATAGCATCTCTGTTAGCTTCATTTTTTTCTGAGGCAAACCCTTAAAAAAACAGTCAGTTTTAATACAAAGCCTCGTGCCAAATGTCACACAGGTTCCTTTATTAACAGAGGTCTGCACAATATCAAAATGTATAAAACAAATGAAATAAAAATAAACTGCCTGCATATATAGAATAAAAATGCGTCTTGAATAAAATAAAACAAATATCCCTTTCCTGCATAACAATTAAATTAAAATACACTGTGCAATTAATACAATGTAGACAGTAACAGGCAGACTTTTCCACTGAGGTTGAGAGTTGTGCAAATTTCAAATAAAACATTCAAGTCAATTTGTGATAAAATAAGCTATATTAAAATCATTAAAAAAAAAAAAATCTTTTTTTTTTTCCGATATAGTCTCATACCATATCGCGTTTATATCGATATATTAAAATCTCAATATATCGCCCAGCCCTACTCCTAGAAGTGTGCCATGGAAAGGTTATTGCAAAAACACAGTGTCAAATCTTCAGTGAGGCAAAGAAGAATCCACAAGGTAGCAGCTAAAGCTAAAGCAGCTAAACCTCCAACATGCAGGACCGGGTTGTTCTTCTGTTTCCACACTTTGATCAGCAGATGAGCTCTTCCTATTCATTTTATCCAGTTATCCTTGTCCATTCTGTTGGTCCTGTGTCAAAGGGGTGGTTCCTTGATAAGTTCGTTCTTTGAGGGTGAGCAGCGCTTAGTAACCCACAACAAAAAGCAGGGGTGCAGCAACAAACGTTTAATGCACAAAGATTGTTATAAAATCAGGGGTGGGGAAAATGTCACTAAAAATAGGAGAACTATTTCTAAAATGGCCAATCCATAAAAGGTTAAAAAGGTTAAAAGATGAACAGTCTCAGTCATTCCGTTCCGGGCTCCCTGTCCTCTAGCCTAGCGCCCCCTCTGGAAGCATCGGCAGTCAGGCCCACGCCAACAGGGATCCCCGGTCCGAGTCCGCCGGGGGCTCCCCAACCACCTGGGCCCCCATGGGCCTCTGTACATCAGTCCATCCTCCTCAGCTCTGCCCATTCTCCGTCCAGCCACCACAGTCCATCCACTCTCGTTCCTCCACTCTCGTTCCTCCACTCTCCAGCTCGAATGGATCTCCCTTGAATATCAAGGGGGGAAGGGAACCCTCCCCTGGTTCACCATTGGTCTAGGGGGGCCAGCCTGCAGTGGTTCATTGGCCACTGCAGCTGTCAGTCAGGATTCAGTTCTTGGCTTAATAGTGTTCAGGTGTGTCTAATCAACTCAAAAAACAGGTAATTGCATGCCAACTCAAAAACACAGAAAAAGTTACATTTCAAAGAACAATAACTGAACAAAGCAACAAAAACATGCATGCAAATAAAATGTTTAACACAATAACATAATAAACAAACAATTAGACACAGCCTGGCACTCGGCATGACACCTGCATCCCTCAGTTCAGATCTTATGATAATATAATAATACATCGTTATGACGAAGACAAACTTACTTGAAAAATGCTGATAAGTGTTTTTCCGCTATGTGTTAAGGATACCCAATAATGATACACAGCTTTGGAACATATTACCGCATGAAGTGTTAACAATTCTGACTAGTTATTATGCCTTGAAGTGTACATTGGAGGTTTTTCCCACTTTTCCCAGATCATTTTGCAGGCAGGCGCTTTTGCGTTCCAGTGATTGTCAGTGAAGTCAGTATCGGGGTTCAGAATGAATGTGATGGTGTCGAAGTCAGACTTCATACCTAACAAATCTAAGAAACTTATCTAAGCAAGTTGCAGGGTAGACTGGATGAATTACCTTTTTACATCATTAGCATTTTTGCCTCAAGCCTTGATGCAGGTTCAGATTACAGGACGCTTCAGGTTAAATCCATTAAGTTGTCCTTATAATGCAAAAATTAAGTTAATCAAATCAAATCAAACTTTATTTATATAGAACTTTTCATACACTAGTAACGCAAAGTGCTGTACATAATAAAATCAACATTTAACATAGAAAAACTCACACACTCATGGTTAAAACACATCTGGTCATTTTCACACAGATCCTCACTTTAATACCCACACATCACACATATAACAATAATAATAATAATCAATTTTATTTATAGAGCGCTTTTAAAAAATCTCAAAGACACTTTACAGACACAAAGATAAAACATTGAGATCAAGAAAATTAAAAATTAAAAACCACAGGATAAAAAAAGATAAGAGATAAAAGATAAGATAAAGGATAAGAAACAAATCACACATTAAAAGCTGTTCTGAAGAGGTGAGATTTGAGATGCGATTTGAAGGTGGGTACGTCTGTGCAACTGCAGATGTGAGCGGGGAGAGAGTTCCAGAGATAACCCCTCCCTCCTTCCCTCCCCCACATAGACACTAAAACATAATTGCAAACATCAAAAAATAAAAAACATCATATATAAATAAATACATACATACCTGACTTGAGGCTGAGATGAGGAACGATATCTTGGGGATCTATTCACACCAGGAGCTCCCTACCAATGAAATCATGGTGGAAAGTAATGTCTATGCTGAAAGAGTATCAGACCAAGAATACAAGAAAGAAAGTTTGGGGGTTGAATTGTGTATACTGTTTTCAGAGTATAGTTCAAATGTGATCTTAAAAGTCTGATTTAAAAAAAAAAAAAGAAGAGAATGATGAAAAGTTAATAATTTCAAAACCTTTTCTCTTACTAATCCTTTCATGGTCTGCATCACACTGTTACCATTCTTCCCTCTTGATCAATACCTTCTACTGTATTTTACATTGAAGTGCCTGCACTTAAAGAAGCCCTTCCAGCCACCAGCAACAGCATAAAAAAGGAGCTGAGTCTGACGCAGGAACTGGCATGGAAATACACGGCTGTGCTGGAGAAGCTAACAGACCCTGACATTAAACCCCAAGAGTGTGACGTCCCCATCGACCTTCTCAGACCGGCTCTCTACAACGTCAGGCAGCACGAAGTTTTCCTCAAACTCTTACTGGTGAGTTAACAACACACACGGGTTATTTTGTGATGGAGTTGACATTTATGTTAGGGATTAATTCAATAACATTCATTTTTGTCTTGGCTTACAATTAAACTTTGATGTTTCTTTTGCCTCAGACAAGGATTTTAGGTTTTTGTTTTCCTGACATGTTTCGGTGGCAAACTTCCGCCTTTATCAGGGTGTCACATGATGGTGTGTGACTCATTTATCAGCTGGGGCCAGTCGTTCAAAAAATTTAATCTGGATCAAAGTGATCCGGATTTGGAAATCCCATTTTATGCTAGCCAGGATCAGGTAATCCGTCTTAGTTTCATGCCGGTTTTTCAAAGCAACATTGGATCGGATCACCCTGATCCAGATACACAGTTTTCACGATTACCAAATACGGATTACGAGTGCTCTAAATGGGACAACATATCGTAATGTGGCCTACACGCTATGTAAAGAACAACAGGTAGAAGAGCCAACATGGGGTCTCTTTAAGTGTATTGTCTTGCACAACATCGCTTTTTTTGATCCCTGACCTGATATGGCATTGTTGAGCAATAAATTGCTTTTTTACAAACCTGATTAATATATGGTTAATATATGGTTATATATAATGACAAATCCTTATCCAGAACAACACCAAGGTTTCTCACATTTGCACTGGAAGCCATCACAACACCATCTAATCCCTTCCTAAGATGCTCTGGACCAACAATGATAACCTCTGTTTTATCTGAATTTAGAAGCAAAACATTTCTGGACATCTAGTCCTTGATGTCCCTAAGACATGCCTGAAGTTTAACTAACGGTTCTGTTTCATCCGGCTTCATACACAAGTAGAGCTGCGTATCATCAGCATAACAATGAAAGTGTATGCCGTGATTCTGGATTATACTTCCCAACGGCTGCATGTATAAACTGAACAAGATTGGCCCTAGCACTGAACCCTGCGGAACACCATAACAGACCCTTGACTGTTCTGAAGAAACCTCATGTACATGAACAAACTGGAATCTGTCAGATAGGTATGATTTAAACCAACGTAGAGCTGTCCCTTTAATCCCAACAACATGCTCTAACCTGTGCAGTAAAATGCTGATCTACAGTGTCAGAAGCAGCACTGAGGTCCAGTAGAACCAGTATGGACACTAATCCCTTATCTGAGGTCCAGTAGAACCAGTATGGACACTAATCCCTTATCTGAGGTCCAGTAGAACCAGTATGGACACGAATCCCTTATCTGAGGTCCAGTAGAACCAGTATGGACACTAATCCCTTATCTGAGGTCCAGTAGAACCAGTATGGAAACTAATCCCTTATCTGAGGTCCAGTAGAACCAGTATGGACACTAGTCCCTTATCTGAGGTCCAGTAGAACCAGTATGGACACTAATCCCTTATCTGAGGTCCAGTAGAACCAGTATGGACACTAACTAGTGAAATGGTTCCTCACACTGTTCTGTTGACTCTTTTTGTATGTATATAGTGTAGTCAGCAGTGGGGGTAGTAGTCTAGTGGTTACAGAGGGGGGGCTTGGGTCTGGAGAATGGCAACCAAGATCAACCACTTTGGGCCCCTGAGCAAGGCCCTTAACTGTAATTTCTTACAACTGAAGACTACTTACAGTAAGTTGTCTGAGGACAAAAACAAATATTCACAATTGATGATGATCCAATTCAAGTGTTAAGTATTATTCTCTTTATGGTTGAGCATAATGGCTATCCTCCCATACAGGTGTGTTTTATTTTCTTTACTCTGCATTTTTTCACTATGTATTTGAACTTTGAATCTGAACTCTTAGAATGAATTAGGTTAATTTAAACTCAATGAATTTGATTTACCGAATTAGTTTGAACTTTATTGGTCTCTGAAGTTTGTTTTCTGCACACAATAAGATGACTTATGTTTTTGAATAAGTGCTGTAGAAATAGGTGAATTGAATTGTTGGAACAGCGTAGGTGTTTCTTTGCTCCTGATGCAGCTGGTATTTAGTACAGGGGTGTGGTCTTGCATTATTTTACCTGGGTATTTGGACGGTGGACACACAAGAAGAGCGTGTTTGGTATGAACATGTTCTGTTGCCCATGAAGCAGACCATGTTTAATATACACAAGTAAAGAAGTGTAATTATTGGTTGGCTCACAACAAATGTAAAATCCTTAATTTGAGGAAAACCTTTGCACTGAGGTGTGTTAGAGCCATAGCGCCGTAGTTTGACTATTTAAAGTGTGTAAAACAAAAGAAAACAAGTTTCACATTTCAAAGAACAATGTTTATCAAGGAATAACTGTGATTTCTTCTTGTTTTCAGACCGATGCATCTCAGTGTACCAGGCATGCTGAAAAACTTCACAAGGAACTCTCATCTCAGTTGAAGCTGCTGAGAGAAACTTCCCTGCCAGAGACAGCTATACCAACTTCAGAGGTTTTTGTAAGTGGGTTGATAATCTACTTCTCATTTTAACTGCAGTCAAGATCTTTACCTTCTAAATGAGTCTTTTTGTGATTTAACTGCATTGATGTAAGTCAGCCTTGTCTTTGTGAACACAGACACTCAGTCAGGATCACAGTTAGCAAAATGCATTTTAAAAACTGGACGTAGAGTGAAACTGTTATCCTACTATGTCAATGTCTGCTTATTTATTAGCATATATCATTTATTTACTCATTTATTTACTTACCAGAAATGTGGGTGTTATTTAAGTGTTTTTTTTCTTTTCAATTACTGAAGATGCATATAGTTAGGCTCAGAGAATCCTGATGTGATCAAACTATAAACTTGCAGCTTTAAATTAAGAGGTTTGACAAAAGTATAGCATTTAACATTCACTAATTTAATAATTATGACTATTTTAAGCACATTTCCTGCATTTTTAGGGAATCAAAATTATTTGAGAAAGTAACAGAATTGTACTTATAACTATAATTGATGATACTTTTGATGGGAATCCTTTGCAGCCAGTGGGTGGTTGAAGTCTGGAGCTCATTTACATCGCCTCATTCCCGGTCTCCTCCCAGGAGATGCTTTGACCCCGGAGTGGAAACCCTATCATCTTCTGTGATGGGTCTTTAGAGTTTTCTTTTCATCAGACTTTCCTTGCAATGAAAAAATACTTATTTTTTACCTTCAGAAAGTCTGGAGGTGTTTTTGCAGCATGTGATGGGTGATGGTATCTGGACTGTAAAGGGTCGTCCTATCAGTTTTGTATTATTGGGCTGAATACGATCAGAAAGTCCAGCCGTGTAAAGCTCAGCTTCACCTAGCTGCCTCTGTCAGCAGTCTCATCAATAAGCACCTGACCATCCTATAACACATGATGGGGGTTGGCTTTACAACACCAGCTGCTCTTTTCTCTCATTTCCCATTAAGTCATGACTACTGCAACAGCTTCTTTCCCCTTGGTAATTAACAAAGTATTCTAATTTGAGTTTGAATCACTCTGACTGTCCAATAATTCAGGACCTGACTGCACATGATGGAAGACTCATCTTTTATATGAAGGTAGGATAGCTTCATTGACACCACTAAATACACTGACGCAAGCTTTTTTTTAAAAACAATTTTTTGTGGCTCTAGTGGCCTTTCATTTTTTGAAAGTGGCTAAACAAGAAACTTTGGGTAGAGAGAAGGGAAGACGTGTAGCAAAGCATCCCAGTGATTGTAACCTGCACTGCTGCACCGGGGCGACAGCCTCTTTGTACGGCTGCTCAACCAACTGAGCAGTTTGGAGCCTTGTCCTCCTCCCCCTCTATACAACCAGCTGTAGCTGATGGGCAGCTCATGCAGCCAGCAGATTATTCTACCCAGAACCACCCAGGACCACCCAAGAACACCCAGGTCCACCCAGGTTTTTTTATTATGCACGTCGAGAAAAAAGTCGAAATGTCGAGAAAAAGGTCAAATTTTGTGAATAAAGTTGAAATGTCGAGAAAAACGTTGAAATGATGAGAAAAAAGGCATTAGGCAACATTATTCTCAACATTTCGACTTTTTTCTCGACATTTTGACTTTTTTCTCGAAATTGTATTTCAACATTAATCTCGACATTTCAACTTTTTTCTCGACATTTCGACTTTTTTCTCGAAGTGCACAATAAAAAAAAATCTTCTCTCAAAATATTTTTTCTCCTGCATGGCCCTAATACTCTTCCGTAGTGTGTGTATATATTTATTTATTTATTTATATATTTTATTTTTTTTCCAACTCCACATTTCTGTTCCACTGTGTGCTGCTGGGATACTGGAATTTCCCCCTGCTGGATTAATAAAGTACATCTTTATCTTAATTTTCTATCAGCCTCTATTCAAGGATGCGTCAAAGCTGTGGTCTGACCTCCAGAGTGAGGCTAAGCTGCTGAACATCTTCAGTGACATCGCTATCAACCTTCAGCCCTTCCTGGCCTCTCAGGACAAGATCTTTTCTGAAGCTTGTCCTGACAGCTTTCTGGAAGCCGCAGAGGTGAAGACGGATGAACAGAGACTGGCAGAGTTGTTGTCTGGTATGCATGCTGTCACCTTCAGATACAGGATCATATGAGCCTGCTTGTTTGTTTTCCACAAGTTTTAGAAAATTCCTGTTTAGCGTGACAATATATCTTTGAGTTTTAAGACTAAAGGCAGTTATTGTTCCTGCTTCTGACTTCCAGATGTGCAGATTGATCCAGCTGAGTGGAAGACACAGGAATGGTTCATGCCTGAAACAACAGCCGGGTTTAATGAGCTTCCACTCGAGTACAACGGATTCTGTGGTTATGCCCTCGTGAACAGACATGGCCTTTTACTCCCAGGTGCCGCCCCATTTCATTTTCAGGGATATATTAGGGATGTTTCTTTGTCAAATTGCAGTGTATAAGGGTCAATGACGAATAAGGATTTTCAACAGGTCAATTTTAAAATAATAAAAAAAAGAATATCTATTGCAGTAGTTCAAACATTAAGAATGTTGCGTACACATAAAATCATATAAAAATTTTAATTAAGTGATTTCAGAGTTTTTTGTCAAGATGAATTGGCACTAGCCTTAATAAAGGCATGATCCAGATTAAAATAAATTTGCTTAACATCTTGACATCTTTTTTTTTTTTTACAAGTTTTCAGTATTATACAAAAATGGTTGTTTTTTTAATGGTTGCGTCACATGATTTTTCATAAAATGGACATCAGTGTATATTAAGATGGAAATATAAATACAAATGTGTATAAATCTTACACACTACAAGACAGTTTGGAAATCATGCCAGATAGGGCAGAAGATTGATTTAAATACATTTAGAGTGATTTCAAAAAAGGTTTTCAAAACAAGAGTCCTGGTCTGACGGTTGCACCACATGACATTTTGATGCTTAAAACAACAACAAAATCCCAAATAACTAGTATTTTTTGTAAAATTCAAGTGAGTCCATATGTGGGACAGGTAGGTCGTATATCTGATATTTTGTTTATCCATTTATACCTTTTTTGAATTGAAAAAAAATCTGTTTTTCAGAAAATATAGGCATCACGTCATTGACCCATAAGTAATCATCTCCATCCGTAGCCTCCTCAATACATCATACTGTTCTTCTATCATTCATTCATTTTATTCCATTATCTCTTCAAACTTTATTAACTTCCAAATGGAATTTATATTGATAAAATGTGAATAAAAATTAAATACATTTCAAATAAAGGTCAGTTGACAAACTGGCAAGTGGCAGGCAGTGAAGCAGGCTGAAATCTCCAAAGAGCACCATAAAATCACTGAGGAGGAATATTTGTGGCAACAACTGGGCTGATGGCATCGTGCAGCTTCTGCAGGTCCTGCAGGCAAACGCTGTTAGTGAACAACACGGACAGAAACTCAAGAAACTAGAGTCAGTTCAGTATCTGGGCTTTCAGTTTTACAGACAGCATGTGAATGTTGATGGCGCCTCACACAGTGCCGTTAATTAAAAGATTAATTGTTTCTGATGCTTTTAAATGTGAAAACCACTGAGAAAATGCACATATATGTGGCTTTGGGGTTTTACCAAACTTGGTATTAACCATTAATATATATGCAGAAAAGGGTTAAAAAAAACCCCTCTGAGATGATTAGGTGTGAAGTAAATAGAAACTAGAGCTGGGTATCGATTCAAATGTCAAGAATCGATTCGATTCCGATTCTTAAAGGTATTGTGACATGAAAAACACATTTTTCTTGATTTTTTGTGTTTTGTTGGGTGTCTTGACATCAATTACACCCAAAAAACAACGAACTTTTAACATTCAGTGTATTGTGTGCTTTCTGGGATTTTCCGCATAACTGTGCAAAAACGGCGCACCTGGTTTGGTGGCGGGCCGTGACGTCAGGGCCCGCTAAATCACCGCCCCCTCCACCCAGCTCCCTGCCTCCTCTCCTCTCCAGCGCACCATAAAGGCTGATTTATGGTTCCGCGTTACACCGACGCAGAGCCTACGGCGTAGGGTTACGCGGCGACGCGCTCGGCTGTTTAGAGCCTCTTTTGTTCTAATCACCGGAGGAAAACTGCTAAGAAGACCCGCGGCCACTGACTGGACTTAAGACAAGGGGACAGTGCTGCTTGCATGCCTTTATTTTTATGATTGTTTGCTGTGGTTCTCCCAGTGCTTCGCCTGTCGCTTAACTCTCCGACGCCGCTGTGAGCGTATGGCTGGAGGAGGAGGAGGTTTGGAGGAGGAGCGGAGCAATGATTGACAGGAAAGGGGGGAAAGGAAGCGTTTTTCACGGCGCAAAAAAACACTGTAATAAAAAGCCAGGAATAGAGTACTAGAGTGAAGTTTTTCTTGTTACACTCTTTTAGACACATTTGAGGGATGTTGGCCAAGACTTTTAATAGTGTTAAAAGCATGTTAAAAATGATGTCACAATACCTTTAAGATTCAGAATCGATTATCACCATTTGATTCGATCCGATCCGGTTCGATTCAATATTGATTTGGGTTAGTGTTGCCTTGATTATATGACTGTAAAATAACTATTGAAATAATAATTTCACAATAATTATTGTGAAATAACTAAGAAATAAATAACTCAAATAGGCATTTCAATATCCATTTAAAGTGCAAAAAAAGAAATAAATTGCAACAGCTCAAGCAGTAAACAAATTATTTTAGCTGGTCTGATTTATTTTGTCACCAGACACAGCTGGACATGAAGCACCCGGCATTTTTCAGGTATTTCATGACAAACAGTGTCCGATAACAAAGAAACCAAACAAGCTATAGTAAATATAGATAATATGAACTTCATTGAACTAATATAACATTTAGAAATTTAAGCTGAAATGTCCGGCATTTTCTCTAAAGAAAAGTTCATTTAGTTCAGGAGTTTTCAAAACTACTGGGACTACTGGGATTAAAGTTCACCAGGCAAAAATGTAATGATGAAAAAAAACAAAAAAAATTGATCTTTAGACATACAAATCGATTTTTAGGAATTAATATGGGAATCGATTTAGAATCAGAAAATCGATTTTTTTCAACACAGGCCTAGTAGAAACGGGTCACCTTCTCCAGTCTGTATGTTGATTTTGGGAGAAATGATGAGGTTTAAGAACCATGAGGGGGTGACCTGGTGATCAGCTGAGACTGAGGAGGGATATGTCATCAATCAGTAACAGATAGGGAGGAATGGACATGATACCTCTATTCACAACTTCCTCAAGTTCATGCTGCAAGTTCAAGGCAGGTTCATGCTTTCATTTGATGCAACTTTTGACAGAATGAGAAGGACTAACGTGTGTTTGACAGGAAAAAATCCTCATGTCTTCAACTGTAAAGTGATGCACTGAGATGAGCATCCTTGACCTCGTCTGTTTAATTTCAAGTATTTGATGCCGTTGTCTTTTGCAGGTAATCCACATATTGGAGTTCTGAAACACAAGGAGAAGTTCTATGCTTTTAGCTCCAGAGAGGCTGCCTTGAAATTTGCCTCCTCCCCAGATGACTTTGTTGCGCAGGTGGCAGAAAAAGCCAAGTGTTGTGCTGAGCTCATTCAGCTTCTCAAACTCCCTCAGCAGTTTTCCTGGGTCACCCCGCCCTCTGAGGCCAGTGGCCTCAACCAGGTAACGTTTCCTGCTCAGGAAAAGTTAGCTTTTTCACTCCTGGATGTTGTAAAAACCAAAAAATGTACATTTGAAAATGAAATGATTAACCCTGCAGTTTGTGGCTGAAACCTTTTAACTTGGCTTGCTGTATTAACAATAAAACCAACCCAAGCTGGTTAATAACACTTGCTCCTCAGTTCCCTCAGAACGTGCAATATTACTCAAAAATCCTCAATTTCCTTTTCTTAACGTGGTTTTGCAGGAACAACAGTGTGTAAAGCCGGTCACAAAGTGTGAAATCAGCACACAGACTGACCTTCATCCCGTGGAGAGAAACATCAGCAAGTCACATGAGTGGAATGAGTGGGAGCTTCGTCGACAAGCTATCAAACTGGTGAGTGAGATGCTTTTACTCTTCTTGTGCTTTTTTTGAACAGTGTTGGAAATTAGATTTGACTTTAAAAGGAAAATAAGAGAAACACACAGATACACCAGCCCTCTCATTTAACTCCAGCTCAAACGGCTCATGGACAGTTGGGTTTGTTTTTAAGTCGTACTGTATTGTCGTGTTTCTGTAGGGGTGTAACGATACACTAATGTCACGATACGGTACGATACACGATATTGAGCTCACGATAACGATACGATATTATAGCAGTATTTTTTTAACAACCTTGAATGAGGAACAAGTGGAAAAAAATGTCTTATTTGAAAGACACAAAATATAAAACAATGCTGTGCGTTTGCCCTATTGTTACAGTTTGTAATGCTTTATAACTGTTTAAGTTTTAAAGAGAAAGCCAGGTCAACCATTTTCCAAAAACTGAACTAAAAGTAAATGTCAGGTTTGCATTATGATCTTCAGTTTCATACAAGTACAAATATTTTGCCACAAACTGAATAGTTTCTCTCATGTATGATTTGACTTTTTTCTTTCTAATTTAACAACTAAAATGAAATAAATAAATAAAAGTAAATAAATATATACAATTTTACATCATAAAAAAGATTGATTCATGTTCACCTTATAAGAGTAAGAGGAGATTTCTTTTTGTTAAGAAGTTTATTTAGGTAATTCAGGGTTCATTATTTTATAAATATATTCTTTATATTCTGATGTAAATCAGGGACTATAATGACACTAGTCAGTTTATCTGTAGTTGTTAATATGTTTTCGATTGGGCGGATTGATACAGCACTAGGTGCTGTGTTGATGTTCTAAAATCCTACACTGTTGAGCGGACATTAAAGTACACTGGTACACAGCAGAAGTTGCCCGCGTGTTTATCCTACTCACGACCCGAAAAAGGTTTAATTTAATAAGGTAAGGCTTAACTCTACACCAGCCTTACATAAGTAAAAGTTCAGAGCTCAAAACGGGACCACAAAACTGGACTAGTTTCTTCTGAGCGGAGTAAGCTCCAGCTGCTGTTCCAGCTCCGTCTCTCTGAGAGCAGACGCTCCAAGCTCTGCTTGAATGTTCAAAACCTCTTCTTGAGACGTATGTAAAGACTCTCTGAGCTTCTGAGACTCTTGCTGATCTTCAGCTCGAACTGAGAGCAGGCCGTCTCTTTGAGTTTTAACATCATTTAGCTCTTCTGTCAAATTACATAACTGGAAAAAAATATTTGGAATATTCAGTTCAGTGGAATATTATGCTTTTCTCAAACAGACACCACAAAAAAGGTGTTTGAAGGACTCACCTGTCCTGTCAAGCTGTCCACTTTTTCTGGAAGAGTCTGAAGTGAAGCCAGTTGTTCCAGCTGAGCTCCGAGTGCTTCCTTTGCCTGATTGGACGCTGTCAGCTCTCTATTCAGGTCGGCCACGGTTCTCTCAAGCTGCAAGCTGTCTATCAAATCTGGAGACAAACAAAAACGTAACCCAATGACGTCTGTGCTCAGAAGTCAAATGATGAGACATTATAAACACACAGAACTTAGTTACTTTGGGGAACTTTGCCATCCAGCAGGGTGGTGAGCTTGGTGTTTTCATCAAATGCAATATTCAGCTCTTTTTGGAGATCCGTCTGCATCTTCTTGTAGCGCGATTGCTCTTTCTCCAGATGAACCTGCAGGCTGTTCAGCTCTGCCTCCATCTTCCCATGGTTTTCAGTCAGGTTCATCTGGGGAGAAGACAGTATATAAAAAACTGTTTTCAGACTATGAAGTGTAACATTCAGAACCGGGGAGAAAAGACATGATCACAGCTTTAACTTGAGTCGCTGTCAAGTATTTTATTCAGGTAAACTGCAAGTAAAACTTACATTCTGCTCCTTCAAAGCAATGTTTTCACTACGGAGGAAGGCCCATTCCTTCTTGGTGTCCCTGCTGATCCCCTCTGCGTCGTCCAGAGAGCGGCGAAGCTTCGCCACCTCTTGCACCAAGTCTTTACCACTCTGAGGGGACAGAGCACGATGGGTTTGGTTTGCAGAATAAAAGTCTAATCATTTCACCACATCAGCTTCTTCTTGTACTTATTGATTATTGTAACAGCGTCTTTACAGGTCTACTTAAAAAAACAAACACCCCCCCCCCCCCAAAGTCAGTCAGCAACTGCACCTCATCCAGAACTCATTTGTTTACATTTTAAAATCATGCTTTTTATTTGTGTGGTTTTAATGTCTCTGTAAAGCACCTTGAATCACCTTGTTGTTCAATTGTGATGAACAAATAAACGTATTCTTAGAGAGATCTCAAAACCTCAGTGCTTTCAAATTAAATAAAACGTTCCATCGTAATGTCTGAAGGAAAAATAACATGTTTACAATACGTGCGTCTGTGAAAATCTGAACAAACAAGCACATCCCACTTTAGTGCATATAACTATGCAGTGATTATGATGAGGGGGAAGATGATTAGAGAGGAAGATTAGGAGTGGATAGACAATAGCACACAGGAACTATTTTACCCTCATTTTATTTTTCAACTTTATCGTAGTTTAAGTAAGTGGGGTAACATGGAATTTTCAAATCAAGTTAATAAAACATTAAAATGACAGATAACAATGATCTTGGTACCATTTAACATCTCCACCCACATATTCTTCTTACCATTAAAGTAGTTTATAAACTAGCTGTAAGTGATAAAAGATAGTTTAAATTAAATAAACAAAACATACCATTTTCTGAAGATCCTCTGCAAATTCTGTTTTCTTTTCCAGCTCCCCAGACACAGTTTGTAGTTTATTCTGAAGACAGTAAATATAAAAAACAATTAATTCCTACATTTTAACAATTTTACCTTTTACTTGAATGAAAAATAAACAGTCAGAGCCATGACTGAAAACAGGGCTTGATAAAGCCCACTTCAAATGTTATTCACAAGAGTATACACTTAAATGGATGCACAGACAAAACTAATTTCAGGTATTTGATATTATCAATCTACCTTTATCCAAAAGTTATGTACGTTAGGCTTTCAATACTGCTTTAACCTAATTTTGATGCAGATGTTTCATGAAATGATGGAGACTGAATACCGTAGCCTCCCACTTAACAAGATCTAGTCACTGAACTTTGCCATTTTTATTTCTGAGCAACATTTTGTGGAGGATTTACACAACTCCAAATCTATCAGGTATAGCCAACAGAGAGTTCTGTGTTTTTGTTGCAATCCATAAGTGGTATCAGACTTTAGAGTCCTTTTAAACAGTTTTTCCTGATAATGGGTGAAAGCCAAACCAGAGGATGCTCAAAGTCCAATCATGTCTACAAACCTTTTGCTTTTCAATTTCAATGAAACAGGTTTTTATGAAATGTTTTTGGTCCTAAACATCTTAGGAAGGGATTAGATGTTGTTGCGATGGCCTCCAGTACAACTGTGTGAAACCTTGGAGTTATAGCCGATCAAGATTGATCATGTTTGTAAAACAGCATTTTTCCATCTCCATAATGTCACAAAGATTAGGAACGTCTTCTTGCAGAGTGATGCAGAAAAACTGATGCGTAATTTCTAGGCTTGCTGTAGTGTATTACGAGCACAATGGCCGCGTTATTCTCTTAATACCCTCAAGCTGATCAAAACTACAGCAGCGCGAATGCTGACTTAAGGTTTTTTTCCCACTAGGGGAGTTTTTACCTGCCATTGTTTATGTAATAATTGCTCGGGGGTCATGTTCTGGGTCTCTGGAAAGATCCTAGAGAAAACTTGTTGTAATAGGCGCTATATAAAATCAAATTGAAATGACTTGACTGGACTCAGCAAGAGAGACCACGTCTCTCCTGTTAGCTTCCCTTTAAAATGTACAATCAAATTCAAAACTCAGTTTTTTTGCGTATTACATTCGAAAAGGCTTAGCTCTGCGATATTTGCAAGACCTGATAGTGCCTTATGTTCCTGGCAGAGCTCTCCGTTCTCAGAGTGCAGGTTTACTCGTAGTTCCTAGAGTATCTAAATGTAGATTTGGAGGGCGGGCGTTCTGCTATCAGGAACCGTTACTATCGAACCAACTTCCAATCTGGGTTAAGGAGGCTGACACCACCTCCACCTTTAAAACCTTTCTGTTTAGTAAAGCCTATAGTTAGTCTACATTTTAATTTCATTCTCTCTCCTCTTTTTCCTCAAATCAATCCAGAGTTATTAATTAGAAGCATTTCATCAGCATCATTGTGCTCCGTTGTTCTTGGAGTTTGCTGTGCTGGTCGGCCTCTTTTCCGTCCCCAGCTGAACGCTGACCTGGTTCATGGTCTGGGTCTCTGAAAAAGCACCTGGAACCTATTTTTTTTTTATTGTACCAGATGCAACATAAATGAAAAAGAAATACATTTCAGTTAATTTGCTGTAGTTTACCACAACTGTTCTCTCACCTAAACCGTTTAGCGCCATGCACTGTCCCAGTGTGACTGGTTTGGCTAGGATGCTCTTTTTTTAAATCATCATTATTATTCGATAACAAATGTTGTGGCTCTTCCTGCTTTTGTGGCGTCTGTCTCTCTGGAGGAAACGCATCTGAATGTTTCTCACCTATGATTACTGGTTCCTCCAAGAAACAATCAAGTTCTGTGCAATTTTTTCTTGCTTTTTTTTGTCCATGATGTGGAGCTACTTATATCAATTACAACAACAAAACAAATTCCTTTCCAGCTGAATAAATAAACAAGAACTCTTCTTGTTCTTACCTGAAGCTCCAGGTTCTGGACCTCGTAAGAGTTGACAACCTTCTTTAGACTAGAAATTTCCTTTTGAAACTCACTCTGAAAAAAGAAACAAACAACTTATCTGAATATTAAGCAAAGTTCAAGGACATTAATGTGAATGCATCTGGTCCTACTGAATCCGCTGAGCCTGGATGGAAGTCCGTCAAAAAGGTTACCTCTTGCTCATTCCTGAACTCTTCCTCCAGAGATTTGAACTCATCCAAATCCTTCCTCTCCTTCAGTTCCTTGGACAGGACCGCCAGCTCCTTCTCTAAACTTTCAGTCTGCTCTATGAACATTCCCAGCTCTTGTTTCAGGTAGTCGCACTCGGCAACTACCTCGTCCTAGTAAACATACATTTCTGTCAGTGTCAGCAGCACCAAGCCCTTCTGTTTGAAATGCATGAGCTCAATTTCTCCGCTCTGATTCCTAAAAGGTTCTTTTCATGTGCTCATTGTCCAACATTAAGATCCAGAATTAAACAGGATAATGCAATTTCTTTGGGAAAATATTTTGAACTGTTTTTAACTGAGTTAGATGAAATGCAATGTATTGGGCCTCATTCATGAAACTTTAAATAAAAAGTTATATTGGTATGCACCCCTCATTGACACGAGTGATGCACGTGGTCGGAGGTGGGAACAAGGATTTTGGTTGCATCTATGGAAAGACCCGAACTAACATCGATTAGCATCTTCCTGAATGCCAAAGCACATGTACATTTTGCAATGCCCATGTTACAAAGGTTTCTCTGCTCAAATTTCATGAATGAGGCCCATCATTTGGTAAACAGAATTCAAACCTTTAATGAAAGTGGCTCCATTAATCATTACCTTCTCTGAAGCCAAGTTTTCACACAGCTGAATGGTCTCTGCAAAATCTCTATTCATCTGGAAGAGACAGTTTAATTTAACAGGCATGATCATTAACACCCCACTTCCCAATATTAATATGCAAAGCCGGATATCTGGACCTAGGGCTGGGCGATATGGACCAAAAGTCATAACTCGATATTTTCTAGCTGAATGGCGATACTCGATATATATCGATATTTTTTCTGTGACATAATTGAGGTTTCCCCCAAAGCATTATAGCATAGCATCTCTGTTAGCTTAATTTTTTCTGAGGCAAACCCTTAAAAAAAACAGTCAGTTTTAATACAAAGCCTCATGCCAAATGTCACACAGGTACCTCTTTTCACCTTTTTTATTTGATAGTTTACCTATTTGGGCCACTACTGTGTGAATTATACTGTCTATTGTCTGTTTGCTTTCAGTTTTCCATATGGGACAGCTTCATGTGCTGGTGGGGATCTGAGGAAGTTGGAGCAATAAGAAGAAGAAAAAAGCCAGTAACCAACAAAGCGATCATGAAAACGAAAACTAAAGAGTGACAGGAAATGCACATGAAAGGATTTAACAGATAATTACTGAATAAATAACTCGAAAATGATTGCGTATACTTGCGTTTAATTAAATTAACCTTGAAATTGTTACTGTTTATTAATTATGGTTGTTGGGGCATGATTTAGTCCAGATCCAGATCCAGATTGCTTTTATTTGCCATTTGTGTTAAACACATAGGAATTTGGCCCGGTGGTAACAGTGTGCGCATTCGGAATATTGTTGTAGTCTGACAGAAAATGTCCTTTTGAAAAGTATTTGGTATATTTATTATTATTATTATTATTATTATTAATGATAATAATAATAATAATAATAATAATAATAATAATAATAATAATAATAATTAAAGCTGCAAGCAGCGATGAACGGGCCCTCGCACTCACGGCCACCGCCCCCATAAGCATATCAGAAATGACACCACCCACGACTTCCTATGTCAAACCATTCAAAAGTTATAGCAGAAAAAAGGGACAACCAATCAGAAGAAGGGGCGGGGCTAATTCAGGCCAATGAAGGTCAAGCACTCCATACAGAATCTGATGACACCACCCACGACTCTATGTCAAACTATTCCAAAGTTATAGCAGAAAATCGGGACAACCAATCAGAAGAAGGGGCGGGGCTAATTCACGCCAATGAAGGTCAAGGACTCCATACAGAATCTGATGATACCACCCACGACTCTCTATGTCAAACCATTCAAAAGTTATAGCAGAAAATCGGGACAACCAATCAGAAGAAGGGGCGGGGCTAATTAAGGCCAACGAAGCTTAAGAACTCATTACAGAGTCCCATGACACCACCCACGACTTCCTATGTCAAACCATTAAAAAGTTATAGCAGAAAGAAGGGACAACCAATCAGAAGAAGGGGCGGGGCTAATTAAGGCCAACGAAGCTTAAGAACTCATTACAGAGTCCCATGACACCACCCACGACTTCCTATGTCAAACCATTAAAAAGTTATAGCAGAAAGAAGGGACAACCAATCAGAAGAAGGGGCGGGGCTAATTAAGGCCAACGAAGCTCAAGGACTCCATAACAAATCTGATGACCCCACCCACGACTCTCTATGTCAAACCATTCAAAAGTTATAGCAGAAAATCGGGACAACCAATCAGAAGAAGGGGCGGGGCTAATTAAGGCCAACGAAGCTCAAGGACTCCATACAGAGTCCCATGACACCACCCACAACTTCCTATGTCAAACCATTCAAAAGTTATGGCAGAGAAAAGTATTCTAGGGGGCGCTGTTGAGCCGTTAGGCCACGCCCATTAATGCAAACCATGAAATATCAAATTTATTGCCAAGTCTGTCTTGCATGCCAAATTTGGTGACTTTTGGAGAACTATCAAATATGGACCAATCAGATTTCAAAATGGCCGACTTCCTGTTGGGTTTCGGCCATGGCTCCAAGAGACTTTTCTTTAAGTTGTGCCATGATACAGGTGTGTACCGATTTTCGTGCATGTACATCAAACCGTATTGTGGGGCTTGAGGCACAAAGTTTTCCGGGGGGCGCTGTTGAGCCATTTTGCCACGCCTATTAATGCAAACCATGAAATATTAAATTTATCGCCAGGCCTGGCTTGCGTGCCAAATTTGGTGCCTTTTGGGGAACTATCAAATATGGACCAATCAGATGAAGGGGGGGTGCGCTTGTTGGCGTCTAGCGTCGCCACGGTAACACTTTTGAAAGAGAAAAGTAATGCGTGTAGTCGCAGGATGGAGACGCACATTTTGATGTATAACACATCTGGGTTCACGATACGGTTCGGGCCGTATTAATTCTCGAAGGAATGGCATATATTGCTCCAAAATTACGCGATTAATTCAGAAGGTTCAAAATGGCCGACTTCCTGTTCGGTTTCGGCCACGGCGCCAAGAGACTTTTCTTTAAGTTGCGACATGATACAGGTGTGTACCGACTTTCGTTCATGTACGTCAAACCGTATTATGGGGCTTGAGGCACAAAGTTTTTTCTGTCTGAACCAATCAGATGAAGGGTGGGCGCGCTTTTTGGCGTCTAGCATCGCCACGGTAACGCTTTTGAGAGAGAAAAGTAATGCGTGGTGTCGGAGGATGGAGACGCACATTTTGATGTATAACACACCTGGGTGCTCGTTACGGTTCGGGCCGTATTAACTGCCGAAGGAATGGCATAAATTTCGCCAAAATGACACAATTAATTCAAAATGGCCGACATCCTGTTCGGTTTCCGGCATGACGCCAAGAGACTTTTCTTTAAGTTACGTCATGATACAGGCGTGTACCGATTTTCGTGCATGTACGTCAAACCGTATCGTGGGGCTTGAGGCACAAAGTTTTCAAGGGGGCGCTGTTGAGCCATTTTGCCACGCCCATTAATGCAAACCATTAAATATCAAATTTTTCGCCAGGCCTGGCTTGGGTGCAAAATTTGGTGACTTTTTGGGCACGTTTAGGGGGGCAAAAAGGCCCTCCTTTCGTCAGAAAAATAATAAGAATAATAATAATAAATTAAAGCTGCAAGCAGCGATGAACGGGCCCTCGCACTCACGGCCGCCGCCCCCCATAAGCATATCAGAAATGACACCACCCACGACTTCCTATGTCAAACCATTCAAAAGTTATAGCAGAAAAAAGGGACAACCAATCACAAGAAGGGGCGGGGCTAATTCAGGCCAATGAAGGTCAAGGACTCCATACAGAGTCTGATGACACCACCCACGACTCTCCATGTCAAACCATTCAAAAGTTATAGCAGGAAATAGGGACAACCAATCAAAAGAAGGGGCGGGGCTAATTTCACCAATTATGGTCAAGGACTCAATACCGAGTCCCATGACACCACCCATGACTCTTTATGTCAAACCATTCAAAAGTTATGGCAGAGAAAAGTTTTCCGGGGGGTGCTGTTGAGCCATTTTGCCACGCCCATTAATGCAAACCATGAAATATCAAATTATTACCAGGCCGGGCTTGCATGCAAAATTTGGTGACTTTTGGAGAACTATCAAATATGGACCAATCAGATTAAGGGGGCACGCTTTTTGGCGTCTAGCATCGCCACGGTAACACTTTTGAAAGAGAAAAGTAATGCGCGTAGTCGCAAGATGGAGACGCACATTTTGAGGTATAAGTCACCTGGATGCACGTTACGGTTCGGGCCGTATTAATTGCCGAAGGAATGGCATTAATTGCGCCAAAATTACACAATTAATTCAAAATGGCCGACTTCCTGTTCAATTTCGGCCATGGCGCCAAGAGACTTTTCTTTAAGTTGCGACATGATACAGGTGTGTACCGATTTTCGTTCATGTACGTCAAACCGTATTATGGGGCTTGAGGCTCAAAGTTTTTTCCCTCTGAACCAATCAGATGAAGGGTGGGCGCACTTTTTGGTGTCTAGCGTTGCCGCGGTAACGCTTTTAAATGAGAAAAGTAATGTGCGTCGTTGCAGGACAGGGACCAGTGCCGATCCTGGCTCCCAGGGGGCCCTAAGCAGGAAGCGGCGATTTGGGCCAATTTGGGCACGATTTGGGCCGATTTGGACTGATTTTGGCCAGTGTTTTTGCAGGGTTTCTTTCACCTTAAAAACAGTTAAAATCCATATTCAGAGTAGGTAGACAAACACATCAGAATGAGGTAGAAACATTTATTGAATATTACACCAAAACTCCAGAGAATGTGGTGCAAATCTTTCTCAGCAAACTTTCTTTTTTTTTTTTTTTGCTTCTGGGGAGGTTCCTGGAACAACATATTCTGAGATTGGAGTATGTGGCCAAATACAGATATATGCAGTACTCGAGTTGAGGGGGGATGGCATCCCCCCCTGAAATAAAAACGGTCCAAATCATCCCCCCTGTAAAACTGCCATCCCTCCTTTCCATCCCTTATGTCATTTCATCAATGAATGTGGTTTTACTGCTATTTCAACATTTAGAGTCATCACAATAAAAATAACTTATTTGACAATTTTCACCTGTTTCAAGTACATTTTCACTTGAAATAAGTAGAAAAATCTGCCAGTGGGACAAGATTTATCTTCTTATTACAAGCAAAAAAATCTTGTTCCACTAGCAGATTTTTCTACTTATTTTAAGTGAAAATCTACTTGAAACAGGT
Organism: Cololabis saira; assembly: GCF_033807715.1. Lineage (NCBI taxonomy): Eukaryota > Metazoa > Chordata > Actinopteri > Beloniformes > Belonidae > Cololabis > Cololabis saira. Next base: position 7,223,949 of record NC_084604.1, on the reverse strand, counting down.
GAAAATTGTTGTTTTTTCCAGTGATGAGTCTTGTTTTAAGTGTAATTAAATTTTTTTACTAAAATGAGACATTTTAACTAGAAATAAGACAAATATTCTTGTTAAGATTTTGAGTTTTTGCAGTGATCCATTTTACTTATCCTGTGAAGGACAGAGTCATATTGATAAGTTCAGAAAAGTGTTTTTTATTGTTGTGTTTTGATGTATTTGATGTAAGCCCAGTGGATATTTAAAGCTTACAGAAGGCTGCATTTAACTGCTGCTATGTCATTCCTGCAGGATTTCTGCAGGTGTTTTGGTCACTGCTATTATTTGTAATATATTATATTATTTGTAATCAGCACAAATTATCTGTCCCCATATGATAAAATCCACCATCCTCCCTGATTCTTTTTTACAACTCAAGTACTGGATATATGTAATACTGAGGCTCTTGGTCATAGTTTGAGAACCACTGACACTGACATAAATAATAAACTGTTGGCTGGTTACCTGACTGTTGTTGACGCAGCTCATCATTCCGTTGCTTCTTTTTCTTTTTTTCGCACCCTGAAGGATATATCCTTTTCATTTTGCAGTCTGCAGTGTTGGTGTTACTGTTACTACTGTAACTCTGAACTAGGTTTTCTTTCTAGCGCCGGCTCGGTCGCCGGCTCGTAAACGTAAACAAACAGCTGCTGGCTGCTGCACCGTGCACGCATGAGATTGAACGTCAAGTTACGTTTTTGGATTCACAACGCACCACTGCGCAAATACCGTAGCAGCAGCTCTGGCGAGGGGTCTGTCTGTAGTACTCAGATAGTGGGAGGGGATCCGTACGTTCTTTGCCTAAACTCCGCAAATTCGCTCAGGCAATTGGGGGCCCCTGGCCGTCGGGGGCCTTACGCAATGTGCGTACTCTGCGTATAGGAAGGGGCGGGGCTGACAGGGACGCACATATTGATGTAGAAAAAAAAAAATTGCTGACAAAAAAGTCTGGATACTGCGGGAATCGAACTCTGATCTCTGACTCTAAAGACGGGAAAGCTCTGGCTGAGCTAAGACACAGCTTCTCATTTCTATTTGACCTACTGAGTTAGGAGAGACCAACATATCGATATTTAGTAATGTAAGTCTGGAGCTGTTTTTTCTAATTTTTTAAAATATTTGTAAGTTATAAATATTAGTAAAACCCTACTATTTTAATTATTACTTTTTCTGTAACTATTCTGCCAAGGTTGTAACCGGGCTGAGCTGGGAATATTTCTGACGTCACCACATTACAGGGAGCTGATTGGTCGGGGGGCGGGGCCGTCATCACCCTACTCGCCACTGATTGGTCGGGGGGCGGGGCCGTCATCACCCTACTCGCCACCGATTGGTCGGGGGGCGGGGCCGTCATCACCCTCCGCGCCACTGATTGGTCGGGAGGCGGGGCCGTCATCACCCTACTCGCCACCGATTGGTCGGGGGGCGGGGCCGGCAGACGTTTGAATCAGGAAGCGGGAGTCAGCGCGAGAGCGACTGGCGGCTCGTGGCGATTTTATTATAAAAAAGGGACAACCAATCAGAAGAAGGGGCGGGGCTAATTCAGGCCAAAGAAGCTCAAGGACTCATTGCAGAGTCCCTTGACACCACCTACGACTTCCTATGTCAAACCATTCAAAGTTTATAGCAGAAAAAAGGGACAACCAATCAGAAGAAGGGGCGGGGCTAATTCAGGCCAATGAAGGTCAAGGATTCCATACAGAATCTGATGAAACCACCCACGACTCTATGTCAAACCATTCAAAAGTTATGGCAGAGAAAAGTATTCAAGGTGGCGCTGTTGAGCCGTTAGGCCACGCCCATTAATGCAAACCATGAAATATAAAATTTATCACCAGGCCTGGCTTGCATGCAAAATTTGGTGACTTTTGGAGAACTATCAAATATGGACCAATCACATGAAGGGGGGGCGCGCCTTTTGGCGTCTAGCGTCGCCACGGTAACACTTTTGAAAGAGAAAAGTAATGCGTGGTGTCGCAGGATGTAGACGCACATTTTGATGTATAACACACCTGGGTGCACGATACGGTTCGGGCTGAATTAACTCTCGAAGGAATGGCATAAATTTCGCCAAAATGACCCAATTTATTCAAAATGGCCGACATCCTGTTCGGTTTTGGCCATGGCTCCAAGAGACTTTTCTTTAAGTTGTGCCATGATACAGGTGTGTAGCGATTTTCGTGCATGTACGTCAAACCGTATTGTGGGGCTTGAGGCACAAAGTTTTCCGGGGGGCGCTGTTGAGCCATTTTGCCACGCCCATTAATGCAAACCATGAAATATCAAATTTATCACCAGGCCTGGCTTGCATGCCAAATTTGGTGCCTTTTGGGGAACTATCAAATATGGACCAATCAAATGAAGGGGGGGTGCGCTTGTTGGCGTCTAGCGTCGCCACGGTAACACTTTCGAAAGAGAAAAGTAATGCGTGTAGTCGCAGGATGGAGACGCACATTTTGATGTATAACACATCTGGGTTCACGATACGGTTCGGGCTGAATTAACTCTCGAAGAATGGCATATATTGCTCCAAAATTACGCAATTAATTCAGAATGTTCAAAATGGCCGACTTCCTGTTCGGTTTCGGCCATGGCGCCAAGAGACTTTTCTTTTAGTTGCGACATGATACAGGAGTGTACCAATTTTCGTTCATGTACGTCAAACCGTATTATGGGGCTTGAGGCGCAAAGTTTTTTCTGTCTGAACCAACCAGATGAAGGGTGGGCGCGCTTTTTGGCGTCTAGCGTCGCCACGGTAACGCTTTTGAAAGAGAAAAGTAATGCGTGTGGTCGCAGGAGGGAGACGCACATTTTGATGTATAATACACCTGGGTGCACGTTACGGTTCGGGCTGAATTAACTGCCGAAGGAATGGCATAAATTGCGCCAAAGTGACACGATTAATTCAAAATGGCCGACTTCCTGTTCGGTTTCGGGCATGACGGCAAGAGACTTTTCTTTAAGTTGTCCCATGATACAGGTGTGTACCGATTTTCGTGCATGTACGTCAAACCGTATCGTGGGGCTTGAGGCACAAAGTTTTCAAGGGGGCGCTGTTGAGCCATTTTGCCACGCCCATTAATGCAAACCATTAAATATCAAATTTTTCGCCAGGCCTGACTTGGGTGCAAAATTTGGTGACTTTTTGGGCATGTTAAGGGGGCCAAAAAGGCCATCACTTTGTCAGAAGAAAAATAATAATAATAATTAAAGCTGCAAGCAGCGATGAACGGGCCCTCGCACTCACGGCCACCGCCCCCCATAAGCATATCAGAAAAGACACCACCCACAACTTCCTATGTCAAACCATTCAAAAGTTATAGCAGAAAAAAGGGACAACCAATCAGAAGAAGGGGCGGGGCTAATTCAGGCCAACAAAGCTTAAGAACTCATTACAGATTCCCATGACACCACCCACGACTCCCTATGTCAAACCTTTCCAAAGTTATAGCAGAAAATCGGGACAACCAATCAGAAGAAGGGGCGGGGCTAATTAAGGCCAACGAAGCTTAAGAACTCATTACAGAGTCCCATGATACCACCCACGACTCCCTATGTCAAACCATTAAAAAGTTATAGCAGAAAAAAGGGACAACCAATCAGAAGAAGGGGCGGGGCTAATTCTGGCCAATGAAGGTCAAGGACTCCATAAAGAATCTGATGACACCACCCAGGACTCTCTATGTCAAACCATTCCAATGTTATAGCAGAAAATCGGGACAACCAATCAGAAGAAGGGGTGGGGCTAATTAAGGCCAACGAAGCTTAAGGACTCATTACAGAGTCCCATGACACCACCCACAACTTCCTATGTCAAACCATTCAAAAGTTATGGCAGATAAAAGTATTCTAGGGGGCGCTGTTGAGCCGTTAGGCCACGCCCATTAATGCAAACCATGAAATATCAAATTTATCGCCAAGTCTGGCTTGCATGCAAAATGTTGTGACTTTTGGAGAACTATCAAATATGTACCAATCACATGAAGGGGGGGGGGCGCGCCTTTTGGCGTCTAGCGTCGCCACGGTAACACTTTTGAAAGAGAAAAGTAATGCGTGTAGTCGCAGGATGTAGACGCACATTTTGATGTATAACACACCTGGGTGCACGTTACGGTTCGGGCTGAATTAACTGCCGAAGGAATGGCATAAATTTCGCCAAAATGACACAATTTATTCAAAATGGCCGACATCCTGTTCGGTTTCGGCCATGGCTCCAAGAGACTTTTCTTTAAGTTGTGCCATGATACAGGTGTGTAGCGATTTTCGTGCATGTACGTCAAACCGTATTGTGGGGCTTGAGGCACAAAGTTTTCCGGGGGGCGCTGTTGAGCCATTTTGCCACGCCCATTAATGCAAACCATGAAATATCAAATTTATCGCCAGGCCTGGCTTGCATGCCAAATTTGGTGCCTTTTGGGGAACTATCAAATATGGACCAATCAGATGAAGGGGGGGTGCGCTTGTTGGCTTCTAGCGTCGCCACGGTAACACTTTTGAAAGAGAAAAGTAATGCGTGTAGTCGCAGGATGGAGACGCACATTTTGATGTATAACACATCTGGGTTCACAATACGGTTCGGGCTGAATTAACTCTCGAAGGAATGGCATATATTGCTCCAAAATTACGCAATTAATTCAGAATGTTCAAAATGGCCGACTTCCTGTACGGTTTCGGCCATGGCGCCAAGAGACTTTTCTTTTAGTTGCGAGATGATACATGAGTGTACCAATTTTCGTTCATGTACGTCAAACCGTATTATGGGGCTTGAGGCGCAAAGTTTTTTCTGTCTGAACCAACCAGATGAAGGGTGGGCGCGCTTTTTGGCGTCTAGCGTCGCCACGGTAATGCTTTTGAAAGAGAAAAGTAATGCGTGTGGTCGCAGGAGGGAGTCGCACATTTTGATTTATAATACACCTGGGTGCCCGTTACGGTTCGGGCTGAATTAACTGCCGAAGGAATGGCATAAATTGCGCCAAAGTGACACGATTAATTCAAAATGGCCGACTTCCTGTTCGGTTTCGGGCATGACGGCAAGAGACTTTTCTTTAAGTTGTCCCATGATACAGGTGTGTACCGATTTTCGTGCATGTACGTCAAACCGTATCGTGGGGCTTGAGGCACAAAGTTTTCAAGGGGGCGCTGTTGAGCCATTTTGCCACGCCCATTAATGCAAACCATTAAATATCAAATTTTTCGCCAGGCCTGACTTGGGTGCAAAATTTGGTGACTTTTTGGGCATGTTAAGGGGGGCAAAAAGGCCATCACTTTGTCAGAAGAAAAAAAAAAATAATAATAATAATAATAAAAATTCCTGCAAATACAATAGGGCCTTCGCACTGCAAGTGCTCGGGCCCTAATAATAACGCGAAGAATTCCTACAGATACAATAGGGCCTTCGCACTGAAGGTGCTCGGGCCCTAATAATAAAAATTCCTGCAAATACAATAGGGCCTTCGCTCTGAAGGTGCTCGGGCCCTAATAATAATAACGCGAAGAATTCCTACAGATACAATAGGGCCTTCGCACTGAAGGTGCTCGGGCCCTAATAATAATAATAAAAATTCCTGCAAATACAATAGGGCCTTCGCACTGCAAGTGCTCGGGCCCTAATAATAAAAATTCCTGCAAATACAATAGGGCCTTCGCACTGAAGGTGCTCGGGCCCTAATAATAAAAATTCCTACAGATACAATAGGGCCTTCGCACTGAAGGTGCTCGGGCCCTAATAATAATAAAAATTCCTGCAAATACAATAGGGCCTTCGCACTGCAAGTGCTCGGGCCCTAATTAAAGCTGCAAGCAGCGATGAACGGGCCCTCGCACTCACGGCCACCGCCCCCCATAAGCATATCAGAAATGACACCACCCACGACTCTCTATGTCAAACCATTCAAAAGTTATAGCAGAAAAAAGGGACAACCAATCAGAAGAAGGGGCGGGGCTAATTCAGGCCAATGAAGGTCAAGGACTCCATACAGAATCCGATGACACCACCCACGACTCTCTATGTCAAACCATTCAAAAGTTATAGCAGGAAATAGGGACAACCAATCAAAAGAAGGGGCGGGGCTAATTTTCACCAATTATGGTCAAGGACTCAATACCGAGTCCCATGACACCACCCATGACTCTTTATGTCAAACCATTCAAAAGTTATGGCAGAGAAAAGTTTTCCGGGGGGTGCTGTTGAGCCATTTTGCCACGCCCATTAATGCAAAACATGAAATATCAAATTTATCACCAGGCCTGGCTTGCATGCAAAATTTGGTGACTTTTGGAGAACTATCAAATATGGACCAATCAGATTAAGGGGGCACGCTTTTTGGCGTCTAGCATCGCCACGGTAACACTTTTGAAAGAGAAAAGTAATGCGCGTAGTCGCAAGATGGAGACGCACATTTTGAGGTATAAGTCACCTGGATGCACGTTACGGTTCGGGCCGTATTAATTGCCGAAGGAATGGCATTAATTGCGCCAAAATTACACAATTAATTCAAAATGGCCGACTTCCTGTTCAATTTCGGCCATGGCGCCAAGAGACTTTTCTTTAAGTTGCGACATGATACAGGTGTTTACCGATTTTCGTTCATGTACGTCAAACCGTATTATGGGGCTTGAGGCTCAAAGTTTTTTCCCTCTGAACCAATCAGATGAAGGGTGGGCGCACTTTTTGGTGTCTAGCGTTGCCGCGGTAACGCTTTTAAATGAGAAAAGTAATGTGCGTCGTTGCAGGACAGGGACGCACATATTGATGTAGAAAAAAAAAATTGCTGACAAAAAAGTCTGGATACTGCGGGAATCGAACTCTGATCTCTGACTCTAAAGACGGGAACGCTCTGGCTGAGCTAAGACTCAGCTTCTCATTTCTCTTTGACCTACTGACTTAGGAGAGACCAACATATCGATATTTAGTAATGTAAGTCTGGAGCTGTTTTTTCTAATTTTTTTAAATATTTGTAAGTTATAAATATTAGTAAAACCCTACTATTTTAATTATTACTTTTTCTGTAACCATTCTGCCAAGGTTGTAACCGGGCTGAGCTGGGAATATTTCTGACGTCACCACATTACAGGGAGCTGATTGGTCGGGGGGCGGGGCCGTCATCACCCTACTCGCCACTGATTGGTCGGGGGGCGGGGCCGTCATCACCCTACTCGCCACCGATTGGTCGGGGGGCGGGGCCGTCATCACCCTCCGCGCCACTGATTGGTCGGGAGGCGGGGCCGTCATCACCCTACTCGCCACCGATTGGTCGGGGGGCGGGGCCGGCAGACGTTTGAATCAGGAAGCGGGAGTCAGCGCGAGAGCGACTGGCGGCTCGTGGCGATTTTATTATAAAAAAGGGACAACCAATCAGAAGAAGGGGCGGGGCTAATTCAGGCCAAAGAAGCTCAAGGACTCATTGCAGAGTCCCTTGACACCACCTACGACTTCCTATGTCAAACCATTCAAAGTTTATAGCAGAAAAAAGGGACAACCAATCAGAAGAAGGGGCGGGGCTAATTCAGGCCAATGAAGGTCAAGGACTCCATACAGAATCTGATGACACCACCCACGACTCTCTATGTCAAACCATTCAAAAGTTATGGCAGAGAAAAGTATTCAAGGTGGCGCTGTTGAGCCGTTAGGCCACGCCCATTAATGCAAACCATGAAATATCAAATTTATCACCAGGCCTGGCTTGCATGCAAAATTTGGTGACTTTTGGAGAACTATCAAATATGGACCAATCACATGAAGGGGGGGCGCGCCTTTTGGCGTCTAGCGTCGCCACGGTAACACTTTTGAAAGAGAAAAGTAATGCGTGGTGTCGCAGGATGTAGACGCACATTTTGATGTATAACACACCTGGGTGCACGATACGGTTCGGGCTGAATTAACTCTCGAAGGAATGGCATAAATTTCGCCAAAATGACACAATTTATTCAAAATGGCCGACATCCTGTTCGGTTTTGGCCATGGCTCCAAGAGACTTTTCTTTAAGTTGTGCCATGATACAGGTGTGTAGCGATTTTCGTGCATGTACGTCAAACCGTATTGTGGGGCTTGAGGCACAAAGTTTTCCGGGGGGCGCTGTTGAGCCATTTTGCCACGCCCATTAATGCAAACCATGAAATATCAAATTTATCACCAGGCCTGGCTTGCATGCCAAATTTGGTGCCTTTTGGGGAACTATCAAATATGGACCAATCAGATGAAGGGGGGGTGCGCTTGTTGGCGTCTAGCGTCGCCACGGTAACACTTTCGAAAGAGAAAAGTAATGCGTGTAGTCGCAGGATGGAGACGCACATTTTGATGTATAACACATCTGGGTTCACGATACGGTTCGGGCTGAATTAACTCTCGAAGAATGGCATATATTGCTCCAAAATTACGCAATTAATTCAGAATGTTCAAAATGGTCGACTTCCTGTTCGGTTTCGGCCATGGCGCCAAGAGACTTTTCTTTTAGTTGCGACATGATATAGGAGTGTACCAATTTTCGTTCATGTACGTCAAACCGTATTATGGGGCTTGAGGCACAAAGTTTTTTCTGTCTGAACCAACCAGATGAAGGGTGGGCGCGCTTTTTGGCGTCTAGCGTCGCCACGGTAACGCTTTTGAAAGAGAAAAGTAATGCGTGTGGTCGCAGGAGGGAGACGCACATTTTGATGTATAATACACCTGGGTGCACGTTACGGTTCGGGCTGAATTAACTGCCGAAGGAATGGCATAAATTGCGCCAAAGTGACACGATTAATTCAAAATGGCCGACTTCCTGTTCGGTTTCGGGCATGACGGCAAAAGACTTTTCTTTAAGTTGTCCCATGATACAGGTGTGTACCGATTTTCGTGCATGTACGTCAAACCGTATTGTGGGGCTTGAGGCACAAAGTTTTCTGGGGGGCGCTGTTGAGCCATTTTGCCACGCCCATTAATGCAAACTATTAAATATCAAATTTTTCGCCAGGCCTGACTTGCATGCAAAATTTGGTGACTTTTTGGGCACGTTTAGGGGGGCAAAAAGGCCTTCCTTTTGTCAGGAAAATAATAATAATAATTAAAGCTGCAAGCAGCGATGAACGGGCCCTCGCACTCACGGCCGCCGCCCCCCATAAGCATATCAGAAATGACACCACCCACGACTTCCTATGTCAAACCATTCAAAAGTTATAGCAGAAAAAAGGGACAACCAATCACAAGAAGGGGCGGGGCTAATTCAGGCCAATGAAGGTCAAGGACTCCATACAGAGTCTGATGACACCACCCACGACTCTCCATGTCAAACCATTCAAAAGTTATAGCAGGAAATAGGGACAACCAATCAAAAGAAGGGGCGGGGCTAATTTTCACCAATTATGGTCAAGGACTCAATACCGAGTCCCATGACACCACCCATGACTCTTTATGTCAAACCATTCAAAAGTTATGGCAGAGAAAAGTTTTCCGGGGGGTGCTGTTGAGCCATTTTGCCACGCCCATTAATGCAAACCATGAAATATCAAATTTATCACCAGGCCTGGCTTGCATGCAAAATTTGGTGACTTTTGGAGAACTATCAAATATGGACCAATCAGATTAAGGGGGCACGCTTTTTGGCGTCTAGCATCGCCACGGTAACACTTTTGAAAGAGAAAAGTAATGCGCGTAGTCGCAAGATGGAGACGCACATTTTGAGGTATAAGTCACCTGGATGCACGTTACGGTTCGGGCCGTATTAATTGCCGAAGGAATGGCATTAATTGCGCCAAAATTACACAATTAATTCAAAATGGCCGACTTCCTGTTCAATTTCGGCCATGGCGCCAAGAGACTTTTCTTTAAGTTGCGACATGATACAGGTGTGTACCGATTTTCGTTCATGTACGTCAAACCGTATTATGGGGCTTGAGGCTCAAAGTTTTTCCCTCTGAACCAATCAGATGAAGGGTGGGCGCACTTTTTGGTGTCTAGCGTTGCCGCGGTAACGCTTTTAAATGAGAAAAGTAATGTGCGTCGTTGCAGGACAGGGACGCACATATTGATGTAGAAAAAAAAAATTGGTGACAAAAAAGTCTGGATACTGCGGGAATCGAACTCTGATCTCTGACTCCAAAGACGGGAACGCTCTGGCTGAGCTAAGACTCAGCTTCTCATTTCTAATTGACCTACTGACTTAGGAGAGACCAACATATCGATATTTAGTAATGTAAGTCTGGAGCTGTTTTTTCTAATTTTTTTAAATATTTGTAAGTTATAAATATTAGTAAAACCCTACTATTTTAATTATTACTTTTTCTGTAACCATTCTGCCAAGGTTGTAACTGGGCTGAGCTGGGAATATTTCTGACGTCACCACATTACAGGGAGCTGATTGGTCGGGGGGCGGGGCCGTCATCACCCTACTCGCCACCGATTGGTCGGGGGGCGGGGCCGTCATCACCCTCCGCGCCACTGATTGGTCGGGAGGCGGGGCCGTCATCACCCTACTCGCCACCGATTGGTCGGGGGGCGGGGCCGGCAGACGTTTGAATCAGGAAGCGGGAGTCAGCGCGAGAGCGACTGGCGGCTCGTGGCGATTTTATTATAAAAAAGGGACAACCAATCAGAAGAAGGGGCGGGGCTAATTCAGGCCAAAGAAGCTCAAGGACTCATTGCAGAGTCCCTTGACACCACCTACGACTTCCTATGTCAAACCATTCAAAGTTTATAGCAGAAAAAAGGGACAACCAATCAGAAGAAGGGGCGGGGCTAATTCAGGCCAATGAAGGTCAAGGACTCCATACAGAATCTGATGACACCACCCACGACTCTCTATGTCAAACCATTCAAAAGTTATGGCAGAGAAAAGTATTCAAGGTGGCGCTGTTGAGCCGTTAGGCCACGCCCATTAATGCAAACCATGAAATATAAAATTTATCACCAGGCCTGGCTTGCATGCAAAATTTGGTGACTTTTGGAGAACTATCAAATATGGACCAATCACATGAAGGGGGGGCGCGCCTTTTGGCGTCTAGCGTCGCCACGGTAACACTTTCGAAAGAGAAAAGTAATGCGTGGTGTCGCAGGATGTAGACGCACATTTTGATGTATAACACACCTGGGTGCACGATACGGTTCGGGCTGAATTAACTCTCGAAGGAATGGCATAAATTTCGCCAAAATGACACAATTTATTCAAAATGGCCGACATCCTGTTCGGTTTTGGCCATGACTCCAAGAGACTTTTCTTTAAATTGTGCCATGATACAGGTGTGTAGCGATTTTCGTGCATGTACGTCAAACCGTATTGTGGGGCTTGAGGCACAAAGTTTTCCGGGGGGCGCTGTTGAGCCATTTTGCCACGCCCATTAATGCAAACCATGAAATATCAAATTTATCACCAGGCCTGGCTTGCATGCCAAATTTGGTGCCTTTTGGGGAACTATCAAATATGGACCAATCAGATGAAGGGGGGGTGCGCTTGTTGGCGTCTAGCGTCGCCACGGTAACACTTTCGAAAGAGAAAAGTAATGCGTGTAGTCGCAGGATGGAGACGCACATTTTGATGTATAACACATCTGGGTTCACGATACGGTTCGGGCTGAATTAACTCTCGAAGAATGGCATATATTGCTCCAAAATTACGCAATTAATTCAGAATGTTCAAAATGGCCGACTTCCTGTTCGGTTTCGGCCATGGCGCCAAGAGACTTTTCTTTTAGTTGCGACATGATACAGGTGTGTACCGATTTTCGTTCATGTACGTCAAAGCGTATTATGGGGCTTGAGGCGCAAAGTTTTTTCTGTCTGAACCGATCAGATGAAGGGTGGGCGCGCTTTTTGGCGTCTAGCGCCGCCACGGTAATGCTTTCGAAAGAGAAAAGTAATGCGTGGGGTCGGAGGATGGAGACGCACATTTTGATGTATAACACACTTGGGGGCACGTTACGGTTCGGGCTGAATTAACTTTCGAAGGAATGGCATAAATTTCGCCAAAATGACACGATTAATTCAAAATGGCCGACATCCTGTTCGGTTTCGGGCATGACGCCAAGAGACTTTTCTTTAAGTTGCCCCATGATACAGGTGTGTACCGATTTTCGTGCATGTACGTCAAACCGTATCGTGGGGCTTGAGGCACAAAGTTTTCAAGGGGGCGCTGTTGAGCCATTTTACCACGCCCATTAATGCAAACCATTAAATATCAAATTTTTCGCCAGGCCTGACTTGGGTGCAAAATTTGGTGAGTTTTTGGGCATGTTTAGGGGGGCAAAAAGGCCTTCCTTTTGTCAGGAAAATAATAATAATAATAATAATTAAAGCTGCAAGCAGCGATGAACGGGCCCTCGCACTCACGGCCACCGCCCCCATAAGCATATCAGAAATGACACCACCCACGACTTCCTATGTCAAACCATTCAAAAGATGTAGCAGAAAAAAGGGACAACCAATCAGAAGAAGGGGCGGGGCTAATTCAGGCCAATGAAGGTCAAGGACTCCATACAGAATCTGATGACACCACCCACGACTCTCTATGTCAAACCATTCAAAAGTTATAGCAGAAAATCGGGACGACCAATCAGAAGAAGGGGCGGGGCTAATTTTCACCAATTATGGACAAGGACTCAATACCGAGTCCCATGACATCACCCACGACTCTTTATGTCAAACCTTTCAAAAGTTATGGCAGAGAAAAGTATTCTAGGGGGCGCTGTTGAGCCGTTAGGCAACGCCCATTAATGCAAACCATGAAATATCAAATTTATCACCAGGCCTGGCCTGCATGCAAAATTTGGTGACTTTTGGAGAACTATCAAATATGGACCGTTCAGATGAAGGGGAGGCGCGCTTTTTCGCGTCTAGCGTCGCCACGGTAACACTTTTGAAAGAGAAAAGTAATGTGCGTCGTCGCAGGACAGAGACGCACATTTTGATGTAAAAAAAAAAAAAAAAATTGCTGACAAAAATTTCATCATAGGCTACAGCCAGGCTCGAACTCCCGACCTCTGGCACCAAAGACCGATATGCTCTGGGTGAGCTATGTCTCAGCCATTCCTTTCGCTTTGACTTACTGGCTTAGGAGAGACCAACATACCAATAAAATGTCTGGAATTTTTTTTCCTCATTTTTTAAATATTTGTAAGGTATAAATATTAGTAAAACACTACTATTTTATTATTACTCTTTCTGTAACCATTCTACCAAGGTTCTAACCGGGCTGAGCACGGGACTATTTCTGATATCACCACATTACAACAGCTGATCGGTCGGGGAGCGGGGCCGTCATCACCCTACTCGCCACTGATTGGTCGGGGAGCGGGGCCGTCATCACCCTACTCGCCACTGATTGGTCGGGGGGCGGGGCCGTCATCACCCTACTCGCCCCTGATTGGTCGGGGGCGGGGCCGGCAGACGTTTGAATCAGGAAGCGGGAGTCAAACCATTAAAAAGTTATAGCAGAAAAAAGGGACAACCAATCAGAAGAAGGGGCGGGGCTAATTAAGGCCAACGAAGCTTAAGGACTCATTACAGAGTCCCATGACACCACCCACAACTTCCTATGTCAAACCATTCAAAAGTTATGGCAGATAAAAGTATTCTAGGGGGTGCTGTTGAGCCGTTAGGCCACGCCCATTAATGCAAACCATGAAATATCAAATTTATCGCCAAGTCTGGCTTGCATGCAAAATTTGGTGACTTTTGGAGAACTATCAAATATGGACCAATCACATGAAGTGGGGGTGCGCCTTTTGGCGTCTAGCGTCGCCACGGTAACACTTTTGAAAGAGAAAAGTAATGCGTGGTGTTGCAGGATGTAGACGCACATTTTGATGTATAATACACCTGGGTGCACGTTGCGGTTCGGGCTGAATTAACTGCCGAAGGAATGGCATAAATTTCGCCAAAATGACACAATTTATTCAAAATGGCCGACATCCTGTTTGATTTCGGCCATGGCTCCAAGAGACTTTTCTTTAAGTTGTGCCATGATAAAGGTGTGTAGCGATTTTCGTGCATGTACGTTAAACCGTATTGTGGGGCTTGAGGCACAAAGTTTTCCGGGGGGCGCTGTTGAGCCATTCTGCCACGCCCATTAATGCAAACCATGAAATATCAAATTTATCGCCAGGCCTGGCTTGCATGCCAAATTTGGTGCCTTTTGGGGAACTATCAAATATGGACCAATCAGATGAAGGGGGGGTGCGCTTGTTGGCGTCTAGCGTCGCCACGGTAACACTTTTGAAAGAGAAAAGTAATGCGTGTAGTCGCAGCATGGAGACGCACATTTTGATGTATAACACATCTGGGTTCACGATACGGTTGGGGCTGAATTAACTCTCGAAGGAATGGCATATATTGCTCCAAAATTACGCGATTAATTCAGAATGTTCAAAATGGCCGACTTCCTGTTCGGTTTCGGCCATGGCGCGAAGAGACTTTTCTTTTAGTTGCGACATGATACAGGAGTGTACCAATTTTCGTTCATGTACGTCACACCGTATTCTGGGGCTTGAGGCGCAAAGTTTTTTCTGTCTGAACCAACCAGATGAAGGGTGGGCGCGCTTTTTGGCGTCTAGCGTCGCCACGGTAACGCTTTTGAAAGAGAAAAGTAATGCGTGTTGTCGCAGGATGGAGACGCACATTTTGATGTATAACACACTTGGGGGCACGTTACGGTTCGGGCTGAATTAACTTTCGAAGGAATGGCATAAATTTCGCCAATATGACACGACTAATTCAAAATGGCCGACATCCTGTTCGGTTTCGGGCATGACCCCAAGAGACTTTTGTTTAAGTTGTCCCATGATACAGGTGTGTACCGATTTTCGTGCATGTACGTCAAAACGTATCGTGGGGCTTGAGGCACAAAGTTTTAAAGGGGGCGCTGTTGAGCCATTTTGCCACGCCTATTAATGCAAACCTTTAAATATCAAATTTTTCGCCAGGCCTGACTAGGGTGCAAAATTTGGTGACTTTTTGGGCATGTTAAGGGGGGCAAAAAGGCCTTCACTTTGTCAGGAAAATAATAATAATAATAATAATAATAATAATAAAAATTCCTGCAAATACAATAGGGCCTTCGCACTGAAGGTGCTCGGGCCCTAATAATAAAAATTCCTACAGATACAATAGGGCCTTCGCACTGAAGGTGCTCGGGCCCTAATAATAATAATAATAAAAATTCCTGCAAATACAATAGGGCCTTCGCACTGCAAGTGCTCGGGCCCTAAAAAAATACAAATAATTCCTACAGATACAATAGGGCCTTCGCACTGAAGGTGCTCGGGCCCTAATAATAATAATAATAATAATAATAATAATAATAATTCTTGCACTTACCGGTATATAGCGCCTTTCAAGGAACCCAAGGTTGCTTTAAAGGGAGAACAAATAATTAAATAATAATTTAAACTTTAAATGTTAAAATTGATAATTTGGAGAAAATTACATGTCAGATAAATAAACCAACACACTGTAGGATCATAATTTTATAAAATATTGTCAGTACATAGAACTTATATGGTTTATTATTCCATAAAACATTTCTGTTAAAAGAAAGACCTTGAAAATCCTCAATTAAAAAGTGAGAAACACGTGTGCATCACCCATCATTAATGTAAAATCATAGTCTGAAGAGACCAATGTTGACTAAAATGAACTAGTATACCTAAACAGCTATTGCATGAAAATAGTGACAATAAAGTGACAAATTAATCTCTTTTTTCCTCAACAAATGTGATGATCAGTGAGAGTTACATCAAAGAAAATTCTGCAACTGCTTTATCGACATCCACACTCCTTTACTATCATATCTGGCTTAATGGACAGAAAGGAGCCTTCGTTGTTCAAGTCCACGACCACCAGGGGGTCATAGGCGACGGGCACGCAGCACGGTGCACGCTCGTCCGTGCCGCTGTCCTCGGTGTGGGAGTTGAGCAGCACAGCGTGGTTGTTGCCATTGATCAGTGGGAAAGTACACAAGCCGTGACAGTTGTTGATGTTGGCATTCGTCGGCCCCAAGAAGAGCTTGTCAAAGGACACAGTGAGGCTCTTCAAGCCACATACGACGGGCCCGGAGGGGTTTCTGGGGCCCGCTCTGGTGGCCCGCAGCCTGCTCTGCACGTCATACGTGTGGCCTACCATCTGGAGGGCTTTCAGCAGAAGAAATGCACAGTATTGTTTCTCTCCTGTTGAAAGTGCAACAGAAAACAGATGGATCAGTTTAAAAGTTGATATTCAAGACTATGTTGACATCATTTCATGCTTTTCATGTTTTTCCAGTATACACATCACCTGTTGCTGGTTCATTTCTCTGGAAACCACAGAGATCTTTGAGTTTCCTTAGCCTCTCTGTGCCACTGTCAGCCACTTTCCCATCACGTATTAACTCCAGTATTTGCATCTCACTCTGCTCCAACCTCTGGCCAAGCTCTTGCAGCAATGTGGGGGACAGGGCCAGTTGTTCTTGACGGGCTGGAAACTTGGAGGCCCAATTATTGAAGGAGAAGATGGTGGGGGTGGAGGAGTTGATGAGTCCCACCAGCAGGGTCTCGCTGGAGGACAAGCCGAGCCTCAAGGGAGGCAGGGACTGTAAGGAGTCCAGGTGGACTGAGGGGGACCCGGTGAGCTCCTGAGGGAGGACACAATCTAGGAAGCGCCTCAGCGCACAGAGGAAGGAAGTCTGAGTAGCGGCATGTCTGCAACAGAGAGCAGGGGATGAAACAGAGCACCACCGCGGCAACGCTTCATCACAAAGGCGGAACATGAAAGTTAAAGTACTGGTAACCTGGTTTCAGATCCTGTTTCTCCTAAAAAAAGCAGAAGCAGTGTCATGCGGGAGGTACTTCCTGATTTTCCACCAATAAGGCTGTCTCTCATGTTTTGCTCTGCAATGAGAGGAAATTTTAGAGGGGGGGGGGTGCATTAAGTTAGGCATTGACAAAAAAATAAAATCACATCTCACTCATATCAGGAGTATTTGCATCAACAGAAATCCGCCATTTCTGCTCAGCAGTGCTCTCAGACGGTTTTCCAGTCAGTAGTATATAACGTGTACTTTCTGAAATGGACGCAGACTAGAAAAGAGACAAGAGAGAAGCATTTACTGTAGGGGGGATCTGGAAGTTTGATTCTTTTGTGTTTCTTTTGAAACATCACTGGCGATACTGCATACATAAAAACAAATTTAGACATTTTTGCAACAGATTTAACAACACAGTCCATGCAGCAATCCAGCATGGCAGTTCTTCACCTGCGTGTGCGGCTGCAGCGAATGACTGGTGAAGGTGATGTCCAAGTCTCTGCCTGGGAAAGGACTTTCAAGGACGAAGAGCAGAACCGGCTTTAGCCTGAGCAATGGGGACTGTGGGACGTCAAATGTCACTGCGATTGTCCCTTGCTCGTCTTCCTCTGAGACAGGCTCTGAAGAGGAAACCAGTATGTGATGCAAAAGGAAAAGTTTAACAATCAAACAAAAGCAGAGTCAGAAGGAACTGTACCTGCAACTGGATGCAAAACCTTCAAGCCTTCCCTCTTGTTTCTTATTTCCTCAGTGAGCTCTGATAAGGCTGAGCCTGCTGAATGATACGATGAGCCAAACAGTGACAAACTGCTGTTTTTGAGTGTACCGTCATTCTCCGAAGCTTCCTGCAGTGCTGCTGCAAAGTCATCCACAAAGCAGGTTGTACGGTGACGTACGGTGGAAACTGAGTCTGCCGTTGTGAATCTGTGCTCTGAGTTGGGGGGGAAAGTATAAGATTTTTACTCAAAGATGAGAGAAAACAAACAATATATAAAAAAAGATGCGATTCAGTCTGACCTGTTCCTGCAGGCTGCTGTCCATGCCAGACCTGCGAGGCCACGCCGAGCCTGGTCCAGAACAGAACCAACACAATCACAGTCGACATGGTTCCCCGTCTGTTGCAACCCTTGTGAGCTCGGACCTCTCTCAGGAGCTTGTTACAGTTGGTCCCAAATTAACATGGCTGTTTCACTCGCGGGATACAAGATTCACGCATTCGTTTGAACTGCACTTTTCAGTCTTAGCCGCTAGGTGGAGGCAGAAACTACGACTTGACATGAGATCTGTTTTTAGGAGGCAGGGGAGTCTAGAGTACTAGAGAGAGAGCTTCAGCTGTTCTGTTCCAGCCTGATATTCAACTTTGTTTAGGTCTTGCTACCATTAACATCTTTTGTTTGTTTGCTCTCATTTTTTCCCTCCAGTTTGCAACCTAACTTCCCTTGGTTTGTTGTTCATTGTTTTCCTGTTCTTTTTTCTATTTTTTGAATTAAAAAAAGGCCCAAATTTCCTAATGGTCTGGTATTTGAAAGTGTGCAAAAGTGCAAATGCATTGTTTGAATGTGATTACCTCACGTGTGTGTGTGTGTGTGTGTGTGTGTGTGTGTGTGTGTGTGTGTGTGTGTGTATGTATGTATATATATATATATATATATATATATATATATATATATATATATATATATATATATATATATATATATATATATATATATATATATATATACATATATATATATATATATATATAAATACTGTATCAAGGACAACATAGCAGAAATGAGACAAACAGCTTGCAATGCTGCTGATCTGTTTGTTTCATTGTGGTCTTCAGTGCGTTGGGAAAAAAGGACTGTGATTTACTATGCATCCATCAGTACAGTAAGTTTGATAAGCAAGAACAGTTAAATAGTGATAGAACTCAATTTATTTGCAATGAATTCAAATATTAGAATACAGTTATTATGCTGTTGCAAGTCCCAACTTATTGTGTGTAGTCAATTGACAAATCATTAAACTTTATTTTATTTGTATAGCGCCAAATCATACAATATAAAATGCAACACATGGTGCTTTACATGCAGAATAAAATAACAATAAAACACAATTTAAAACATTCCATATGACCCCACCCCCCACGCGTACACACACACTCACTCACACTCATATACATGTGCACACACTCACACGCCCACACCCACACACACACACACACAGTAAGTGGACTGGTGACATGGCTTAGCACTCACGATCCAGGTGAGGAAAACACTACCTATGGGTGGCCGTCCACACCGAGAGGCATCACCGACCACGACCACCAGAAGCATCCCCACAGAGACCCCCCCAACCCGGACAGACCGGGGCAGACCCCACACAGAAGGTGGACCCCCCCCCCAGCTACCCAGGCCTGAGGGACCCCCATGACGACACCCCCATGGGCGGAGCAGGCACACCTCCCAGTGTGAACGACCCCCCTGAGGAAACACTGGAGCTAAAAACTGAAAGATTAAAAGAAAGTAAGAAATGCCTAAAAGTGTAAAATTTTAGAGAAATATATATAAAACTTAAGATGAATAATAAATAACATAAAGTAAAAAGTCACTAAAATGGATTAAAGTTTTAGAGATGATAAAAGAGCTAAAGAAGTACACACAATACATAGCTAAAAACACTAGGTAAATGAGATCAGATAAAAGCCAAAATCATTGTGGGTCAACTGTTAGTCTGCCTAACTGAAAGTTAAAAAAAAGAGAGAGAAAATATTGGTTTAGTAAAGGTAACAGATTTAGAAGTTAACATAAGCATATATAATTATAAAGGTATAGGTAACAATAGGTAGCAAATGGTAGAATTCAGTTTATTTGCAATTAATTCAAATTCATTTTTAATTTGACAATTATGCTGTTGGGAATCCAGATTTATTGTTAATCACCTGTTATCCTGCCTCACTCAAGTCTGAAACTTAAAAAAGGAAGTATCACACGTGTAAATGTACAGAATTTACATGGTTTAGCAAAGAGACAACAGGTCAAAGCAATTAACACAAGCATACAGTATATCTTACATTTATAAGGAAGAATAGGTAACAGTTAAACAGTGATATAACTCTAGATAGAATTTAATTTATTTGCCACAGATTTCTTATTAGAACACATTGATTATATATGTTGTGAGTCAGGCTTATTGTGTAGTAGTCAATTGGAAAATCATTGTCATCTGTCACTCTGCCTCACTCACGTCTTAAGTTTAAAATCAACAGATATATTACGATTTTATTGTTGTTGTCAAAGAATGTACAGGTTGAGTAAACTTCTAACAGAGTTCAAATCTATTAACATAAGCATAAAAATATTCGAAAGCGAAACATTTATTGACATTCTTTACTGATTGTCGTGGTTTTCCTCAAGTTTTTGAATTGCCCGCCAGCACTTCCGGGAACTTTGGGGCGCTGGGCGCTACATGGACCACGTGATCGTCCAGCTTTTTGAACTTCCGTTGTCGCCACTCTCTCTCTCTAGTACTCTGTGTTCGAAATCGCCCCCTATCCCCTATATAGTGCACTCAATACATCCATGAGTGCACTACATAGTGTGCACGCCATTTTCTAGTGCTGTTCGAATTCTCTTCACTACTTTTCGTCCACTACCTCGTTCACTATAAAATACCCACAATGCACCGCAAAAGTTAGTGTACAAGCCATGTACCCATGCCATGTACCCATGGATCTATTATATAACGCATGTACCCTACTTTTTAACTCCCGTATACCACAATGCAATGCAGTCATGAGCTGTGTTCGAAATCATCCACTCGTTCACTCACTCCCTACTCCCTACATAGTGTACACTACATAGTGCACTATGTAGTGGATGACCAGAGGAGATTTCGGACACTACAATGTACATTTTTTTAACGTGTTTGCGTCAGTAAATGCGCCGGATGTTCCTGTGACGTAGCGGACGCGACATGCAACATGTAAACACTCCGAACCATGCTCCGAACTGCTCCGGGATCTGATACTTCTGTGTCAATAAATTGTTGAAAATGAATGGTGTAGAAGTGTGCTTTTGTCAACTACTGTTGTGTGATCCAATCCTCAGCTATAACTGCTCACGACATTGCACGAGCTAAAACCTATTTAGTACGTCCGACCTACCGTTAGCAACGGTACCGTTAGCTACTGGCTGCTGGCATTTAACCGACGATTGCTTTGATACATCTAAGAAATATGATTCCTGAGGTTGATTTATGATTTATGTTTTCATTTATTTAGTTAAGTATCCATTGAATAACATTGAAATGTCCTCGAATTTCATTTAATAACTCCAGTTACATCAACTCAAAGTTATAAAAGTCTCAAATTACCAATGTATTTATATTTAACACGAGTTAAATTAAATTACTAATTAACCAGTTATTACATTAATCACCAACTGCGGTTATCATTGATTAATTCGTTCGAGTACTTGCAACAATACTTGTATTTGTAATTTCAGCTTGTTAGGAGTGTTTAATGGTTTCTCATATCCTGACAGGGAATTGGCTTGTGAGCAGTACCCGAGTTGAAAAAAAAAAATGGTGGTGGATTTTATCATATGGGGACAGATAATTTGTGCTGATTACAAATAATATAAAATATTACAAATAATAGCACTGACCAAAACACCTGCAGAAATACTGCAGGAATGACATAGCAGCAGTTAAATGCAGCCTTCTGTAAGCTTTAAATATCCACTTGGCTTATATCAAATACATCAAAACACAACAATAAAAAACACTTTTCTGAACTTATCAATATGACTCTGTCCTTCACAGGATAAGTAAAATGGATCACTGCAAAAACTCTAAATCTTAACAAAAATATTTGCCTTATTTCTAGTTAAAATGTCTAATTTTAGTAAAAAACTCTCATTACACTTAAAACAAGACTCATTACTGGAAAAAACAACAATTTTCTCCTGTTTCAAGTAGATTTTCACTTAAAATAAGTAGAAAAATCTGCATGTGGAACAAGATTTTATTGCTTGTAATGAGAAGATAAATCTTGTCCCACTGGCAGATTTTTCTACTTATTTCAAGTGAAGATTTACTTGAAACAGGTGAAAATTGTCAAATAAGTTATTTTTCTGGCAATGACTAAATGTTGAAATAGCAGTAAAACCACATTCATTGATGAAATGACATAATGGATGGAAAGGGGGGATGATTTTGACCGTTTTTATTTCAGGGGGGATGCCATCCCCCATCAACTCGAGTACTGCTTGTGAGTAACTGTACATTTGAATTTATCATTTCGGCTTTCCACTGCAACATTTTAAAACAAATAAATAAAAAATGTTAGAGTAATGAATCACCATTGTACCATTGAATAGTAATAAATAATGTAAGCAATTAACTGATAAATCATCTAAAATACCTGCAGCATCCTGTATTTATATACCTTAAAACACACTTAAACTCATAAAAGGAACATTTCAACCAGGAAAGACAAATATGAATTCAATAACAATTTTTAATTCATTATTTATTACTTTGAAAAAAGCTTCAATAAAAAGGTCTTAAGAACAGTCTTCCCCACCCAAGGGAATCATTCTGGAGGGAGCTGGAGATGACAGCAACTGTAAAATACAAAGCAAACGTATTACAAGTTAAGAATGTTTTTTACAAAGAGACAAATCTTACCTTGTAAGTTTTTTGTTTTTTTTAATTTTCCCATTTCTTCCCAGCCCTGGCTGGGGATATCACCCCCTCCAGCCCCATTTCTTTCAGGACAACCCTAAGAAATACAAGACAAGTATTAATTTCATGCATCCATCAAATATAATATTAAATATACCTACGTGTTACTGTTTAAATTGTATAACATCATGTCAACGAAAAATAAGAAAAAGGTCTGCACACCATAGGGGCTCCCATGCAAGTGTAATTTATTAAGCATGACGTTTTATGCGATGGCTCTTAGATGCTTATAAACAGGGTAAGCGGATGTGCATGTTGTTTCTTTACCATGGTTTAATAACATCATATCAACCTCATAATTGTTAGATTTCCCTACATTTTTTGTCACGATTTACAGAGTACAATGCACATATTTACACAGGTAATTCGAGGTTAGGACTAGCATAATTTGACAAAATAAAATCCACTAAGGAAAAACATAATGCTATCACTGAAATGTGTTTGCTTACTCCCATCCATGAAACGCGGCGTTACGCCGCCCCGAGAAGAGCCTGTTAAGCTGCATACGCAGCTTAATCAGGCCCTCAATATCATCATCTGTCCCTTTTGAAAATAACAGACAAGCATATACTTTTATAACAAGTCGCAAATTGTGAACTTACATTTATAAGTAAGCAAAGCGTTCCCGCGCTCCCCCGCCTCCTGTTCAGCTGCCATTTTTTCTTCTTCTCCTTCTTCTCCTCAGACAAAACATGACCGCATTGCATTGTGGTATACGGGAGTAAAAAGTAGGGTACATGCATGGATGTATTGCATGGATGTATTATAGAACATGTATTGGGTACATGGCTTGTACACTAACTTTTGCGGTGCATTGTGGGTATTTTATAGTGAACGAGGTAGTGGACGAAAAGTAGTGAAGAGAATTCGAACAGCACTACAAAATGGCGTGCACACTATGTAGTGCACTATATAGGGGATAGGGGGCGATTTCGAACACATGTTTTGTCTGAGGAGAAGAAGGAGAAGAAGAAAAAAGAAGAAAAAATGGCAGCTGAACAGGAGGCGGGGGAGCGCGGGAGCGCTTTCCGTACTTATAAATGTAAGTTCACAATTGGCTACTTGTTATAAAAGTATATGCTTGTCTGTTGCAGCCATTATACATGTTTGATCATTAATAGTTTGTTGTTTATTTAGTTGTGTTCACATATTGAACGCTAGGTGGTGTATGGGTGCAAGAGGTGATTTAGGTGCGCTCACGGGTGCAGGTGTAACTGATTGCAGGTGATTGAGACCGGGATGAGCTCACAGTTTGTGACCGTGTAGCCATGCACACTTGGATTATGTTTATACTGGAATAAACAGAATGTGTAATTGAGTTCACGCGTCAAACCTTCTATGTCTCGGTAAAGCAATCCCTGAAGGACTTTTGAGTAGCAATCGTCATAACAAAAAGTCACAAACTCGCTAAGAAGAAGCGCGTGAGATTTGTCAATGGGACAGTTGTAAATGGAGAAGCAGCGCTACTAGGAGACTGCTGCAATTGGATACAGTTGGATCTGATGCGGTGCCGCTTGACTGGAACCGAGCCGCACCGGGCGATCAGCTGACAAGCGGAGTTTGAAATGGATTACTTTCGTTACAATCCGTGAGTAAAAAAAAAAAAAAAAAAAAAAAAGGAAAAGGACAAACAGGTCAGTGGGACATCACTACAACCAGCGCAACTGTCAAGCTGTGAGTACTACTGTTTCTTACAAATACCGACGCACAATGGATGATGAACTGCAAAGTGAAAAAGCGCTTTCTGAACCTAATCCAATGGACAATGAAGTCGATGGTAATAAAGGGCAGAGTGAGAACATCAAAGCGCATTTAAACGGCGACTCATCTGAAAAAAATATGGAAACATATCCGGAGACAGGAGCAACTACAAAACGTGCACGGCAACTCACAGCAAAAGCATTGATGGATAAATTAGACAATCTGCAAAAATCAAGAAAAGCTCAATTAAATAAAGCAAGCAAACTAAAGGCGATTATTGCTGAACTAATGACTGACAGAGAATGTGAAAAAGAAGTGAAATGCACATTTGATACACGAATCCGGCGACCGGTTTGTGTGCGCCGCCATCTTGCGGCGGCGCCATCGCTGCGGTGGCAGGTGTCAATCTGCCACCGCAGCGCTGTTATTGTAACCTGACGCTCTACAGCATCATTATAGCTGGATTGATGATGTTAGACAGTGGCCTTCCATAAATAATGAAGGTATCTTAAATTAATGCTGATGTTAATTTATAAATAATGATTTGTTTGAGCGATAAGCAGGAAAGAATAGAGGAATAGGGAGATAAGGGAGTGTATGATTAAACACTGTAATATAGCTCTCTCCACCTCCTCTCCTTACGAGGCACGTCTGCACAATTAAATATTACCTGTTTATGTTTTGTTTTATTTTAGGTATCCAAGAATATTTTATTGATCGCCTGGCGTCCGATGACGAAAAAAACCGCAATTACAGGTCTCTAATTGAAGGGCAGAACTATCTCAGCTCCGGATGATACAGAATACATACATACATAACCCCAATCTGCAGATAAAACTAGTTTGTTGAGGAAAAAATATCAACTCTATTTGTAGCTGCAGAAGAAAAAAATAATCTCACGAGGAAAAGAAAAATATTGCTCACGCCATCGGAGCCTCTTTAGCATAAAAAAAAAGAAAAGAGAAGTAAGAGTAATAAAAAAGATGTACTGTATGTTGTTATATTGTACTAATTTATTGAAACACATGGCGAGTCAAACATTTACCAAAGCAGCTGCCAAACACTAAACAAGGTAGTAAGACGGTGGTTCTGCAGAACTGCGGCAGTAAATCCTCATCGGAGCTTCATTCTTTAGTAGTGATTTCATATGAACCCAAACCGTTAATAATCATTATTTTCTCCATATACCGCTCCCTGGCTTCCTTGTTTAAGGTATCCAGGTAAATTCCAGTTCCTTTCCAGCAGTTTAACATCTTTTTTTGCGTTCCGTCTGTTCACTTGGTGAAACAGAAAAGTAGTTTTGAAAGTCCCTCCCGTCTTCATTCACTATCAAAACAAATGCACGTGACGGGACAGGAGTGTTCCGATGATACAAATACATTAAGAGAGCCTGGCAGGGAGCGGAGTAATAGATCCATACGTATATATGTTTATGGGCTGGAGCGGAGGAGCGGAGCCGCCACCGCAGTAATGGCGGCCGCTCGACTTCCGGGTTTCGCCGGATTCGTCTATTGCAGCAGGATCAGCCCCCCGGTCAATCAGAAGGCAGGCCGATTTTTCCCAGTGGCCAGCCGCGGTACTGCAACAAAAAATCCCATGGGGCCCAGAAAGCTTTTTTCCCATAGACCGCAATAGTTAAAGAGAAGCCTCTAAAACTGTTCACAGGAACCTCCAGCTGTAATCACCGGCAATTACTAATCTTTGTATTCTATATTTTTAAGTCATGGACTTTATATCCGTCAAAAATGTTTTCTAACGGCCAGAAAAGTCAAAGAAAAGTCTCTTTCTGGGCGTGACGTCACGGCTGACGTCACAGCCGTGTCCGTGCATTCCATGGATGTGTTATATTAATATATATTATGTAATTATATTATATTAATACATTAATAATATATGTAATACTATACATGTAATAATATACATTAATTAAGATATTATATTAATACATATTATATTAATACTCGTTCTCATTGCCCCGGGGCATGATGGGAGGCCCCAGAGCATCATGGGAGGTGACTCAACCGCACATGCTCTATGGGCCCCATAACGCGGAAGTAAACCCAGAAGTCAGGAACTTTTTTCGGCGTATGCGACAGGCGAGCAACTTACATTGAAATGAATGGCGGCCATTTTTATGTCCGGTATCCAGGTTAATATAATACAGCCATGAGCTGGACGGGCATGGGGGGGGGGGGGGGGGGGGGGGGGAGCGGAGAAGAGAGAGGAGAAAATGGAGGAGCATGTGAAAGTTGTTGGTCCAGTGAATGGGGAATTTATATTTCTAAAACCCCCCGACGGCACCGTTGATAAAGGTACAGTGATGTGTGATTTTGTGGAAAGGACTTTGCTCACCACCAAAGCAGCTCAAGTTTAGCCACAAAGCACCTGGTCGCGAGTGCAGCCACGGCTAACGTTAGCAGCAACGATGTTGCCACAGCAACGCTCTTCCCCAAACTAAACTGGAGGAGAACAACGCTCATGCATCTGTTTAAGTCTGTTAAAAGAATAAATAAAATACTTCATACATTTATATATCAATGTTTTGATCCGCCACAATAATGTAATGAGTTTAAAGGAAAACACCTCAAGTTGTTCTCAGCAATTTTTAGGTGACATTAAAAAAGCAATTAATTAAATTAATTAATTACAGATCTTTTAAAAAGGGGGACCGGAGAGTGTGTTCCAACTACAGGGGGATCACACTTCTCAGCCTTCCCGGGAAAGTCTACGCCAGGGTACTGGAGAGGAGATTACGGCCGATAGTTGAACCTCGGATTCAGGAGGAACAATGCGGTTTTCGTCCCGGTCGTGGAACACTGGACCAGCTCTACACCCTCCGCAGGGTGCTCGAGGGTTCATGGGAATTTGCCCAACCAGTCTACATGTGCTTTGTGGATCTGGAGAAGGCATTTGACCGTGTCCCTCGTGCCATTCTGTGGGGTGAGTATGGAGTCCGGGGCCCTCTATTAAGGGCTGTCCGGTCTCTATATGATCGGAGCAGGAGTTTGGTTCACATTGCCGGCAGTAAGTCAGACTGGTTCCCGGTGCATGTTGGACTCCGGCAGGGCTGCCCTTTGTCACCGGTCCTGTTCATAATTTTTATGGACAGGATTTCTAGGCGCAGCCAGGGGCCGGAGGGGATCCGGTTTGGGAACCTCAGGATTTCATCTCTGCTTTTTGCGGATGATGTTGTCCTGGATGCTTCATGGGACCGGGACCTTCAGCATGTGCTGGGGCGGTTTGAGGCCGAGTGCGACACAGCAGGGATGAGAATCAGCACCTCCAAAACCGAGGCCATGGTTCTCCATCGGGAAAGGGTGGCGTGCCTTCTCCGGGTGGGTGGAGAAGTCCTGCCTCAGGTGGAGGAGTTCAAGTATCTCGGGTCCATGCTGGCCAGTTCGTACTGTCACGACAGATCTAAGACCTGGACCCAAATGCACGACCGGAGACAAGTTCAATATAAAACAATCTTTTAATGCAAAGTATCAACAAAAAAATCACTCCACAGAGGAAAATTCTCAAAACTGCAAAATCACACAAAGGGGGGAAGTCAGGATCTGAAACGAGAGGGAGAAGGTGAGTATCAAAATAAAACAGGAAGCCACGGGACAACATAGACACAAGACAAAACTAAACACAACTTAAGGTTTCTTGGACATGACAATCCGCTAAATGTCCAGACGCGAAGAATCTACATGCAAGTCATACAAGCGCTTCCACTGCAGCCTGAAAGTGCACAAGGGTGCGAGGGCCTGTTCATCGCTGCTTGCAGCTTTAATTATTATTGTCCTTGTAAGCTTGGACAGAAAACGGGGACCATTAACTTCTCACCTGAAAGAGCTCTTCTGTTCTGACTCGGGAGTTTCAGGTTTACAGGCTGTTGAGACATGCATATCACTGATCTTCTGGGTTGTTGGGGTCTCTTTGACCTCTACTGTGTATTAGCATGTTTTTCTTGAGTGGTTGTTTAGTTGCCCCCAACAAAGGTCTATGAACCCCTCGCTGATGTTTGGTAACTTGACTTTGGGAAAAACCCCATCACTACTATGGAACCAACTTCCAATCTGGGTTAAGGGGGCTGACACCACCTCCACCTTTAAAACTAAACTTAAAACATTTCTGTTTAGTAAAGCCTATAGTTAGTGTTTAGTAAACCTCTAGCTGGTGTTGGTAAATCTCTAGGTAGTGTAAACTTTAGTGTGTCAGAGTCGCTCCTGTAGTTTCTTGTGCTGGCCCCCCCTTCTCCTCCCTTTTCTCTCTTTTGTCCATGTTGCAGCATCCTTTGCCGGACACCGGAACCTGCAGGTGGTCGTGGGTGGCTTGTAGCTTGCATTACGGAGCACAAGTCTTTCCCTGACCCTGCACCCCAACCTGGGACTTGCTGATTGGGCCGGAGCTTCGGGAGCTGCGTGCTGGCCTGCGGTCCCCACCCCTGGTCATCCCGTTGCTGGCCCCCCTTCTCCTCCCTTTTCTCTCTCTGCAGGTGGTCGTGGGTGGCTTGTAGCTTGCATTACGGAGCACAAGTCTTTCCCGGACCCTGCACCCCAACCTGGGACTTGCTGATTGGGCCGGAGCTTCGGGAGCTGCGTGCTGGCCTGCGGTCCCCACCCCTGGTCATCCCGTTGCTGCTTCCACCTGCCTGCTGTGCTGTTGCCGTCCCTGACCCACCAGTCTGGCCCTCGGCAGGAGGGTCCCCCCTTATGAGCCTGGTCCTGCTCAAGGTTTCTTCCCTCCTAAAGGGGAGTTTTTCCTTGCCACTGTTTGGCTTAAGGTTTTTACCTGCCATTGTTTATGTAATAACTGCTCAGGGGGTCATGTTCTGGGTATGGGTCTCTGGAAAGCGTCTAGAGACAACTCTGTTGTATTAGATGCTATATAAATAAAATTGAATTGAATAGAAAATTGAATAGAATGGTGGAGGAGCATGAATGAGAGACTATCTAGAAAACGTAGCTTAGCCATGTGAACAAATTACAAAAACCCTCTCCATTTCAATCTGAAAACACAGGATGAGCCCCAGAAGCATTGGCTTCACATAATCCTTTAAAGGCTGTAGAACTGGACAGACTCTACTAAAGGCACAAAACCACCTGAGAAAAAGACTTGATCCAGAGATCCTCTACAAATGGTGCTTACAGGTACGATTGATTGCATCTGTCAGGAACAATCAGAACTCCTCAATACAGTCAGAGAGGTCATTTCCATTTTCAAAAAAAGACCCAGGAACCCAACCGCACCCACCTACACACCACTAGTGTGGGGCTAATCTCAGTAGCACAGAGGAAAAAAGAAAAGGAACGCACATCCAGAAAACACTTAAAACCTGTGGACACCTGGACCCTTTTCCAGGTGAAAAAAGGGGGAAACACCACAGAATAAAGCAGATTTCAACATGTCCATGTCAGAGGAGCTGGAATTAGTTTTTTTCCGATGCAAAGATGGATTTCATTTCAATAAAATGAGGTAAAAACTGCTTCACCTACAAAGACAAAGCAGCCAAACGGACGCTGAGTAGTGTCCATGCAGTCCCGTCTGCTTGCTACGAGGAGATGACAAGTCCACTTAGAGTTTGACAACATAGAAATATTCTCCAACTCTTCAGTCCCAAGTCCTCAGGGGATTTTTCCATCTCTGGTCTTTGAACACTGGTGTGGAAAAGCGTGTAGAGCACATCGAGACACCAGTTGCTGGGAACAGATTTACTCTTGGTCCTCTACGACAGTTAAGGTTGTCCTTCCAGTAGCCAGGCACATTAGTGAAACGATCGCTCACTTTGTGAGACAAGCGCCAAATTTTGCACAAAGTAGTATGTTCTAGGTCTATTTTTTCAAAAAAGCCTGTTAGCCACGCAAAAAAAACAATATGGCTGCCGTTTTCCAAAATGGCTGCCACAAAAGCCGTTTTTATGTGTTTTTTGACCTCACAATGTGTCACATCGCATTATGAGCTTGTAGATCGGCGATCATCATAAACATTTTTTATAAATGTTTTTTTTTTTTTAGATTTTAATCCAGTTAAAATTTAGAAACTTAATTTCTGATCGAATTGCAACAGAAAACAGATAATATTAGTCAAAATTGGCCCACCATCTTGAAAACTGGAAGCCATATTTCATTTGTATTGACATCATAGAATTTGTCATGCCAAAACACATGCATTTGCATAAAGACATCATTAAAATATGTTCAGCAATTCAAGTTCTACACTGACAACCTTGTTTTAGCTTTCATAAGACAGCCATCTTGAAAAACGGCCGCCATCTTGGATTTTCAGGTGGCTAACGGGCTTTTCTGCATAAGTAGGTACTAGGCAATGTTCATGCAAAATTTGGTGTTTGTCTCACAAAGTGAACGATTCTCCTAAAAACCTGACTTAATTTCCCTCACAGTCTCCACTTTGCTCGTGGTAAAGTGGAGACTGGGGAAGGAGACGTTTCTCGCTTCTGCGGGTGTTCAGACCAACGTCTCCCTGTTTGAGACACATCCGTGTTAAGAGTAGATAGACCAGTAGATGATGTTAAAGAGTAGGTAAGAGCCAGGAAAGAGGACCCTGGAGTATTTGTCTATGACGTGTGTGTCGATCCAGGCGCTGCTGTAGGCCCCCGAGCCCACGTGTCCCGTCAACTGATCACTCTCCATCGCCAGTTCCACAAGCATCCTCTCCTGCCTCGCTCCGTTCAGCTGCGGCATGCCGTAGTGGCCGGTGGTGTTGGCGTCCACCTCGCTGTAGCTGGTGGACATCATGACGGGACCAGCCGTGCCACAGGTGCACGGCAGCTGCGAGGAAACGCAAAAATGAGTTAACAATGAAAACTGCTACAGGAAGGAGCTGATCGACCCCATATCGGTTTTTTCTTCATAAACGTTTTAAAGTCGTCCATCCTCAACAGCAATCACTATAAGATCGTATTAATTAATTAAATAAAATACCTGTAAGAAATCTCGCTTAGCGCTTAAACGCTTAGCAGTTAAAATAAACGCTGCAAACAAAAAGCAACGCCGCTGCAAATAAAAGAAACGCTGCAAATATAAAGAAACATCAGCAAAAATAGCCCCCGGTAATTCACTTCCGTTGTGGCTTTTTATTTGCGTCGTTTTTTTAAAATTTGCAGCAGCGTTTCTATATATTTGCAGCGTTTCTTTTATTTGCAGCGGCGTTTGTTTTTATTTGCAGCGTTTCATTAAAAGGTATTCTCCCTGATGTGGAAGAGCTAGCAAGAATTTTGAAAGAGGCACCTCTAAGCCCCGCCCATTCGGTCCGAATGATACGGATTGGTCCAGGTCCAGGAAGGGAAAGAACCAATCAGATGCCTTCATTTTAAACCACGCCCCCCCGCCCTGTCCCATGCGCGCACTCGCTTCCAGCCCCCCCCCCCCGTGTCCACTTCCCACGGGTCCTCCTGGGCTCACAGTGTCCCAGTGTAACCCCCCTCCCTCCCCTCTGCCACGGAGCCCAGTAGTTATTTCCGGAGCGGGTCGGTCCCGCTGTGTGTGTGAGAGCGGGGAGCAGAGCCGTTAGCCGTCCGGGCTGCTGCTGCAGGACTCTCTGCCCAGCAGCAGCTCCTGCAGCAGCAGCCCGCGGGGACACGAAGAGCCGCCGCATCCGTGAAGAGCCGCAGCAGCTCCGGCTCGGAAGCTGTATGGGGGTCCGTGGGGATGTAGGCGTCTCCATCACGGCGAGCGCCGGTGCGGCTGGCGGAGCGCTGCGGTGCCGTGCAGGCTCTGTTGCCACAGCTACGCCGTAGCCTACGCCGTAGGGTACGCCGTAGGCTACGGCGTAGCCGTGGCTCTAGAGCCTGCACGGCACCGCAGCGCTCCGCCAGCCGCACCGGCACTCGCCGGGATGGAGACGCCGGGTGGGCAGGATGCACGTTTGGGTGGGCACAGCCCCCCCCCCCCTGCCCCCCTAAAACCGGCCTCGCTTACAGGTGAATGAGACATGGGGTAGTTTTGCTGTAAATGTGCTGTCCAAAATGTTTAATAATCGTATGCGCGTTCGTGTTTGTGGGGGCGTGGCTTTGGACGGAGCGCTCGTGGGTGGGGGCGGGGGGGCGGGGCTTAGAGGAGGCGCCACTTTCAAATCTTGCTAGCTCTCAGAAGTTGCATAGAATAACTTTAATTTTCAGCAATGGCGGGTCTCGGTCATCCGTAGTAAAAGCTCCTAGCATCACTTTCAGTATCATAGTATTTATTATTGTATTTTTCCTACAGTGCTTTAAAAAAACAACAACAGACAGCTGCTAAGATACATAAAATACTTCCTAAAGTGCGTCTGAACTATGAGTACTATGTAGAAACGCTGGTAGGAACCTTATTTCGCAGCTTTCTCTCCTTGCGTTCCTGTAGAGTGGACAGGTAGTTGACCGCCGCATATTCTATGACGGAGAGGAAGACAAAGACGAAGCTGACCCAGAGGTAAATGTCCACAGCTTTGATGTAGGAGACTCTGGGCATGGAGGCGTTGACTCCAGTGATGATGGTGGACATGGTGAGCACCGTGGTTATTCCTGAGTCCAGAGCAGAACCAAACAGTCACACAAAGGGGAGTTTTCCTTGCACTGTTTGGCTTAAGCTTTTTCTTCCTTTGCCATTGTTTATATTATGTTTATGCAATAATTAGTGCTGTCAGGCGATTAAAAAAAAAAATCTAATTAATTACAGGATTTATAATTAATTAATCAATCTAATTAATCGCATTTTAACTCATATCTGCCAAAGGTCCCCCAAATAAAGAATTCGAATTCTAGGACATTACAAAATTGCAGAGCATGACTAATCAATTGAATACACTAAAGCTGGGCATACACTGTGCGATATTTTAAATCGTTTGAGACTGCCCCATCTCACACTGCAACGACTAGATCACGGAGTTCAAAAGTTGCAGCCCATGATTTATTGTCTCACACTGTACGACCCGATGCTCTGATCGACCCGTCTGCTCACACTATAACGATCATAATCCTCCCGTTGGAGCTCTGTGTACTGGAACTCGAGGCCGGTTCTGGGGCAGGGGTGGCTGTGCCCACCCAAAGGTGCGTCCTGCCCACACCGATCAAAGGTTATGGGGATCCTTTATTTTTTTTATAATTTTATTTTTTTATATATATCCCAGAATATCTGTACCGTTTCTGATTGGGTGGGCACTGAGCATCATTTTTAGACACAACAATGAACGCATACTGCAAAAGTTGTGTCTTGGCGGAGGGACCCGACGTCCCAGCAAAATGAGAAACAGAGAAGAGAAGTGTTCCGAACAGCACAGAGCACACAATAAAGGCTGATTTATGGTTCTGCGTTACACCAACGCAGACCTACGGCGTAGGGTACGCGGCGACCCGCACCATACGTGGAAATGCAGTCTTTTTTTCTGCTATTAAAACATGATTTGTAATGTGAATTTGCAACACTTAAACTACAAATAATAGTTTTTGACGTGACATCAGAGATTGCGCATGCTCTCTGTGAAAGGATGAGTCCAATCGGGTCGCAGCTGCTTCAACTGTGTGATTCCTTCACGAGGAGCGACCAGGATTTCAAACACGCTTGATTTTCTTGCGACCTCACGATTCGTGATCGGGAGCTCGTCGTGAGGTGTTAATCTCTCGTCTTGAGGTGTTAATCTCTCGTCTTGAGGTGTTAATCTCTCGTTTTGAGGTGTTAATCTCTTGTCGTTACCCCACGTATACTGCACGAGCAATGATTGGGTCGAAATCCGTCCCGATCCAAAAAATAGTCGGACGACTGGAAAATCTTCTCAAAACGAGCCGATAATCGCACAGTGTCTGCCCGGTTTAAGAAGAGAAGATTTGAAATCCACATTTTTATTGGTGACGTGTGTTTCATAAATGAAAGCACATCAGCAAACCAATTAGACCAGGTGCATTATTCAAAAATGCAATACAAATACAGTTAAATAAATACAATTCAGAAATAAAATAAGGCTGAGTCTCAAATAGGCACTTAAGCAGACTCAATTCAAAATTAAAACTAAAGCTCTGTGTCTCTGGAAAGCACCTAGAGACAACGTCTGTTGTAATAGACTACGTTTACATGCAGTCAAAATACAGGTTATTGCTAATATTCCGGTTACTGAAACATTTGGAATATTCCGTTTACATGGTAATTAATCATTGGGGATATCTGGACAAACCAGCGACGCGTGGAGAACATCATGACGCAGTTCCCGTCATTTCCGCTTCCTCTTCCTGTATCCAAATTCAAAACAAATGCTGCTTCGTGCAACTTTTCCCTCACCTTCTTGTAAAAAAATCTGGCTATCCCGGGTACTTTCTACCGTCTACAAATGCAGAAATGTTCATATCCTTCATTACATTTATGAAGTGATTAGTCTCCTCCTGGTCTTGGTTTCTCCGTGTTTATAAGAACTTCCTGGACTCAAAAGACCAGGATTCCTTGTGAACAGAACATGTGCAGAAAACAAATTCATGTTCCGTTTGATGGGGATATTCCGTTTGGTGTTTACATGACCGAATATTCGGGTTTTAAAAGGAGTAACCCAGGGGTCATATTCGGGTTTTTAAAAACCGAATATGAGCAAATGCAGGTTATTCAAAGGGATTATTGGTGTTTACATGGCCGTGCAAATTTGGGTTATTGCCAATATTCAGGTTTTAAAAGGGTTATGGATGCATGTAAACGCAGTCATAGATGCTATATAAATAAAATAGAATTGAATTGAATTGAAAATTGAACATCTAGATTGCAAGAGCTCAGACCCAAGAAAAGAGTAAACACTGCAAAATAGAGGAATATTATTTACTATGCGCAAAGAACTTTTTTTATTCATCCAAGATGCATTTATGCTGTCATACATGCACCATAGCTCACTGGAATAAAATGCAAGCCAAATTAAAAACACTGTTAACTTCTTTTTATTTTGATTTTAGATATATTCCAGCAGTGTTTAATTAATTGGCATCTGTTGGGTGCGGTTTATAAGGGGGAGCTGCATTTTCTCCCTCACCAGTCAGGATTTATTCATTTTTCATAGATTTATGTGAATAAATGATTCGTGTTTATCCACTAACTCTATTATCCATTTTGTTTGATAATTTATTGCTTCATTTAGTTTGTGTGAGTCGAGGTTTTTTGTCTTTTTATCTAATTTTTTCTCTCTGGGTTCTGTGCTGAATTTGCACACCTCTGCTGAAAGAACATTCTCCTCTTTGCCTAATTCTTATTCCAATGTCTTATTTCAACTTCTTATATTGAATTAGTGAACAATTAAATGTATACCCATAAAAAAAAAAAATCCAACTCATATCGGGAACAATTTAACATCCAGTCGGCTAATAGTTTTTTTTCTGTTAAGCACTTTGTGTTTCATTATTTGTAGGAAAAGTGCTATATAAATAAAGTTTGATTTGATTTGATTTGATTTGATTAATAAGAGATAGAAAACTCACCGAGGGGAACTCTGGCAGGGACGGCCCGGCGGTCGATCCAGAAAGACACCCAGGACAACATGACCATCAGGGTAGCAGGGAAGTAGGTTTGCAGCAGGAAAAAGAAGATGTGACGCCGCAGAGTGAAGTTGATGTACAAACGGTTGTACCAGCCTGCAGACAGGATGGTAGGAAGTGAGAAGGAGCAGCGTCTCTGGAACCTCAGCTGGAGGAGAAGTGTCCGCGGGGCGTTGGTACCTGTGCTGCTGTAGAAGGCCAGTCTGGTGCTCGTGTGGAACTCCTGGATCAGGAACTGTGACAGTGAGATTCTGTCATCCGTGTTTAGTGACCGGTTCCCTTCCTTCCAGTACAGCATCAAGTCATCGTCTGTGTACGCGTCTGGAGAAATACGTACAACTGTCTAGAACTGTCTTCTTCACAAAGTCATGTGTTATTTACTTTCAACAAAAACCAAAAGACTTAACCCTGGTACTGTCTTTGGGTCAAAATGACCTAATTCTCCTGTTCCTTCTTTCCTCCTGCTCTCTCCTTCCTTATTCCCTTCCTCTTTTCTCCCTTCCTTCCTTCCTTCCTTCCTTCCTTCCTTCCTTCCTTCCTTCCTTCCTTCCTTCCTTCCTTCCTTCCTTCCTTCCTTCCTTCCTTCCTTCCTTCCTTCCTTCCTTCCTTCCTTCTGCTCTCTCCTTCCTTCTTCCCTTCCTTCCTTCCTTCCTTCCTTCGTTCCTTCCTTCCTTCCTTCCTTCCTTCCTTCCTTCCTTCCTTCCTTCCTTCCTTCCTTCCTTCCTTCCTCCCTTCCCTCTTTCCTCCTGCTCTCTCCTTCCTTCTTCCCTTCCTCTTTTCCCCCTTCCTTCCTTCCTTCCTTCCTTCCTTCCTTCCTTCCTTCCTTCCTTCCTTCCTTCCTTCCTTCCTTCCTTCCTTCCTTCCTCCTGCTCTCTCCTTCCTTCTTCCCTTCTTCTTTTCTCCCTTCCTTCTTTCCATCCTTCTTCCCTTCCTCTTTTCTTCCTTCCTTCCTTCCTTCCTTCCTTCCTTCCTTCCTTCCTTCCTTCCTTCCTTCCTTCCTTCCTTCCTTCCTTCCTTCCTTCCTTCCTTCCTTCCTTCCTTCCTTCCTTCCTCCCTTCTTCTCTTCCTCCTTCCTTGACCCAAAGACAGCACAAGACTTAAAAACTGTAAGGACTTACAGCTCTCGATCTCCAGCGAGCACGTTTGCGTATCGAGAGGAAAGCGACTCAGGTCCATGCTGCACATGGCTGTAACTGTTACTCTGCAATAGTAAAACAGTCAACAGCTCAGTGTCATGCGAGAAATGATAAAAGACATGAATCAATCTGACAGAAGAGCACAGCAGATGCCAGTAAGTAAATGTAAATAAGTAGAAAAAAAGGACAGCAGCCGAGAAGATCACAACAAAAGAGAAAAGCAAGACAATAAAAGCAGGTTTTCTATTCTGGCCTCTGGGCTGTTCTGCTCCCGAGCAGGAACCCAGTCCACAACCAGATGCTGAAAGGTCCCTGCGCTAATCTTATGATAAAAACTAAACTTAAAACCTGAAAGCCCTTGCAAGAGCAACCTATTAAACAAAAGGTCAGAATTATTTCTTTTCATGAGCTGTTTTCATTGAGTGTTGGGGGAAATCTCACACTGGCCACTTCTTTAATCTGGTGGGACATCTGTTGGGTCAGGAAATCTTTAGGCTGATTAAACTGAACTGAAGTCACTTTCTGATCTGATTCATTCACATCAGCGTTCAGCTCAGTTGTGAGTCGAGACAGAACAAACTTGATTGTTTTTTAGTGTTGTGCAACTCAGAGGGGCTTTAGCTGATCCAGTTATCGACGGGTTATTAATAATTTTATTAATAATTATTAATAATTAATAAAGTCGACTATTTATCAAATTGAATGACCAATATGATAAATAAAATCCTCGGGGCACCACCCTGTTCCTTAAGCAGGGAAATGATAACTTTTACAGCAGAGTATCAGTCTCAGAAATTAAGGTTTATGCCTAACACAGTAATTGAAGGGTGAGATTTGAGCACTGAGCTCTGTCAAACAAATCGATTGTGACCAAAATTTGTATGAAACAACACACAAACAACTCATTAAAAATCAATCAGAATTTATTTACATACGGGTATCAAAGCAGATGTAAATAAATACCCAAATAAATCCTGATGGCACACTATGTTATTATAAAACCATTAATTAACTAGAAAAACATCAATAGAAATGAAATGAAAGTTAAATGCACGGAATGAAAAAGAAATCAAAGCAATAATAAAGATGATAAAGAACACAATAATGATAATGTACAGTAATACGCATACAGTAATCTCATTAAACATAAGTTCAGCTTTACACCGTTCTAACTGACTGATTGCCCAAACACAACCTCACGTCTCCTCTGGATTCTGGATCTGGGCTGCGGGTTCTGTCGGGGGTTCCAGTCCGATGCGGCCTCGTTTCTCTCGGCTTTCAGTCCAAGCAGTCTCTCGTCTCTCTCTCTTCTCCTTCGACTCTGAAATAAAAAGACAGGGGTGCAGCGTGCAGCAGCCGGGCGATCCCGCCCTGGTCAACGGAGCCTATCACGGCATCTCGGTGCGCGCGGGGTCCGTTCCACTCGTCGGACGTGCGGGCTCCCGTCCGGGCTGATGAGCGCGTGGGCCTCACGGACACAGGTGGCTGGGTGCTTCTCGGGCTGAGCTGGGCAGGCTGACCGGAGGATGCGGCCCTCCTCGAGAGAAACTTAGAGTGGAGAGAGAAATTATAGGGAGAGAAAGTCGGGAGCGCAGTGCGCTCCGTGGTAACGGGTCTTACGCTCCGCCGGACACTCCAGGCTCGAAGCGGTTCCCCCCCCGTCTCGTCGCAGCGCTCAGGAATAAATGGGTAGATGCGGCCGCAGCTGCCTCGGTCGGCAGGCACGTCTTGTCCGGTCCGCTGGCTGAGGGAGAGAGAGCGAGCGCTGGGCAGGAACAGGAGTTTGAGTTCCGCGGGCTGCGTGACGTCACCAGCCCCTGGCCAGTGATTGGGTGCTCCCCGCTTTTGGGGTTGGGGGCGGTTTTACTGTAAGAGACAGTCCCCCCCCTTCAGGACTCGCAGGACCCCCCCTGGTTTCCTGGGGGCTCCACTGCGTCTGAACCCCCCTGGTGTCGTAACCCCAGGGAGTCTGTTCTCTGGTCCCTTTGCGTTATCTTTTCCTTTGTTCACCCCTCCGGTCTGGCAGGGACCCTGCTGGTTTTGTGGGGGCTACACTGTGTTTGAACCCCCCAGGTGTCGTAAACCCCAGGGAGTCTGTTCTCTGGTCTGGAGCCGTCTACCTCATAGCTTTCACCTTTTAAAATGTACAGATGAGTATTAAGTGGACCAGAGGTTTCAGCAGAGATTTGGTTACTGGCACAGTGAAATTAAATGAAGATACATAATCCAGCTGGCGGTGCAGAACTATAATGGTCTGCAGGCGCAGTCAACAACTCACACTGCAATCTGCCTCGCTCTGGAAAATATCCAACCAGCACAAGCCCTGTTTTGATGCAGATTAAACCGTGCCACGTGACGAGTGTGGCTGTGTAAACAACTAACCATGCAGGACACATTCATCACATATCACAGTTATGACGGCAACAAAAGTCCCACTGTGTTTTCAAGCTTTAATTACTTCACCTCTTCCCCTGACAACGCCGGTGCCGTCATGTAACCATTTCAGCACGAACAGTCAATGCTGGCGAAAGGATTAGTCAGTTTGTGGATGATGACGTCATAACTTCTGTTTGGATTGCACCATTTTATCTGGAAGTCAGTAATATGCTTGAGTGGTCCCGTCAGAAGGAAGAGGGCCAGCGGTTACTATGTGTCAGTGTGGATTACACAATCAGCTGTCTCGGTCCGAGGCTTTTCATCCCTGACCAAGATTAAAAGGTTACGCCTCTGTCAAGTAGCTTTTTTATTTTTGCACTTGTCCGTGTCGTGTCCTGAGTGGTTGCAGCTGGAGCGACTTCACTCCCGTACGGACACTTGTGGCAGCGAACCCCACTCTGTCTGATAGGACCACACAAAGTTAAGCTTTTTTTTGTTATTAATTATTTTATTTATGTATGTGACATTTAATAGTTGAAAACCGATCAACATAATATTCTTTTTCCATACATAATATGTTTGTATGACACACAAAAACAAAATAAAATACAAATCAACCATCACCCCCACCCTCCCTCCCTCCTCCCCTCGGACCAACCAAATTACGTAATGAAAAAAAACAAAAATTTCATAAATTCTGGATTCATTACAAATCAACTGAAATATTGCAAGCCTTTTATTATTTTAATATTGCTGATCATGGCATGATTTGTAATGAATTCAGAATGTATGACATTTTTGTTTTTTTAATTGCATTACAGAAAATAAATAACTTTATCACAATATTCTAATTCTAACAGATAGTCCTGTAGTATCTACAGATATATTTACGCAAATATACCACATATACAGTAAATACACATCAATACACCAAGCCGTAGAAGAGCACATTATGAGGTCAAGTACAATTTTAAAACATGTTTTGGAGCACCTCTGCAAATTGAGACCATGTATTAATGTTCTTCTCTCTCGCACCATGTAGCCGGGCCGTCGAGAGTTCCATATACACAATATCTAAAAAAGTGAGAGCCCATTGTTGGAATGTTAAAGTATGAGGAGTTTTCCATCTCATAGCCACACTTTTCTTTGCTGCTGTTAATCCCGTAATAAAGATGCGTTCTTGTGTACATTTCAAATGCAACTGGGATATATAATTTAATAAAAATATGCTTCTTCTTCCGGCTCACGACGAAGGCGGACACTTTTCTGCTCTCTCCCTTATCTGCCTGCCCTGCTACTGCCTTTGTTTGTCTCGTCTTCAGAGTCTCTTCTTTTTCACTCCTCCGAAACTCTACAATCATGGAATTGATTAACTGGTCTCTCAGCACAATTGACCAAATTTTTGCGACCAGAAGACGTAAGGGAGCCCTCTTGCCCCGATTGGACATTTTTTTCTGGATACACAATGAATTCCTACAAATACTGGAAGCCTTTGTGCCTCAAGATCCTGTCTGTCGAGGATGTTGAAGACGCCTTCATAATTGGATTTATGATAGCAGGATTTCTCCTGATCATCCTCATGATAGGAGGAGGGGGTCTCCTGGTCTACCGACAAATGCGTAAGTCGTCAACAGCTGTTTTGGCTCTTTCAGAGCTGCCGGACGTGGCTGAAGGGTCAAGCAAGGCGATCAACGCTCAGACTCTTACGTTGGGGGAGCAGAGCCGTAAGCTGGATGCGATTCTCGAACAGAATCGCAGGCTAGCGGTGGTCTTTGAGCTCATTGGCAAGATTGATAACACCCTGGAGAAGTTGGAAGCTCGGCTTGGCGGGAAGTGATCACAAATTCGTCTGATTGGAGTCGCCATTGATGAACCAGAGACTGAAGGCAGATGGAAAATTACTGGGGCTGCCTGTTTCCAATATAATTGTTGATTATATAATCTGGCCTTGACAGAGTGGTCTTGGCCGATCACTCTGGTCACAATCTTCCTGGTGGAATGTAAACAAGGTGACTCTGCCCCCACTACTAACCCTCCCCCTCTCCCATGAGCACCTGTGGATCCCTGTTTCAGAACTGTACCGAGCCCGCCTGGGCGAAGGTTCACGGACTCATCGCTTCAAAGACACTTACTGACAAACACACACACACTCAATTCATTTTTTTTTGGGGGGGCTCTAGTGGCCCTTTTATTGAGATGCAGACTGGAAAGGGGTAAAAACCTCATGACATTTTTTATAACACCTGCTCAGAAGAGACACCTAGGAAGTGGAACAAGTTGTTGGAGGATGTGTGGTTCAGATTTAGCTAACCATTATCATTTATTTTGGGATTGTCCAAAACTTCTGTCTTTTTGGCATGACATTCATGATTGTCTGGAACACATGTTTCAAATTACTCTACAATTTGATGTCAGCATAATGTATTTTGGTACTATGGCATTGCATACTCAAGCGAATGCAGATAAATATCTAATGA
Organism: Cololabis saira; assembly: GCF_033807715.1. NCBI lineage: Eukaryota > Metazoa > Chordata > Actinopteri > Beloniformes > Belonidae > Cololabis > Cololabis saira. Next base: position 7,182,269 of record NC_084604.1, on the reverse strand, counting down.
AGATGTTATTGATTGGAGCGAAGAAGGCCATAACAAGGAAGTGGTTACAACACAATGCGCCGACAATGGAAGACTGTCAAAAAACTGTTCAAGAAATCTATACTATGGAGAAATTGACATTTGCTCTAAGGCTACAATCGGAGACATGTGAGAGATGGAGCTACAAATGGACAGGATACATAGGAGCACGGAGACCTGAACTGCTATAAGTACCTTTGTGCATGACTTGAAGTACCAGATTTTTGACTTGCAGATATTGGAAAGGAAGTGTGACATCCATTGTTCATATGTTCATGTTATATTTTACATATTACAAAATGGAAGGGAGAGTAACAGAGGGAAATAAGTAAGTCAAACTGTACATATCTGTCTGCCTTGCTGTGAAAGTATGGTTGTGTTGAAGCTATTCTGTATGTTTCTCTCAGAAAAATAAAATGATAAAAAAAAGAAATCCTTCCAGCATGAAGTTCAACCTTTCCCAAAAGAAGACCTACCTGAGGCTGTAGAGGACTTTGCCATCGGGGTAAACCCGGAGCATGACGTTGTCAGTGGTGGTGTCGTGTTTAAAGGACTTCTTAGAGTGGACAAAGAACATGTCTGGGACCCAGATTTTCTTGACTAGGCGGCCATCAAAAGTCATACCGTGGTTGGTTTTGCTTTTGAAGGACAAACGTTCATCTTTCCAGTAATGCCTAATATAGAAGGTCATGGTAAAATCCTGAAAGAATATCAGTAAATAAGTTCATCCTCCATCACGATCTCAACTTCAATGCATATATGTGACTTATAGCGTATAATACACACCATGTCAACCTCAGAAATCGCATCCAGGCTTTCAACCTGAACATCCACCCCAACTGGGACAGCAGGCCCTAGAAAAAACACAAAACTTTAGATAATAATAATAAAGCTGCAAGCAGTGATGAACGGGCCCTAGCACTCATGGCCACCGCCATCCATAAGCATATCAGAAATGACACCACCCACGACTTCCTATGTCAAACCATTCAAAAGTTATAGCAGAAAATAGGAACTATGAAATATGGACCAATCAGAAGAAGGGGCGGGGCTAATTCAGGCCAACGAAGGTCAAGTACTCAATACCGAGTCCGATGACACCACCCACAAGTCTTTATCACAACCTTTTCAAAAGTTATGGCAGAGAAAAGTATTGAGCCGTTAGGCCACGCACATTAATGCAAACCAAGAAATATCAAATTTATCGCCAGGCCTGGCTTTCGTGCAAAATTTGGTGACTTTTGGGGAACTATCAATTATGGACCAATCAGATGAAGGGTGGGCGCGCTTTTTGGCGTCTAGCGTCGCCACGGTAACGCTTTTGACTGAGAAAAGTAATGGGTGTTGTCGCAGGATGGAGACGCACATTTTGATGTATAACACACCTGGGTGCACATTACGGTTCGGGTACGGTATTAACTGCCGAAGAAATGGCATAAATTGCGCCAAAATTACACGATTAACTCAAAATTTTCGTGCATGTACGTCAAACCGTATTGTGGGGCTTGAGGCACAAAGTTTTGTAGGGGGCGCTGTTGAGCCATTTTGCCACGTCCATTAATGCAAACCATTAAATATCAAATTTTTCGCCAGGCCTGGCTTGCGTGCAAAATTTGGTGACTTTTGGGGCACGTTTAGGGGGGCAAAAAGGCCCCTCCTTTCGTCAGAAGAAAGAAAGAAAGAAAGAAAGAAAGAAAGAAAGAAAGAAAGAAAGAAAGAAAGAAAGAAAGAAAGAAAGAAAGAAAGAAAGAAAGAAAGAAAGAAAGAAAGAAAGAAAGAAAGAAAGAAAGAAAGAAAGAAAGAAAGAAAGAATAAAAAAATAAAAAAAATTCCTACAGATACAATAGGGCCTTCGCCCTGTCAATGCTCGGGCCCTAATAAACAGCATTAACCGGTGATTCAGAGTCAGGCTGGCGTTAGTGTTTTCTGAATGTATAGCAGGGAACAGTGCAGATGTAAGCTTTGTAGCTCATTTCCAATTGCTTGGATTATCCGTGTTTGTTAGGAGGTCATGACTCCTTTTCATGCCAACTGCTTTGACGCAAACAATGACTTCTGTTCCCTTTTGTCAAATCCTCACAAAAGCTGCTGTGTACAGATTTCCCTGCACAGCGAGCACATGGTCGAGTGACCGCTCTAATCCTAATTGAAATTAACTGATATTTTTTTTTCTTTTCAGGCTACATTCATTTAAATATGTCTGTATATTATCTGCATTTATATAAAGGATATTGTGAATTTCCTTGAAAAACTGACTGTAAAAACAAGGTACCTCACTCATGCCCTGATTCATGGTTTATAGCTGTTCTTCAGTAGGTTCTGTTTAATATTTACGGTGCAGCGATGCTTAAAAGCAGAGTTTTGATGAATTTGTATCATATAGCACTCCAGAAAAAATATTGGATTCTGTTAGAGAAAAACCTAGGGACTTTGACCATATTTGGGGAGCCTTTTTGGATTTTTTGCCTTTATTGGACCAGCTAACGATCTGAATCATCTACTCCTGCATTAAAGAATGTGTTTTTCAGGACTTGATTATTTACTTTATTATTAATTTGCTCCAGTATTGTTATGCATATGTGAAAAGAAGCTAAATGATTTTGAATGATGTAATGTATTGACCATATGAGGGAGGGAAGGGGAGAGGGGTGTGTTGTTGTATTTTATTTATTTATATATATATATATTTATTTATTTTTGTTTAATTATTGTTATGAAAAGTAAAAAAAAAGGGTAAAATATTGATATTTCTATTGTTATTGTAAATCTTTTTTTCATTGCCCTCAATAAATATATCTAAAAAAATAAATAAATAAAAGCAGAGTTTTGTGCTGCCATCTAATGGTAGGGTCATGTTTTCAGTGAAGTAGGTGTCTCTTGTCACTGATTGACAGTTTTGGACTCAGAGATCAGAAAGTTTCCGATCAAAAGAAATAACAGTCCAGGTAGAGACTCACTTCTGTTATGTGGAAATTGAAGAAGCTTTTATTTTGAAACACGGTCATGTATCTTCTGACTGACAGGTCCATTCCTGCCGTGTTAGTGCCCTGAAAATATCTCAAACTGTTCTCTTCTGCTTGTTCATCTCTCTGTTGGGAATTGGCTATAAAGTGTCAACGGGATTAAGATCTGAGGAGTTTTTTCACCCCAGACGGACCAAAGTTTTCAGTTTCATGCTCTTTGAACCATTTTGTTATCACTTTTGCCTTGTAGCATGGTGTCCCCTTTTTCTGGAAAAGGCTGGATTATCATCAAATAGTGATTGAACTGCCAGTAGACCATTTGGTTCCCCTCTGTGTTCATAGCCGGGCTTTTGGGTGGAATTGTAGGTGGACGTTTGCTGATGGCAGTATACAGGAATGATGGGAGGACTCACTTTTTCCTAACGTGGACAATCAATTTTCAGTTCAGTTTGGAGACTTCACTGGCGAAATACAGGACTGTCTCAGAAAACTTGAATATTGTGATAAAGTCCTTTATTTTCTGTAATGCAAAAATATATATATTCTGGATTCATTACAAATCAACTGAAAATATTGCAAGCCTTTTATTATTTTAATATTGCTGATCATGGCTTACAGTTTAAGAAAACTCAAATATCTCAAAAAATTAGAATATTCTGGGAATCTTAATCTTAAACTGTAAGCCATAATCAGCAATATTAAAATAATAAAAGGCTTGCAATATTTCAGTTGATTTGTAATGAATCCAGAATGTATGACATTTTTGTTTTTTTTAATTGCATTACAGAAAATAAAGAGCTTTATCAAAATATTCTAATTTTCTGACACAGTCCTGTAAACCAGTTGTGTGCCTTTTACATGTTTTGCATCGCTTGCAGCATTTCGTCTATCCTCTATTCTTTTCTGGGGGATAAGCGGCTTCTTTGCTTTCATGGACATCAAATAATAATAATAATACATTTATTTTGTATGGCGCCTTTCAAGACACTCAAGGTCGCCTGACAGAGCAAGAAATACAACAATAAAATACAAATTACAACAGTAAAAAACAAGTATAAAAAATGTAACACATTATCGACAGCAGAGTCTAATCCAAATCATAAATCATAAGCCTGCCTAAATAGATGGGTTTTGAGGTGAGATTTAAAGGTGGGAAGAGTGTCCATGTTCCTGATGTCGGGGGGGAGGCTGTTCCAGAGGCGAGGGGCAGAGCGGCTGAAAGCTCTACCCCCCATGGTGGACAGGCGGGCTAGGGGAACAGTGAGGTTGGTGGAGGAGGCAGACCTGAGTGACCGGGTGGGAGTGTTGATATGGATGAGGTCTGACAGGTAAGGGGGGGCAAGATTATGGATGGCATTGAAGGTGTTGATGAGGATTTTGTAATCTATGCGGTATTTGATGGGAAGCCAGTGGAGTTGGTGGAGAACGGGGGATGTGGGAGATGGCAGGGGTTTTGGTAACGATGCGGGCTGAAGCATTCTGGACCAGCTGGATTTTATGGAGGAGTTTGTGGGGGAGACCGAATAGGAGGGAGTTGCAATAATCGAGACGGGAGGTGACCAGAGAGTGAACCAGGATGGCAGTGCTGTTGGGGGTGAGTGAGGGGCGGAGGCGGTTTATGTTGCGGAGGTGGAAGTAGGCGGACCGGATGGTGTTATTGATTTGTGTGTGGAATGAGAGGGTACTGTCGAGGACGACACCCAGGCTCTTGACCTGAGGGGAGGGGGAAAGCGAGGAGTTGTCGATGGTGAGTGTGAAGCTGGGCTGTTTGGTGAGTGTGGTTTTGGTGCCAATGAGGGCTAACTCAGTTTTGTTGCAGTTTAGTTTGAGGAGGGATGAGGTGAACCAGTCTTTGATGTCATGGAGACAGTCACAGAGGGAGGGAGGTGGGAGGGTGGGGGTGGGTTTGGAGGAGATATAGAGCTGGGTGTCGTCCGCGTAGCAATGAAAGTTGATGTTATATTTACGGAATATTGAGCCAAGTGGGAGGAGGTAGATGATGAATAGAATGGGGCCGAGGACAGCGCCCTGGGGAACACCAGAGGAGAGGGGAAAGGAATGGGATGAGAATGATTTTAACTGTATAAACTGGGTGCGGTTGGTGAGGTAGGAGTGGAACCAGTGTAGGGGTGTGTCAGATATGCCAATGGATGCTAGGCGGTCGAGGAGGATGGAGTGTGAGATGGTGTCAAATGCTGCGGTCATGTCGAGGAGTATGAGGATGGATAAATGTCCAGAGTCAGATGCCAACAGGAGGTCATTTGTGATTTTAATGAGTGCTGTTTCTGTGCTGTGGCGGGGGCGGAAACCGGATTGAAACTGTTCGTAGAGGTTGTTGGTAGAGAGGTGGGCCTGTAGTTGAGAGGCGACAACTTTTTCCAGGATTTTTGAGAGGAATGGTAGATTGGAGATGGGGCGGAGATTATTGAAATTGTTGGGGTCTGAACCAGGTTTCTTTAGTAGCGGTGTGATAGAGGCATTTTTGAGTGGGGATGGGACAGAACCAGATGTGAGAGATGAGTGAATAATGGCTGTTATCAGGGGAAGTATAGAGGGAAGGGAAGCTATGACAAGGGGGGATGGCAGGGGGTCGAGTTGACAGGTTGTTGGTTTGGAAGTCCGGATGAGTTTGGAGAGGTCTGTGGGAGAGGGGAGTTGGAAACAGGAGAGAGGTACAGAGACTGGGGGGTTTGGAACATAGGGAGGAGGACAACCGGATGTGAGGGGGGCTAGTTGCTGGTGAATGGTGGATATTTTAGCGTTGAAAAATGACATAATGGAGTTGCAGTAGTCTGTGGAGTAGAAGTGTGGGGGGAGGGAGTCAGGGGGGCGGAGGGAGTTATTAATGACAGAAAACAAAGCTCGGGTGTTCCCGGCACCGGCATTGATTTTGGCTGCAAAGTATATGTTTTTGGCTGAGGAGATGGCGTTTTTATACTGTAGGATGTGGGCATGATACATTTGTTGGTGGATGGTGAGACCGGTTTTATGGTGAAGCCGCTCCAGCTGACGGCCTTTGGCCTTCAGCTGACGGCCTTTGGCCTTCAGCTGGCGCAGGTGGGGGGAGAACCAGGGGGCAGAGTGGCGAAATGTGATGTTCCGGGTTTTGAGGGGGGCAAGTGAGTTGAGCAGGGAGTGGAGGCCGTCATTGTAATGATTTACTAGCTGGTCTGGGGTGTATGGGGGGGTAATGATGGAGAGATTTTCAAGACCTGTTGTGAGGTCATCTGGGTTTATGTTTTTGGTGTTACGGAGGGTTATGACACGGGATTGCTTGGTTTTGGACAGGGTTAGACTGAGGTTAAATGAGATGAGTTTGTGGTCGGAGAAGGGGAGGTCAGCAGCAGAGAAGTTGAGGGGAGTGAGACCAGAGCAGCAAACGGTGTCCAATGAGTGTCCTTTACAGTGTGTGGGGAAATTGATAAATTGTTTGAGTCCAAAACTGTCCAGACATGAAATGAAGTCCTTGGTGAGAGCAAGATTATTATTGTCCAAGTGAATATTTATGTCGCCAAGCAGAATTATATTGGGTGAAAGTGCACAGATGTGAGTGAGAAGTGTGGTGAAATCATTAATAAAATCCTTGTTTGGTTTGGGGGGACGGTAAATATTAACTAAAATGGTAGGAATGGGTCCATTCAATTGCAGAGCCACGGCCTCGAAGGATTGTGACACAGTTGGCATGGCAACGGCAGTAGCTTTCCAAGTCTCGCGATGCAAGATCGCGAGACCGCCTCCTCTTCCGGAGAGACGTGGTTTGCTGGTGTAAACAAAGCCGGGTGGAATGCATTCGTTGAGTTGTGAATAGTCGTCCGGGGTTTGCCAAGTCTCACAGAGACAGAGACAGTCGAGCTTGCGGTCGGTGAGGAGGTCCTGGAGTAGCTGCCCTTTGCCGGTGAGAGAGCGGGTGATGAGGAGACCAAAGTTGACGTCGGAGTGTTGGTTGGTGAAGCTAACGCTAGCCGACCTGGCTAGGCTGGCTAACGCGCTGTGATCCACTTTCCTGCTGGTGTTTCTCTGAGGACGACGGCGACCGGAGGACCAGATGGAATGAATGGCAGTGGAGTCGTTGATAGTATAGCTCTGTCCGGCTCCGCGGTGGATGTGTCTCCGACGGGGAGGGAGGTGAGAGATGTCCGGGAAAAGGTGCAGCACAGACGGGGGAGCGGCGGGGCGGAGGAACCGGAGTTGGAGGAGCTCCGCGCTCATGTACTGGATCAATGTAGACGCCGGATGAATTAAAAGGGACAAGACTGTCCACAGGAGCACAAGGCTCACAGCGAGCTTGTGGATCAGCGCCATGGTCCACGGGATGGTGAGCCGAGCAGCAGCAGCAGTAGCCAGGTATTCAAGGTAGGGAACCCCAGCACGCTACGAGCTTGCCCGGAGAATACAAAACTGGTGATGCAGTATGTTTCTGTTATAGTCCCGTGGAATGCAACAACAGTACCAGGTTCCAGTTGAAGTAGATGGTCTGCTGTAGACGATGCATGGAATCATAAAACTTTTAAAAAACAGAGAGCAGCGGCAGCCAGACGTGCCAGCGTTCACTCAACCGGAAGCCATCGAAGAAGCAACCTGGCCATTGTCCAAAAGTCTTCACTGTTTGTGCTGATGCTTCTCATCGCGCCCCTGGACAGTCTTGGATGTTTCTCAAGCATTTTCACTCTTTGAAAGTTTTGATAATGCAGGAAATGAGTCTTTCCAATGCAGTATTTTTAGCAGCAATGTCCTTGCACGTGACACTATTTTGCAATGATGAATGATGATGCGTGTGTTAGGAGGTAGGATACAAATCTCCGGTGACAAAAAGATGATGCCTTCTTATTTACGTTCCTTTTCTAACAATCGGTTCTCTTATTTTTCAGAAAGAACGAGTGGTTTCAGATGACTTGTTTCATTAACAACTAAATCTTTGTGAACCCCGTTAGAAGATATTTGAGTAGCAGAAACATATATCCTGAAAATAGTATCAGTAATTGCAACAGTTTCACATTTATACAACGGTTACAGACCCCTAGTTGGATTCCTGCCCAGCTCACACCACTAAATCAATTGGTTTTGCTCTTATTTGGATTTCAGTTTTATTTTATAGGTTTGATTTTTCTTCTCACTAATCCTCTTAATTGTCAGGTACATGGTTTTATGTGTTAGCTCACAGAAGGTTAAAAAAGTTTTTCTGCAGACCGGCCCATAAAACGACCTTGAATAGATCATAAATCATTCTTTTCTTGCTTGCTTTAGATGTTTCCCTGCTTCAGTAAAAGCTTTGTCGATGTTGCGTTGACATGGACGATATCACCCATGTGACAAACAGACTAAAATCAACTACCAAGGATGATGATGACATTTAGAAGTGTCTTAAAGCAGTGGTCCCCAACCTTTTCTGTACCAGGGCCGGTTTAATGTCTGACAATATTTTCACGGCCCAATCTAAAGGTGTAGTTGATAAAAACTAAATAAAATGACAAGATAATAATAATAATAAGAAAATAATAATAATAATAATTAAAAAAAACATTTTCGAAAAAATAAAATAAAATAATGGAAATTGTGAATTACCTTTAAAGGTATTGTGACATCATTTTTAACATGCTTTTAACACTATTAAAAGTCTTGGCCAATATCCCTCAAATGTGTCTAAAAAGGTGTAACAAGAAAAACTTCACTCCGGTACGCCATGCCTGGCTTTATTTATGACGGTGTTTTTTGCGCAGTGAAAAACGTGTCCTTTTCCCCCTTTCCTGTCAATCATTGCCCCCCCCCCCATCCTCCTCTCCCCCAAACTCCCCGCACACAGCTGACAGTGGATCAATGGTATGTGATTTTGTCTTGCACACCGTCCACGGGCTGAGCCTCGATCAGAAGGACTCAGGCCCCCGACCGACACCGGGCAAGCGGTCTTCCGTACGCCACATTTCCCACGCCCGCCGCTCGGACGGGGATTCGGCGCTGAGCTCTTCCCTCTTCGCTCGCCGCTACTGAGGGAATCCTTGTTAGTTTCTTTTCCTCCGCTTAGTAATATGCTTAAATTCAGCGGGTTGTCTCGTCTGATAAAAGGATAAAAGAAAAAAAAGGAGAGCGCAGGTGGAGAGGAGAGACGTCTCTCTCCCTCCAGCCCGCGGCTCAGTGCTGATGGGCAGGGAGCTGGGTGGAGGCGGGGGGGTGATTTAGCGGACCTATACGTAACGATCCGCCACCAAACCATATGCGCCGTTTTTGCATAATTATGCGGAAATTCCCAGAAAGCCCACAATACACTGAATGTTAAAAGTTTGTTTTTTTTGGGTGTAATTGATGTTAAGACACATGTGTTTTTATGTTTGTTTTCTCATTAACGTTATTTAAAGCCAGGCTTTTATTTTATTTGTTATATATTAAGAAGACCGATATTTAGCGCTTTTATTTTGAAGGCGTCTCCCCGAGCCTTGGCGCTTCGGACTTTAACGGTTAAAGTTTAATGGCAGTAGAAAGTGTGTCTGAAAGACTAAACTAGTGTCTTGAATGCTAAAGTGGAGCCTAACTGACACAAAAATCACCTGCTGATGAGGATTTGTTTTCTTTGCTAATGTTATGCCGTATTTATGTCCAGCTTGAGTTTGGTTGCCATGGTTACTCATGGTTAATGGTAGCGGAGCGAGCAGCTGCGTCGTTCTGTATTTAAGTTAAATGAAACTTATATGAATGTAGAAAGACTAACTATTTTATTTTATTCCTTTACAGGTCTTAAGGTGTGTTTGCAGTGTATTTACATCCAAGGAATAAAAACATTGTGAACCATCAGTTTGAGAGTCATCCATCATCAGTCGGGGCTATAGAAATTATTTTTTCTTTCTGTGCGGACCGGTACCAGATGACCCACGGCCCGGTACCGGGCCGCGTCCCGGGGGTTGGGGATCACTGTCTTTAAGCACACCAGCACCAGTGGCCGCTAAAATAAATTTGAGTCATTTCATACATTTGCTCGTGGTCATTTTAGATATTAGTGTTGTTAATTTGAGCTGAAGGCTTAAAGAGGCTTTGGTGTGTTCTGTCGGGCTGCTGATGATTGACAGCTCTTGGCTTGCCCGTTGCCCTCCACAAATCCTGAATTGGTCAAGTCTTGTACCGTTTAGCCGCTGTGCTGGGGTTGGGGTTAGCGTGTTACATAAGCAGACTTTCACAGAATGCAGCTGCATGGTATTTTGGTAAGTTACATATTTGCACCACTGCTATTGCCTGGTTTTTATTTTTTCTAGCAAGACAACTTTCTGGGGTCTGGTTTCTAAATTGAAAATATATCTCTGCAAATCTTGACCTTAACCCTTGTACTGTGTTTGGGTCAAAATGACCTAATTCTCCTGTTCTCTTTCCTTCCTTCCTTCCTTCCTTCCTTCCTTCCTTCCTTCCTTCCTTCCTTCCTTCCTTCCTTCCTTCCTTCCTTCCTTCCTTCCTTCCTTCCTTCCTTCCTTCCTTCCTTCCTTCCTTCCTTCCTTCCTTCCTTCCTTCCTTCCTTCCTTCCTTCCTTCCTTCCTTCCTTCCTTCCTTCCTTCCTTCCTTCCTTCTTTTTTCCCTCCCTTCCTTCTTTCCTCCCTTCTTTCTTTCCTTCCTTCTTTTCTCCCTTCCTTCTTTCCTCCCTTCCTTCCTTCTTCTTTCCTTCCTCCCTTCTTTCCTTCCTTCCTTCTTTTCTCCCTTCCTTCCTTATTTTCTTTCCTTCCTTCCTTCTTGTTTTCCCTTTCTTCCTTCTTTTCTCCCTTCCTCCCTTATTTTCTCCCTTCCTTCCTTATTTTCTCCCTTCCTTCCTTCCTTCCTTTCTTCCTTCCTTCTTTCCTCCGTTCTTCCCTTCCTCCTTCCTTGACCCGAGGACAGCACAAGGGTTAAGTCCAAATAGATGCATCTTTATATGAACAGCTGCTTATGAGCAACACAAATAAGAAGAAAAAAAACAACTTTTCAATGAATTGATCTTCGGTCATATTAGAGCAGAAGGAGGAACTCAATGATGGTATCTAAACTCATAAGGTTTACGTTTGTTACATCAGAACTATGATATCTGAGGGCTGTAAAAGTAGTTGTGCAAATGATCAATTCAAGTTTTGTATTGAGTTCTTAGAACAAATGTTCATACTCTTTCATTATTAAGCACAGATGAAATTTCTCGATGTATGTCGCAGCAGCTCATCAGGACCTGTGCCTAACTCACTGTCCTAGATTTCAAAGCAAGATTTGGAACTTCTGTGTGAGAATTTAAAAGCAGAGTGGTTCAGGTTTTGAATCCATCTCATGCAGCAGATGAAGATGGGAGTTATTGAAACCTGAACCTTACAAGCTGCAGCTCGGCAGTAATTAATTATTGGCCTAGATCACGATGGCTCAGACCTAATCCTGCACCATTACATCATCGTCGCAGGCCAGGGCTGGACACGGGGACCAAAGTATTGACTGGATGGTAAGAAGTCCGGTTTAGAGTCAATTCTTTCAGATTGTCTTGACATTTAGGTTTTAAGTATCTTTAAGAGGCGTTTGCAGTTTACTGGCTGCCTCCAGTACAAATGGTTGATAGTGCTGCATGTACTTTAGGTCCAGAACAGGGTTCTGCAACCCGCCGTTCTAGAGCCGCATGCGGCTCTTTAGTGCCGCCCTAGTGGCTCCTGGAGCTTTTAAAAAATGTTTGACATTTTTTTCTTCTTTTTTTCTTCTTTTCTTTCCTTTTTTTCTCTTTTTTTCTTCTTTTTTCCTCTTTTTTTTCTTCTTTTTTTCTTTTGTCTTTTTTTTCTTTTTTTCTCTTCTTTTTTTCTTCCTTTTTCCTTTCCTTTTTAATATTGACATTTTGACTTTTTTCTCGAGATTGTACTTCAACATTAATCTCGACATTTCGACTTTTTTTCAAAATTATGACTTTTTTCTCGACATTTCAACTTTTTCTCAACATTTCGACTTTTTGCACGAAATTTTGACTATTTCCTAGACATTTCGACTTTTTCCTTGAAATTTTGACTTTTTTCTCAACATTTCGACGTACATAATGAAAAGAAAATCTTCCCCCAGTTCTAACTAACATAGAAACATGCAGCATGTGTTGTCTTCATTCTAAGGCTGATACAAGACTCTTCATTTTTTGCGGTTCCAGACATATTTGGTTTCTTGTGTTTTTTGGTCAAATATGGCTCTTTCAAAATTTTAGGTTGCCTACCCCTGGTCCAGAAGATGAACTTTCTTACCTCCAAATCCTGGTCGCATGGAGAAGTCATGGTCCTCTATCCTCAGCAGCTGCTCCGACCTTGTGTCCCATGTTTTAGTCATGTCTGTACTTCTCTTTACAATGTTTCTGACAAAAAAACAACAGGTGGGGGGGGGGGGGGTCATTTTGGATGGTAAGTATGTATCTAAATTTCCATTTTGATTTTCATACTGTACATTTCAATCCGGTAAGCAGCGACATCATGCTTGCAAGAGAGGATGTGGAACTAATTTGCCATTTTTGGCAAACTACACAGACAATATTTGCTTTTGGATCGACACCCCCTGCTGGAAACACAAACCGTCTATCATCACCCTAAACTGTAAAAAGAGAAAAGCATCAGAAAAAACTTCAGAATGGACCTGCAGATGAGTCAGCCGAGACACATGTGGGAAAACATCACATTGTCATGCGGAAAGGAAAGAAAACAGGAGCAAAAGCGCCGTCACTCCACATGTGGCAGGCGCGTCCGAATAAATGTATAAAAACTAAAAAAGTCCAGACAAATACTAGTTCAGCTGAAGGAACAAATACCCAAACAGAACCTCAGACGCTTTGACTTTTCCTGTAAGACCCAGTGCAGCAAGTGATGTTAAAGACTCATCCATGAGCAAGATATCACTTATTTTTTCAAGATCTTGCTTCAATATATACACCATTTTTTGTCCCCATGATGCTGCTCTGAGGTGCAGCAGTTTCTGATTTTTCTGATTTCATGATGCTGGAGCAGTGTCTTTGTCTGGTTATCACTCTCCTCCAGGTTTGAACCAGTGTGTGTATGAGCTCTCCTGCTGGTATTTGAGGCTTCATTTACACATTTCAAATCAAAGTATGCTCATCTCTGGGTAGGGTTGCCACTTTTCAGAACTAGAAATAAGGGACGTCCCGATTTCAGCAGCGCAGGCGCCAAAAAAAGGGACATCCCCAAAACTTCTAAACTGCATAGAAATGTGTTTATTTTGTATGAAAAAACAAGTTTAAAGTGCTTTAATAGCAATGAACTTGCATGACTGTACAGACAGCCAAACATATAGCAACTGAAATAGACTCCTATTCTATTCTATTCTATTATATTATTATGCTATATATACAAGACTGTCTCAGAAAATGTTAATATTGTGATAAAGTCCTTTATTTTCTGTAATGCAATTAAAAAAACTAAAATGTCATACATTCTGGATTCATTACAAATCAACTGAAATATTGCAAGCCTTTTATTATTTTAATATTGCTGATTATGGCTTACAGTTTAAGATTAAGATTGCCAGAATATTCTAATTTTTTGAGATAGGATATTTGAGTTTTCTTAAGCTGTAAGCCATGATCAGCAATATTAAAATAATAAAAGGCTTGCAATATTTCAGTTGATTTGTAATGAATCCAGAATGTATGACATTTTTGTTTTTGTAATTGCATTACAGAAAATCACAATATTCAAATTTTCTGAGACAGTCCTGTAGGTATATATAGGAAAAGAATATTTTAGCATATTCAATTCAATTCGCAAATATAAGTTGCTAAATTCTGATACTGAACATTGTAGAACATATTAGCAAAAAACAAAAAAAAAACTGACCATGTGAGCTGGTTGCTGTGCTGATGTTGGCACACAACTGCTCCCATAGCTGCAAAAAATGGGTGTATTTGATGGCAGGATTTCAGGAAAACAAACAAACGAAATAGCTCAAGTGTGATGTTTGACAGGGAACAGTGTTTTTGATCCGCGCTGATGCTGCTTACAAGCTCCCAAGATCTGGCTACACTAGTGTGGACATCACAGGTGTCTGTGTCATATCAGATTTCTTAACAGGCCTAAAGCACCACAGTCCCATGTTTAATTAACCTTATTCACTTTCAAAACTTTCCTTCTGCGTGTACAAAGATAAAGTTCTCTGGTGTTCTGCATACGCGGTACTCTCCCAGGAATATGTTTCTGATCATTGTGGCTTGTTTTCATCTTGTTGAATTTATACAACACACAAAAATAATCTTATGAACTCTATTCCCCACCAGACCAGGGCAACGCTCCACCGCGACATCCCCGCCCCCCCACTAGGTAATGAAGCCCATAATCATGGACCAGAGATAATGCAGTTCTGCTGAAGGATGTTTAGTGGAGGCAGACATTATCTCATTACTGATATGATCTGACAAAAGATTCCTAAATTGATTAATACATACATTGGACTTTTGTTTCCAGTTCATTAGAATGGTTTTCTTTGCGATACACAAGGCAGTGAGAACCAAGTGAACCAGGTTAGGTGCCTTGGGAGAGCTATATAATATCTTTATATCCAATCAATAAAACATTTGCCAAATCCAAATTTATGCAAAGTTGCCAATAGAAATTTCCAGTTTACCTGATCAAATGCTTTTTCTGCATCTAGAGATATAATTGTAGTTTCCACATTATTGATATTCGAATGATATTGAGTACTTGTAGCACGGCGAGTGCTACAGGGGCCCGACCGACAGGACAGAGGACACGGGGTTTAGTGCAGGAACCTTTTATTTTCTCCCTTCACCCAAGACACACGTGCTTCAGCTCCTTCACAGCAGACCCAGGGAGCCGAGCGACCCTTTCTGCTGTGCAGTCATGCCTTATCAAGGCAGGCAGCGTGGGGAGGTTGATTGGGGCCACCTGTGCCCCAATCAACCTGAGTGGCTGCAGCTCCTCCACCCTGCCACAGTAGTCTACTAGTGTTAGTAGAAGAATGTCTACCCTTAATAAAGCCTGTTTGATCCGGGTGTATAATAGAAGGGGTAATTCTTTCCAAACGTTTGGAAAGAGTTTTGCAGATTATTTTTGAGATCTACATTTATAAGGGATATTGGGCGGTAGCTCGATGGGAGCGTAGGATCCTTATCTGGTTTCAATAGGAGGTTTATATTGGCAGAATTCATATTTGAGGGTAAACTTTTATTCTCCTTAACATTTAAGATCATTTTATAAAATGTTGGTGCTAATATGCTCCAAAATTCTTGATAGAATTTGGCTGGAAAACCATGGGCCCGGAGCTTTATTATTAGGCATATGCTGGAGAGCTTCATGGAGTTCTCCCATTGAGAGTGGTGATCTAAATTCGTAACCTGTTCCTGATGTAACTTTGGCAGGTTGATATTTCCAAAAAAACTGATCAATGGATTGGTCTGGTGGATCCATTTGTGATGAATATAATTTACAGTAAAAATCTCTGAAGACTGAGTTTATTGAACAGGCTGATATTCCCTGATTGATCCTTAATGGATGTTATAGTTGTTTTTTCCTTGTTTACTTTTAATATATTGGCTAGATATCTCCCTGATCTATTGGCATGTGCAAAGTTCTCTAGACGAAGATTTGTAATTCTATCTTAGCTTTCCATATTCTGTTAAGATTGTGTTCATCTGCGTCGGCCCGGTCGGCATTCCCAATGCTTTAATTTCACATTCTAATTCTCTTATTCTTACATTTTTCTTTTTCTTATTTGAAGAAAAAGGAAATTATTTTGCCTCTCTTTACTGCTTTTTTGCTTCCCACAGAACACTAGCTGACGTTTCAGGTTGGTCGTTATTTTGCAAATATATTAAGCCCTGTGTTGGTTTAATCTCTGCTCAGTTCAGTTATCATCCTAAAAGGACTTAACATGGATAAATACCAACATACCTGCCAATTTCGTGGCTGGATCCTTCTGTTAGAGACATTTCAAGCTTTGATCTGAAAGTAGAAATCATTGTTATCGGGTATTAGTTACACAACGTTAAACAGGGCTAAAACAATGCAATAACAACATAACCCCACCGAGCGCTAGCTGGGACCTTTATTCAGCTTAAAGTTAACTTAACTTTATTTCTAGTCTGTATTAGATGACTTGTTATTTAATCAGTATCACATTATTTATTGATTTAACAGCGGCAGTTCAGAATGGACATGTTGGCAGACTGGCTCAAAGTGATCAATATATTTGCTGTAACGGTTCTCAGCATAACAACACATAACACCAGGGGCCTGTACTACGAAGCAAGTTCAACATATCCAGGATATCTTTTCCTTATCCAGATTCACTAAGCGGGACAATTGCAATCACGCTAAGCGGTCACACGACGGCGGTTATCAACTCGGTATATCAACCCAGGTTTCTCCAATCTGGATATGAGCGCGTGCACATAAAAGGGGCGGTGTTTTCAGCGCATGACCAATCGCAAGCATGGAGAAGTCCGCTGTCAGAGCCGCTTATTTCAGTAGCGAAGAGCAAACAATAATTTTACGGAAATATGATGAGTATAGGCATATAATACAGGCAAAAAGCAACACAGTTGCAGCTGCAAAATGCAGGAAAGACAGCTGGCAAAAGATCGCTGACTGTATAAATGCGTAAATTCATAGGGATATAAACATATATTTGAATATTCTGGGAATCTTAATCTTAAACTGTAAACCATGATCAGCAATATTAAAATAATAAAAGGCTTGCAATATTTCAGTTGATTTGTAATGAATCCAGAATGTATGACATTTTTTTTGTTTTTGTGTTTGCATTACAGAAAATCACAATATTCTAATTTTCTGAGACAGTCTGTATATATTGGTTCTATAACTATTGTTGTTGACCGATAACTTGTGCTGATGCTGTACCAAAGAATTGGGTTTTTTTTATTTATTTTATTTAATTTTTTATTTTTTCAGGAGGGGGGTATTTAGTATTTTAAAGTGACTTCTCAGAATGTTCGAGGGACGAAATTGAAAATCCCTTTTTTGCTATCCCCTTACAAATGCATCTTCTTTTTGATTTCTTCTTGATTTATTTATTTAATTGGTATTAGTTTTGGATTGACTGTACATCGGATTTTGGGTGATGATTTGTTTTATTTATTCATTGATTGATTTATTTTTTATTTTCTCCTCCACCTCTTTTTTCTTTTTTTCCTTTTTTTTTGGATCGTTCATACAGGTACTCATCAGGGAAAGCAAAGGGGTTTTGGTGGTCCCTGAATACGCGTTCTCTTCGGAGGGATCCTCTCACGATCCGCGCACCAAGCTCCACTGGATTCTCTTCGAAAGGGCATGTCATTTTCCAAGAGAGCTGATTGGTCAGTGGGCGGTGCTTTTACACCCGGCGATCTGTATCTCGAACATAACCTGCTCCGGAGCAGGTTAGCTGTTCAGCATAAGTTACCATGGCGATGTGCCCCGCTAAGAAGTGAACCACCGTCGTAGTCCTGAAAACCCAGGGTTAAACCTGAAGTTACCTCGCTAACCCCAAATCCCGCTTCGTAGTACAGGCCCCAGCTGTTATCGTCTTTTCTGAGAAACGTCTAACGATACAGATTCTAGCCGATCCTGATTTTCTAGCTATAATCAACTTAAGGTATTAACTTAGTCATCAATGAAAGAACGGCAGAGGCAGCACAGGTTGTTTTTTAGCCCTTGAAATTGTGATTGTGTGACAAAGATGTGCTCACTGATAAGAAACAATCAATCAATCAATCAATCAATATATCAATCAGGTTACTATCACAAAAAGAGTCATTGAAGAGCTTTACAGAACGTTTAACCTGCGAGTCTGAACACAGCCAGCTCCACAGCAGCTTTTCAGTTTAACACAACTTTAACACAAAAAAAAACAAATACACTTCCTTTCCGACATCAGGGGCGTGGCTTCAGGGGCACCACTTGGTTCATATTAGGTATAAGCCCCGATACCGATACTGCTCTCATATACTCGTACTCGCAAAAATTCTCCGATACCACACACTGATACTTCATTGTTGTTGTAGTTACTGGTTAGCGCCGCTAGGGGGAGACGTTCCCCGGGTGATTGTGCAGCCTGGCGGCGGAGCAGCACTGGCACTGCCAGTCTCACTCACGGGTATCACTCTATATACCGTATTTTCACGACCATTCCGCGCACCGTGTGAAAAGGCGCACCCTCAGTTTTGTGTGTAATTTTTGGATTTAAAACACACATACGGCGCACCGACTGAAAAGGCGCAGTCTACAGACACGGAGCTGCACACACGTGTGCCGCAAAACACACACACGCACCGCAAAACACACGCGCGCTGCAGAACACACACACACAAGCACACACGTGTGCTTATTTAAAAATAGAGTGGGAGCAAAACTTAGTTTGATTGTATTTTATTTCAGTTTTTACATTAATCAAACCCTTCAAAGTCCTCATTCTCTGTTTCTGCATTAAAGAGCTCCGCTAATTCAGCTGTGCCAGTCCGAATTTCCTCGCTGTCAGAGTCACTTTCTGTGCCGCGCGGTGCCTTGGAAATGCCGGCTTTTGCAAAAGCCCGAACAACAGTCCCAGCAGACACGTTAGCCTACGCATGATGCGTGAAAAAAAAACACCGGGTTGCCGCACATAGACCTGTCTCAGCCACTTGATCATCATGCCTTCATCCATCCAGCCCTTTTAATTTGCCTTTATAATGACTCCGGCTGGAAAAGTCTCTTTAGGCAAAGTTTTTCTTCTGCACAACAGTAAATGAGGACTTTTCATACCCCGTTGTGCGGATCCCCCACCGCGCTGTTCCCGTCCTCTCCGCCGCGCCGGACGCCCCGTCCTCTCCCCCGTCCTCTCCCCCGCGCTAGCCTACGGCGTAGGGTACGGCGGCGACGCGCACCCCCGTCCTCTCTACCGCGGTATTCACCGGGATGTCGAACATGTTGGTGATGTGGCTGGGCTGGATGCGTTTGTTGGTGATGTGTCGGCTGCAGAATGAGCGGAAGCTCTCCATCTTTTCCGCCGGGCGCTGCTGCTGCGCTGGCACCGTTTCATGAAGCAAAAGCACCAAGACTGACCTCCATGAAAATGTTCAATTTTCATTTCTTCCGCCAGCGCTACTGCTTTCAGTCGAATGAAACGCTGAAATGCTCCTTCCACCCGCTCTGTGCTTCACACCCCACCCCACCCCTTCCTCCTTTAACGTCTGAGGATGGTCTCTATCACGTCCGCAACTCACGGGTGCTTCACACGCCCCTTCTCCCTTTACCGTTCCCCTGGTGGCCGTCCGCCTTACATTACCGTAATGCGGTAATGCAGGTAATAGATACGGCGCACCGTTTCATTGGGCGCGCGGCACATTCTTTAAAAAAAAAAAGAATTTTATGTGCGCCTTATGGTCGCGAAAATACGGTAACCGGACTGTAACAATGGGATTGTTTATGTTCTTCTTCTTCTCTGTTTTATTGGCGGATCGCAACCAACTTTAAGGTGCATACCGCCACCTACTGTACAAGAGTGTGTAACATAATTTCATTTAGCTTATTTTTTAAATTCTATTTGATTGTTTATGTTGTTTCACACGGACGGCTTCAGGTGAAGCACCGCTCATGTGCAGTTGATGTACCTGCGACGAGAGCGCGGAGGAAAGCCCAGCCGGCTGAGTTTTGTTTAAAATTGAATTTCTGTTTGCAAATAAATCTGTCTTCCAATTCATTGCATTTTTCATTGCATTTTTTAGCCTAGTTATTTTTGTGGTAGAAGTATCGGATCGGTACTCGGTATCGGCGAGTACACAAATTAAAATACTCATACTCGGTGTGAAAAAAATGGTATCAGGGCATCCCTAGTATAAAGCATTGTATAATATGTTGTGATGAGATTTTCAAACTCAGTTAACAGTTAACATTAAAACTAAAATATCAAGTGAATCTCCAAAAGTATTTTAGGTAAAATTGTTGGTCATCAACAGCCGTCTATCAACGTTATCCTGGATCACTTGTCAACAGAGCACAGTAATCCTACAGCCTAAACATGAGCGGGAGTTAGAAACACAAAAGTGGAGCGATAAAACGCAAAGAAAAAGAAAAAAGGGAGCAAGAAAAGGAAAATTGCTCAAGCTAGACGCATATTTTGTTGGCCCTAATCCTCCTCCAGTGGGAGATGAACCTGACATTGTTAGCAGAGATTCCTCCCCGGGTCCGGGTCATGAGACGAGAGGCTGCAACATATGCATCGCCCCCCGCCCCAGCTCTCATATGTTCCACTACTGACCTACATGTCACAGAAATTAAGAGGACAATGCAAAGCCACAGTCTGGACCATTAAAAGAGCATGAATGATGAAGAAGAGGGTGCAGGTACTGGCCTGCCTCTAGTCCTGACCTGGTCCAACAGAAAAGAAGAAGACGATAACGAGGATAACAAATCAAAGACTCTCCTTTAAATTTGCCCCATTTATAGTTAGATTAAATGAATTTGCAGCAACCACATCTGGGTCTGCATATCTGAATATATCTGCGTTCAGTATTCAGCTACGCTGTATATTATAGTTAATACCACAGGGGTCAACTGACCTTCTCAAATCTAAAATCCTATGACAGATGCCCAGCAAGACCTTTGACCCAGGATGCTCAAACAATCTACAAATGTTGTACATTCTGGACCGACTGGAAATGAAATGTACTTGCCAGCGTTCCTTACGGATGATTAACCCTTACTAAAGTCCCAGCAACAGCAATAATTCAGGAGGCCCATTAACACTCAGATTACAGTTTACGTAATCAAAGTAAGTGATTTTTCAAACCAGGCACCAGTTCTTGTTGCTGTCAGCTAAAAAAGAAAAAAAGAAAAAAGAAAGAAAGACATGAAGGGAAAATAAATAAATAAAAAAAATGTTTTGACAACTGAGCATTTGCACAGGACGGCAGAGAATCCCTCCACACCTTCACCACAGGGGTGTCAACCTACTGTAAATTAATGCTGACGCTCTGGTTTCAGGGAGAATTCTTCCTGCAGCAAACTGCAGTTAAATTCATAGTCATGAAAGGGTTCAATAAACACAATGTAATCCCACTGGCACAGAGGAACCAACTCACGTCCAGCTAAGATCCACTTGCTCCACATGTGATCCAGAGGTTCTGGCTGCAACAGTTTCTATGCACATTTCCACCAACATCCATGACTTTTACACAGATGTGTTCTCCATATAGAAGATCACATTATTATGTATATCACAGCTATGAACCGAGTAAAGATGTCTTCTGTTTTACAGTATTCGCTCACAAGTCTTAACCCTTGTGCTGTCTTTGGGTCAAGGGAGGGTGAAGGGAGAAAAGAAGGAATGAAGGAAGGAAGGGAGAAAAGAAGGAAGTAAGGAAGAAAGGAGAAAAGAAGGAAAGAAGGAAGGAAGTAGGAAAGGGAGGAAAGAAGGGAGAAAAGATGGAAGGAAGGGAGAAAGGAATGAAAAAGGGAGAAAAGGAAAGAAGGGAGGGAGGAAGGAATGGAGAAAAGGAAAGAAAGAAGGGAGGGAAGAAGGAATGGAGAAAAGGAAAGAAAGAAGGGAGGGAAGAAGGAAGGAATGGAGAAAATAAGGAAAGAAGGAAGGAAAAGCAAGAAGGTAAAAAATGAACGAATGACGAAAGGGAGGTAGGAAGAAAAAGGAGTAAAGGAGGGTAAAAAAGGAGGAAAAGAGGAAAGGGAGAAGGAAGGAGAGAACAGGAGGAAAGAAGGATAGAAGAATTGGGTCATTTTGACCCCAATACAGTACAAGGGTTAATAGTCTCCTTTAACCCTACAAACCTGCAAATACGCCTACTTGTTTATGACAAAATAAGGGTGTCCAAACTTTTCATCCATTCTTTATAATTAATTTTGCACAGTGGTGCTCGACAATCTGAAAGTCCTAAGAACCTTTCTTAAGCTCTGATACCTATCACACAACTCTGCACACGATGTCACACAGCAGAGAAATAAGCTTTAATCTGAATTAAAAGAATTGTGGCCATAAAACATCAGTGTGTCTTCAGCCGGAGAGTCGCTCCATGTTATTCACTCCATCTGTCAGTGGTTCTAATGTTGGGGCTGATCACTGCCCCCCACACACCCCACACACCCCATTAAATGTTACCTGTGTCCACATTTTAAGTTAACTTCAATACTGCATTGCTTAGGAGTGAACCAAACTGACTTTGCTTGTCACTCTTTGCTGGCAGTGAATTTACGGAGCAACTGATGAAATCCTTATATCAGAATAACCTAGATGATATTAGGTCATCAGAACAGAAGCTGTGGTGACAAAAGAGAGAAAACCCTCTGCTTCTGAGTTTTAACCAGTTTACTGTGCTAATCCCATATCTGGGCTCTAAAACCACACATATCCCTTTACTGGCTTCTTTAAACTTCCCACCTCATGCCTAATCAGCATACAGACAAACATTTGAAGGTTTTATTTGTCGTTACATTACTCTTAAAGGTAAAATAACAAACATCCATTTCAAAAAACAAATTTCTGATAGCTCAGAGTCATAAAAAGTTCAAATTTATACAATTTATGGGAAGTGAGAATGCGGTTGTAGTTAAATCCTTCAGATGGAGGCTGAATTAGAGCTCTGAGATGCTGTTGCCAAGATCAGGACTTAGTGTTACACTCCGTGGTTTGTTTTCACCTACTTTGGGTAAATAGGACTCTTGAAAGATGTATTTACTGGAGCTGCTGCTTGATCTGAGCTTTTAACTTTGACGCTTTAAAAAGCCTGAACCTGAACCCTAACTAGACTGAAAAAAGCTACTTCATTCCAAAGCCAAGAGAAAAACAACAACAAACATCCCAATTGTAATTTCGGATTTTACAATATTTGATTGTCCTAGACTTTCTGTGTGACACAGCTGGGAGTGTGCTGGGCATGTCGTGCATTTGACTTCACACTTCAGACTTCAGACTTTTTATTGTCATTATACGAGGCATACAACGAAATTAAAAGCAGCACGGACGGAGTGGTTTTTTCCTTAAAAAAATGTAAGTAAAAAAGTAGAATAAGTATAAAATAAAATAGTACAAAATAAAATAGAATAGACTCTGTAAAACGGTATACAGGACTGTCTCAGAAAATTAGAATATTGTGATAAAGTTCTTTATTTTCTATAATGCCATTAAAAAAAAAAGTCATACATTCTGGATTCATTACAAATCAACTGAAATATTGCAAGCCTTTTATTAATATTGCTGATTATGGCTTACAGTTTAAGATTAAGATTCCCAGAATATTCTAATTTTTTGAGATAGGATTTGAGTTTGTAAGCCATGATCAGCAATATTAAAATAATAAAAGGCTTGCAATATTTCAGTGGATTTGTAATGAATCCAGAATGTATGACATTTTCTGCATTACAGAAAATAAAGGACTTTATCATAATATTCTAATTTTCTGAGACAGTCCTGTATATACAAAAATGTGCAACAGTGCAGCAGTGCAAACATATAACTTAATTTGCGTGGCTCTGCACTGACCTGGCGTGTGCGCGCATCTGCCCGGCGGCTCCGACCGTCCACAGCAGCAGCAGCCTGAGCAGCACAGCATCCTGGTGCATGGTGGTGTCCAGATTCCAGCCCTCTCCACCACTCAGGGGCGCAGGCGTCTCCAGACCCGTCCTGCGCGCAGGACGCACGTTCCGCACATGTCCCGCGCCATGGACAGACCGGTGGATACTGCATGACTGCGACGGCAGGTCCTCCGTCAGACTCAGAGGAGGGGGGGCAGAATCAGCCCACTGCGCAGCCAGCAGGGACGGCGCGCACCAGAGCGCGCAGAGCGCGGAGTGCAGAGCGCAGAGCGCAGAGCGCAGAGCGCGCATCTTCTCGGCCAGGTAGAAGTGACGTGTGTCTAAAGTTAAAGAAGTACATTTTAAAATTATGGATAAGTTCTATCCTGTGGCAGAATTTCTTAAAAAAAAGATTTACATTTGAGGTAGATCAATGTTCCTTCTGCAAAAAGGATGAAGAAACACTGGATCATTTGTCTCATTGTTGGACAGACATACACAATTGGATATCTCTTAAAATTAATAATGTTCCACCTTTTGAATTAAGCCATATTATTTTCTTCATGGATGATTTGGAATTTTCTGTTTCTGATATTATTAATATAATTTTGTTACTGGGTAAGTACCATATTCATTGTGCCAAATGGAGAAATTGTAAACCCTCCTTCCGGGGTTTTATTAACGATTTTAAGTTTTTTTCACATGTCTCAAAAGAGTAGAAAACAAAAATGTATTTCATTTAATAGTTCCTCTCCTTGTCTATGCTCCATTATGTGAATTTAAATGGTTAATTTATTTTGTTATTCATATGCACCTTTTAATTCTTAGAGGGCCTTGTTTTTTTCAATTCAATTCAATTCAATTTTATTTATATAGCGTCTAATACAACAGAGTTGTCTCTAGACGCTTTCCAGAGACCCATACCCAGAACATGACCCCCGAGCAGTTATTACATAAACAATGGCAGGTAAAAACTCCCCTAGTGGGAGAAAAACCTTAAGCCAAACAGTGGCAAGGAAAAACTCCCCTTTAGGAGGGAAGAAACCTTGAGCAGGACCAGGCTCATAAGGGGGGACCCTCCTGCCGAGGGCCAGACTGGTGGGTCAGGGACGGCAACAGCACAGCAGGCAGGTGGAAGCAGCAACGGGATGACCAGGGGTGGGGACCGCAGGCCAGCACGCAGCTCCCGAAGCTCCGGCCCAATCAGCAAGTCCCAGGTTGGGGTGCAGGGTCAGGGAAAGACTTGTGCTCCGTAATGCAAGCTACAAGCCACCCACGACCACCTGCAGAGAGAGAAAAGGGAGGAGAAGGGGGGCCAGCAACGGGATGACCAGGGGTGGGGACCGCAGGCCAGCACGCAGCTCCCGAAGCTGCGTGCCTGCACTCTGAGAACGGAGAGCTCTGACAGGAACATAAGGCACTATCAGGTCTTGCAAATAATGCGGAGCTAAGCCGTTTTGGGCTTTATACGCAAGTAATAAAATTTTAAATTGGATTCTGAATTTTACGGGTAACCAATGGAGCGACGCTAACACTGGAGAGACGTGGTCTCTCCTGCTAAGTCCTGTCAGTACTCGTGCTGCTGCATTTTGGATCAGCTGGAGCCTATTCAGCAAATTACTTGGACATCCTGCTAACAACACATTACAGTAATCTAGTCTAGAAGATACAAACGCATGAACTAGTTTTTCTGCATCACTCTGCGAGAGGATTTTCCTAATCTTTGCAATATTACGGAGATGGAAAAAGGCTATTTTACAAACCTGATTGACGTATGGTTTAAACGACAAATCCTGATCGAAAATAACACCAAGGTTTCTCACAGTTGTACTGGAAGCCATCGCAACACCATCTAATCCCTTCCTAAGATGCTCTGGACCAAGAATGATAACCTCTGTTTTATCTGAATTTAGAAGCAGGAAATTTCTGGACATCCAGTCCTTGATGTCCCTAAGACATGCCTGAAGTTTAACTAACGGTTCTATTTCATCCGGCTTCATAGACAAGTAGAGCTGCGTATCATCAGCATAACAATGAAAGTGTATGCCGTGATTCTGGATTATACTTCCCAACGGCTGCATGTATAAACTGAACAAGATTGGCCCTAGCACTGAACCCTGCGGAACACCATAACAGACCCTTGACTGTTCTGAAGAAACCTCATGTACATGAACAAACTGGAACCTGTCAGATAGGTATGATTTAAACCAATCTAGAGCTGTCCCTTTAATCCCAACAACATGCTCTAACCTGTGCAGTAAAATGCCATGATCTATAGTGTCAAAAGCAGCACTGAGGTCCAGTAGAACCAATATGGACACTAATCCCTTATCTGAGGCCATAAGGAGGTAATTCGTGACTCGAACCAGTGCTGTCTCTGTGCTATGATGCATTCTGAACCCTGACTGAAAGACTTCAAACAGATCATTTCTATACAAATAGTCACATAACTGGCTTGAAACTGCCTTTTCCAGAATTTTAGACACAAATGGAAGGTTGGAAATTGGTCTATAATTAGCTAAGGTGTCTGGGTCAAGAGAAGGTTTTTTAAGTAAAGGTTTGATTACTGCGACTTTGAAAACCTGTGGTACATATCCTAAACTTAGGGATAGGTTAATTTGGTCCAGTATTGTCGTACCAATAAGAGAAAAAATATGTTTGAATAGTCGAGTCGGGATGGGGTCTAACATACATGTCGTTGACTTAGCTCTATTGACGAGTGAGGTCAGCTCAGGGAGGTCTATAGGATCAAAACAGTCTAGAGATAAGTCAGAGCGTAGGGAAGTCGCTAAAGCTGAAGAAACACCTACAACCGGCTGGTTGATTTCTTCTCTAATTCTCGCGATTTTACTGTTGAAGAAGCTCATAAAGTCCTCACTACTGAGAGCTGCAGGAATGCACGGCTCAACAGAGTTGTGACTCTTTGTCAGCCTGGCTACAGTGCTGAACAGAAAACGTGGGTTACTTTTGTTATCCTCTATCAACGTTGAATAATAAGCTGTTCTGGCTTTGCGAATGGCTTTTTTATATACTATTAGAATATCTTTCCATTCACGATAAGAGTCTACAGACCTACAAGAGTACCACTTCCTTTCCATTTTACGCACGTTTTGTTTCAACATGCGGATATCTGAATTATACCAGGGAGTTAAGCTCCTGTGGCTAGAAACCCTCCTTTTCAAAGGAGCAACTTCATCTAAAGCTGAATGCAACAAATCAGCAGTGTTACTAGCAAGGAAATCAACATCTGCAGAGGTAGAACCCAGGTCACTGGCCTCGACTACATCACTATTTCCCACTGTCGTAAGATAAGCAATGCCCTCCCTAAATTTAACAATAACTTCATCAGACAAACATCTGCTAAAATAATACCTCCTATTTTGCACTTCAACATCAACAAAATTAAATTCAAACGTTATTAAGTAATGGTCGGATAAAAGGGAGTTTACAGGTGACACCAACAGACCATCAGTTTCAACACCGTAGGTGAGAATGAGATCGAGAGTATGATTAAAACAGTGCGTCGGTTTATCCCCTTTTTGTGAGATACCCATTGATTCTAGAAGAGAATCGAAGGCTAATTTAAGATTATCGCTTTCAACATCCATATGAATGTTAAAATCACCCACTATGATGAATTTATCTGTGCTGATCAATAATCCAGAAAGGAAATCTGAAAATTCAGACAAAAACTCTAGATAAGCACCAGCAGGGGGCCGATACACTACTACTAACACAACTGGCTTCTCTGATTTCCAGCTCGGAAATTTCAGACCAAGCATGAGGCTTTCAAATGTATTATAGTTGCACTTAGGTTCAATTTTTGTTTGGAGACCGGAATTATAAATTGCTGCGACTCCTCCGCCTCGGCCCGTGCTTCTAGGAATGTGATGATTAAAGTAGCCGGGCGGAGTTGATTCATTCAAACTAACATACTCTTCCTCCTGTAACCATGTTTCTGTTAAGCAGAAAATATCACTCCTGCTCTCTGTAATTATATCATTTACTAACAGAGACTTAGAGCTTAATGATCGTATATTTAGTAGTCCGCATCTAATTTTTCGGTCTGTAATTGGTACCAAATGTACATTGGTTTTAATTTTTACAAGGTTATCTTGGTTAACGCCTCTATAACGCTGCACCTGGTGAACTTTTGGAGGGCGGGGAACTGCAACCACTTCTATTTTGTTAGGCACCTGGCCAGAGTCGCCAATATCATGTAATCCTACAGTTTTAGAGTCGCTAATTACATAATGCAATCCTACAGTTTTGTTGGCAGGCGTTGGTCCTCGAGAAGCAGCAGAGAAGTGTGTTAAACTACAGCTCTGCATCCGATAGTTTTTTAGTTTTTTAGTTTTTTGTATTCCTTACAAGAATCCCTTTTTTTTTAACCTATTTTCATATTGCATTTAAATTGATATTTGTCCATTATCCTCTTGATGTCATGAGCCCTGTCACTCCACCTGTTGACCCTCTATCAATTAGCTCCACCTGCCCCCACTCTGCTCTGCTTTACCTGCCAGCTGTACTGCATTTTCCACTTAACCTCTCCCAGTATTTAAAGCCCTGTCTTTCAGCTCTCCCTTGTCAGATCGTCTGCAAACCTGCACCGGAACCCTGCCTGTCTGCTTGTATCTCTGACTCCCATCTGTGACCCGGACTTGGATTCCACCCCAACTCTGATTTCCTGCCCCCGGTAATGTTGACCTGCCTTCTGCCCCCGACTACGTTTTCTGCTTTGCCCTCGACTGCACTACTGCTCCGTTTTCACCTGTTCTGTTGTGTGTGTGTTTCCCCCAGGACTGCCCGGATCCTCCAGCTCCCGTGATCGCTGCCGGGGGAACACACACACACAGACCCCCTGGACCCCCTGAACCCCCTGGACCCCCTGAACCCCCTGGACCCCCTGAACACCCTGGACCCCCTGGACCCCCTGAACCCCCTGGACCCCCTGAACACCCTGGAACCCCTGAACACCCTGGAACCCCTGAACACCCTGGACCCCCTGAAGCCCTCATTCACTCCCAACTTCCCTTTCCCCTGAAGGATTAATAAACCTTCTTGTGTGACGCAATTGTGGTCCTCTGGTCGTCTGTCTGAACCGTGACAGTACGATCTGACCTAACACGGACCCAGCGCACACTCCCCTCAACATGGAAACCGACGACCCCGTGCAACCCAACGCCATGCAACGTCTGGAACACGCCGAGAGAGGGGTAAGCCGCATGAGTGGCGATATTGCCTCCCTGCTTCGGGTCGGCCACCAACAGCACCAGCGGCTCGAGCAGCAGCAACAACAACTCGCCATGGTCATCCAACTCCTCAACAACCTTACCCCCCCATCTGCTCTCGCCGGCCCAGCTCCAGCCACTCTGTCCACCAGCCCGGCTCCCGAGTCATCTGCCCCGGTCGCTGCAGCCGCTGCTCATGCTCCAGAACCCAGGATTGGAAACCCAGAGCGTTTCAACGGTGATCCAACCCAGGTCCGGTCGTTCCTGACTAGCTGCCGACTTCAGTTCTCCCTGCAGCCAAGGACCTTCGCCACTGAGGGGGCTAGAGTTGGGTATGCCATCACTCACTTGACGGACCGAGCTCGACTCTGGGGAACAGCCGAGTTCGAACGTCAAACCCCCGCATGTGCAACCTTCGACCTGTTTGCTGAGGAGATGCTGAAGGTGTTTGACCTGGATTCACCAACCGCAGAGGCATCCCGTGAACTGTTCAGTATTCGGCAGGGCAGGTGCTCAGTCGCAGACCATTCCATCGACTTCCGAACCCTGGCAAGACGAAGCTCTTGGAACACACCATCGTTGAGGGACGCATTCTTCCATAGCCTGGCCGACTATATGAAGGACGAGTTGGTCTCTCATGAGTTGCCATCCACCCTGGATGAAGCCATCTCACTGGCTGTCCGGATTGACAGAAGGATACAGACCCGCCGTCGTGAGAGGGGCCGCCAAGATCCACCAACCACCGGCATTCGGAGAAATTCGACTGGGCCCCCGTCATTCCTTGCTACAAAACCAAGCCAGCTTGACCAGCCTGAGCCCATGGACATTGGGCGAGCCACTCTTACACCAGCAGAACGCCAGCGCCGCTTCACCTCAAACCTCTGCCTCTATTGTGGGGGTGAAGGACATCGGGTCCCTGCCCAGTAAAAGCCAAAGCTCACCGGACATAGGGGGAGTCCGGCTGAGCTCAACGACCATCCAGTCCTCCGACCGCAAGCCCCTGCTGCAAGTTCACCTCCGTCTCTCTGGCTCAACTCACACCCTGGCTGCTCTGGTGGATTCTGGCGCCGAAGCCAACATAATGGACATCATGCTGGCAAGCCAACTGGGACTGGAGAACCACCGTTTGACACCCCCTATTCCTGCCCGGGCACTGGACGGACACCTACTCGGGTCAGTCACTCATGTCACGGCCCCTGTCTCGATGAACCTGTCCGGAAACCATCAAGAAACCATCCAGTTTCACCTGCTCCACTCTCCTGGCCAGCCCCTCATCCTGGGTTACCCATGGCTTCGCCGGCACAACCCTCAGCTCGACTGGGTGACCGGGGTGATCAGGGAGTGGGGAGAAGACTGCCATCGAACCTGCCTGCTGGCTGCCACATTACCCCCCCGGCCAGTTCCCACCAACTCCGCTCCAGACCTTTCCAATGTCCCGAAATGCTACCACAGTCTCAAAGAAGTGTTTAACAAAGCACGAGCCACATCACTGCCCCCTCACCGGCCGTACGACTGTGCCATCGACCTCCTCCCTGGAACAGCTCCTCCCAGGGGCCGCCTCTTTTCGTTGTCTGCTCCTGAAAGACAGTCCATGGAAGACTACATCAATGACTCTCTGTCTGCAGGATTAATCCGCCCATCTTCATCCCCAGCTGGTGCTGGCTTCTTCTTTGTGGGGAAGAAAGACGGATCCCTTCGCCCCTGCATCGA
This sequence comes from Cololabis saira, assembly GCF_033807715.1. Taxonomy (NCBI): domain Eukaryota; kingdom Metazoa; phylum Chordata; class Actinopteri; order Beloniformes; family Belonidae; genus Cololabis; species Cololabis saira. Next base: position 7,151,873 of record NC_084604.1, on the reverse strand, counting down.
TTACAGGGGTATCAACGACATCACGGTGAAGAACCGTTACCCTCTGCCTCTGCTCACCTCTGCCTTTGAGTTGCTCCAGGGAGCCACTGTCTTTACCAAGTTGGATCTCAGAAACGCTTACCACCTAGTACGGATCCGGGAGGGGGATGAATGGAAGACCGCATTCAATACACCAACAGGCCACTACGAGTATCTGGTTATGCCTTTTGGCCTCACCAATGCTCCTGCTGTGTTCCAGGCTCTTGTGAACTACGTACTACAGGACATGTTAAACATCTTTGTCTTCGTTTACCTGGACGACATCTTAATCTTCTCCAGAGACCTGTCTGACCACACCCGCCACGTCCAGCAAGTCCTTCGTCGTCTCCTGGAGAATTCCCTCTACGTCAAGGCGGAGAAATGTGAGTTTCACGTCAAGACCATAGCCTTCCTGGGGTACATCGTGGCAGAAGGGAGTATCCAAATGGATCCAGCCAAGGTGTCAGCAGTCAGTTCATGGCCAGTTCCGGAGAACAGAAAGAAGCTGCAACAGTTCCTGGGGTTTGCTAACTTCTATAGAAAGTTTATCCGGAACTACAGTACCGTTGCCGCTCCTCTCACTGCTTTAACCAGCACCAAGCAACCCTTCACCTGGACCCCAGCAGCTGACAAAGCCTTCAGTACCCTCAGGTCAAGATTCACCTCTGCTCCCATCCTCCAGATGCCTGATGGGGACCGGCAATTCATTGTGGAGGTGGATGCCTCTGATGTGGGAGTCGGTGCTGTGATTTCTCAATGGGTTGCGGAGGATAAGAAGCTCCATCCCTGTGCATTTTTTTCACATCGGTTGTCCCCCTCTGAGTGCAATTACGACATAGGGAACCGAGAGCTGCTAGCTGTAAAGCTTGCCCTGGAGGAGTGGCGTCACTGGCTGGAGGGGTCCACCGTTCCATTCCTCGTTTGGACTGATCACAAAAACTTGGAGTACATCCGCACGGCCAAGCGGTTGAACCCCAGGCAGTCCCGCTGGGCCCTGTTCTTCACAAGGTTCAACTTCACTCTGTCATACCGGCCTGGATCACGCAACACCAAGCCAGACGCCCTCTCCCGCCAATTCCAGAAAGGTGACACCCCCTCCAGGGATCCGGTGTCAATTCTGCCCAGTCCCTGCGTCGTAGCACCTCTGACCTGGGATGTCGAAGAACAGGTGCTGGAAGCCCTCCGTAACCAGCCAGGTCCCAGCACTTGTCCAGCGGGCCGCCTCTTTGTCCCCGAAAACCTGAGGTCCCAGGTCATTCAGTGGGGACACGACTCCCGCCTAGCTTGTCACCCTGGCTCCACCCGCACTTACAACCTGCTCGTCCAGAGGTTCTGGTGGCCCTCTCTAAGACAGGATGTACGGGAATTCGTCCAAGCCTGTCCCATCTGCAACCAACACAAGTCGTCCTGCCAGCCCCCAACCGGATTGCTGCAGCCTCTGCCTGTGCCCACACGTCCCTGGTCTCACATCTCCCTTGACTTTGTCACGGGGCTGCCCCCTTCCGGTGGCATGACTGTCATTCTCACCATAGTGGACAGATTCAGCAAGATGGCACACTTCGTTCCCCTCCCCAAGCTCCCGACCGCCAAGGAGACCGCCCAGGTGGTCCTCGAACACGTCTTCCGTATCCACGGACTACCAAAGGATGTAGTTTCTGACCGTGGCCCACAATTCTCCTCTGCTTTTTGGAAGGAGTTCTGCCACCTGCTGGGAGCCACAGTCAGTCTGACCTCCGGCTTCCATCCCCAATCCAATGGGCAGTCAGAGCGGACGAATCAGGAGCTCGAGAAGGCACTGCGGTGCATGACATCCCGCAACCCCCATTCCTGGTCGCAACAATTGACATGGGTGGAGTACGCACACAATGCACTGACATGCTCTGCCATCGGTATGTCCCCCTTCCAATGTGTCTATGGATACCAGCCTCCTCTATTTTCCAGCCAGGAGGAGGAGGTTACTTGCCCATCTGCTCTTGCTTTTGCCCGTCGCTGTCGCCGCACCTGGTCACAAGCCCGGGCCACACTCCTCAAATCCGTTGCCAGCTACACTACCGGGGCCAACCGTCGGAGAACTCCTGCTCCCACCTACCATGTGGGCCAAAGGGTGTGGTTGTCATCCAAGGACCTGCCACTCAGGGTGGAGTCGCGAAAGCTGGCGCCTCGGTTCATCGGCCCGTTTCCCATCGAAAGGGTGATCTGTCCGGCTCCGGCTGCCTACTTCCATGAGGGTGCACCCCACTTTCCATGTGTCCAAGGTTAAGCCCATTCGTGAGAGTCCACTGGTTCCTGCTGTGCCTCCCCCTCCTCCTCCACGGCTCGTCGATGGTGGCCTGGTATACACCGTCCGCCGCCTGCTTCGGTCCAGACGGAGGGGTAGGGGTCTCCAGTACCTAGTCGACTGGGAGGGCTACGGCCCTGAGGAGAGGATCTGGGTGTCGGCTGGTCGGATTGTGGATCGGACCCTCATCACCGCCTTCCACCAACAGCATCCGGACCAACCTGCAATCCGGAGGGGGCGCCCCAGTGGGGTCCCTAACCATCCTAGCCGCCCGGCTTCCCGTCCTGTGCCTGACCCTGTCCTGCACCCAGTGCTCCGTAGGGGCCGCTCCAGGGGGGTCCCTGGCCGTCCTGCCCCCTGTCCTGTGCCTGACCCTGACCCGGCCTCGGAACCTGTCCTGTCTCCCGACCTCAACCCTCCAGCTCCCTCCGAGGATGAGGACCTTCTCTCGGACCGCTCTGAGGAGTTCTAGCCCTCCGCCGGCTCCCCTCCTCCCGCCCGGTGTGGTGTTGCTCTTGGGACTTCTGGGGCCGTCCTTTGAGGGGGGAGTTCTGTCATGAGCCCTGTCACTCCACCTGTTGACCCTCTATCAATTAGCTCCACCTGCCCCCACTCTGCTCTGCTTTACCTGACGCAGAAAAATTGGTCCACGCCTTTGTCTCCTCCAGGCTCGACTACTGCAATGCACTCCTCATCGGGATTCCTGGCAAGAGCCTTCAAAAGCTCCAGCTTATTCAAAACAGCGCTGCCAGGATCCTGATGAGGATGCGAAAACATGAACACATCACACCCATCCTCCGTTCCCTCCACTGGCTTCCCATCCATCACCGAATTGAATATAAAATCTCCCTGCTCACCTACCACTGTGTTCATGGAAATGCACCCGCCTACCTGAAGGACCTCATCTCACCCCAAATCTCCCAAAGAACCCTCCGCTCAGCTGACAAACACTACCTCCACCCCCCCAGAACAAAGCTCAAAAAAATGGGAGATCGGTCATTCCAGGCAGTTGCCCCAAGGCTCTGGAACGCCCTGCCTGACCACCTGAGGGCCCCCCAGACCACAGACTGTTTTAAAAGAAACTTAAAAACGTTATTCTTTAAGAAAGCTTATCCCTGATGTCTTGGTCTTTTAGAATGTCCTTGTGCTTTTTTGCTAATTTAGCTTTTTTATTTTATTTTTTTATTTTTATTTCTCTTTTATTTTTATTTTCTATTTTTTCTTTTTTTCTAATCTTTATTGTAAGCGCTTTGAGACTTGTTCTTCAGGTGAAAATGCGCTCTATAAATACAATTTATTATTATTTACCTGCCAGCTGTACTGCATTTTCCACTTAACCTCTCCCAGTATTTAAAGCCCTGTCTTTCAGCTCTCCCTTGTCAGATCGTCTGCAAACCTGCACCGGAACCCTGCCTGTCTGCTTGTATCTCTGACTCCCATCTGTGACCCGGACTTGGATTCCACCCCAACTCTGATCTCCTGCCCCGGTAATGTTGACCTGCCTTCTGCCCCCGACTACGTTTTCTGCTTTGCCCTCGACTGCACTACTGCTCCGTTTTCACCTGTTCTGTTGTGTGTGTGTTTCCCCCAGGACTGCCCGGATCCTCCAGCTCCCGTGATCGCTGCCGGGGGAACACACACACACAGACCCCCTGAACACCCTGGAACCCCTGAACACCCTGAACACCCTGGACCCCCTGAACACTGTGGACCCCCTGAAGCCCTCATTCACTCCCAACTTCCCTTTCCCCTGAAGGATTAATAAACCTTCTTGTGTGACGCAATTGTGGTCCTCTGGTCGTCTGTCTGAACCGTGACACTTTAAGAGTTTGTATATTTTCAATAAAGTTTTGTTTAAAAAAAGAAGTGATGTGTTTAGGGTTGCCAACTCACTGAAAAATAAATAAGGGACACCTCATCGGCAACCTTCATCCTTCCTGGTGTGGTGAATTGTTTTTAGCCCCTTTTCTGTGAGTGAAATGATATTTTAACTATTTGACTCGAACCTGAATTGAATTAGATGCATATTTTTGAATACCATGAACACATGGAAAACAAATTATTATCCAGCAATTCACTTTAATACAAAATAACAAAATTAACGGAATAAAATAAGTATCTGTCTTAAAAAGAAACATGTCCTGCTCAACTTAAAATTGTATAAATTAATAGAAAACAATAGAAAGAAAGCAGGACATCCATCCTGTAATAGTGCATATTTTTAGTGCAATAACAAAAGTGCAAACAGAAAGTCTGTACAAAACTTGTAAACATATTTGTGCCTCAAAGGCCATGACTGTAGCTACAGTTGTAGTAAAACAGAAAAAAATAACTCATGAACTCAACAGCTCAATGCCATTTTCCATTGGCATTTTATGACTATTTTCTGACTACGAATACGGGACACATAGCCTACTTTAGTTTTTTTTTTTTTTATATATTTTTATCCCGGTTTTTTCCCATTTTATCACCCCATGCTCCTACCTAAGTAACAGTCCTGGGCATTGCCATCCTCTACCAACCCCGGGAGGGCCCTACACTGAGCTCAGGTCTCCTCCTTAACCTGAGGAGTGAGCAGGCCGCTTCTTTTCACCAGACAGGGTGGGGTTTCTCCGGCCGGACGTAGCGCGTGGAAGGATCACGTTATTCCGGCCAGATCCTCTCCACCCCATCTGGCGCCCCGGTTGGCCAGAGGGGGCATGTGTAGTCCAGGACTGTGTGCATGTTTTTGTGAGGGTAGCTCACATTAGCTACCCAAGGGAACACGGGGAGAACATGCAAACTCCACACAGAAAGATCCTTTCGCCAACCCCACCCAGGGTGTGGGCGCCGAAGTCATGGGGAACTAACACGCACTTCAGCACCCACAGCGTCCCCGGCAGGAATCGAACCCAGGACCTTCTTGCTGTGAGACGGCTGCACTACCTGCTGCGCCACCGTGCCCCCACGATTCCGTTTTTTGACGAGACGGTTAACCCTAAATGTCTGCACAAGTTACAGCAAGTTCAGCTCCACTACCCAAAAGTAGAACTTTTGTTGGTGTCTTGGTGCGTTACCGCTTCTGTGCTAAGCTGCCTACTTTCTGTGTTGCTGGATTGATGCGGTTGCACGAGTCTTGACAACATTAAAGCAACACTGACTGCCCCTCGTACAGCTGTGCGTTTGGCGTGCACGATCCAAGAAGCATGTAAGACAGCTATCCTGTACATTTCTGCACTTTGATGTGAACATTTTCATGTTACAGGTGCAAATGTCTCCTGTCAGTTCAGGGATGTTGCATGTTGCCCTGCAGTTTTACACATGGAGATTAAGGGCCAGTCCCAATCCCCCCCTAGTCCTACTTTTCAGTCCTACCCCTAAATTTTGCGCGTTCCCGTCAGAGCCAGATTAACGCAAAGGCAGACTAGGCACGTGCCTAGGGCCCGACAGGGGGGGGGGCCCAGACAGAGGGACAAAAAAAAAAAAAAAAAAAAAAAATTATTATTTTTTTTTTTTTTTTGTCTGCACACATATTAATGGTTGATAACATGCCGGTAAAAACCTAAGGCATATATATATGTGCATTATTACTATATTTAGTATACATACATATATATATACGCATACATACGCACAGGGCCGCCGCAAGGGATGTGCGAACCGTGCAACCGCACGGGGCCTGGCGCCCCAAGGGGCCTGGCGCCCCAAGGGGCCTGGCGCCCCAAGGGGCCTGGCGCTATGGGCCGTTTTTTTTTTCCCCCAATTTTTTATTTTTTTTTCCTTATAAATATCAACAGTCACGTTCCATTACAGACCTAAATGTGTACTAGTCTGTGCATATCAATAAATATATGTGCAATGATGACGCGTGTCTGTTGTTCAATACAACTGATCAGACCAAGCGCGGACACAAGCTAGTCTGATCCAGACGGGTGGAGTTGGAACAAACTGTCACACAATGTCGAGAGAACCAGACAGATTCAGGAAATTTCCATCAGGGGATGAAAAAAGAAAAAAACGAAAGAAAATGGAAGAGTTTAATGCCTCTCTGAAAGGCACGTTTGATAAATTTGTTACAAAAATCACCGATCCGCCCGGGTCTCAAGCAGCCGTGGGGCCCCGCGTCGAGGCAAGCCCAGATGATGATGAGGCAGGGGAAGGTATCCAGTATTTTGCTAATTGGAGAGTTAAAATTGCGCATATAGACACCCGATCCGACCCGAAAAACCCCAAAATTTCGCGCGCGCTCGCTACGCTCACGCGCGAGGGCCCCCCTGGCTATTTCACACAGGGCCTCGCAAATCTCTCAAACGGCTCTGCATACACATACATACATATACACATACATACTACAGCGCACTTTGTCTTACTGCAAATTTTATTGGTCTTTGTAGATTTGACTTCTTATTTAACTATTCAATTTAATCAACACATTTAATTAAGATTTTCTGCAAAATGCTCACAATCGATAAGATAAGGATAATTTAATAGCATTTAATAGAGCGTTGTAATAACGTATAAATAATAAAAATAGTCTGATAGACTAGTTTAATATACAACACATGACTTATTTTGGAATACAAAGAACCAACTTGACTATGACTTTGCTATGTAAAATGTGAATTAAGTTTTATTAGTAAATTTGGTAAGTTTAAGATTTCATAAATAACAACAATGGAGGGGGGCCCAAAAATCACAGTCTGCCTAGTGTAGTCCATTTATTTAATCCGGCTCTGGTTCCCGTGAGGGTAGGGGTGTCCCAATTCCTCTTTGCATCTAGGGGTAGTGGACATAACGAGGGGTAGGGGGTATGAATCTAGCCCTTCACAGCGAGGGATTTCAGATGCTGACTCACTGACTGAGGGCTAGAAAAATTTCCCAGAATGCTTTACGTCATCATTTGCAGACTGAATCAAACAAAAAAACATGGCGGACATTTTCTAATTTTTGGTGAATAAAATCAATATTTTGAGTTAGTTTCTGCATAAAAATGCGTTTTGATTACATTTCTAGCGAGAAATATATATTTTACTTTCATAATATTCACTCAGTGAATTTACATAATCACTCGCTTGCTCGTTGTTGCAAAGTCTTTTCAGATGTCGCCAGAATAAAGGCTGATTTATGGTTCCACGTTACACCAACGCAGAGCTCTGCGTTGATTTAACGTGGAACCATAAATCACCGGCGGCTCTTCGCATCCCCGAAAACATCGGAGCAAATTTCTTAACAGGCGTTATTTGGATAAACTGAGCCCAGGTTGGGTATCTTAACGGTTACTTTTACGCCTGAAAAAATATTAAAACTTAATAAAGTGGCATATTAACAGCGCTACAGCTGAAATTAAAACAGCTTTTAGCTCTGGGCTTCCTGATATGGTGTGACGTATGTGCAAACGTAACTACGCAGTCGCTTACGTACCCGAACGTAAACCACGCAGTGACGTAGTGGTGTCCCAATCCCTAGGGAAGATTACAAAGCCCTACCCAAGTGGCTTCATTTTTAGGGCTAGTGGTAGTGGGTGAGGGCTAGTGGTAGAAAGTACGGTGAACATTGGATTGGCCCGAAGTCTTCCTCCACCGAGTCTCAGGCTCATTCCTGCTGTTACAAAAAGGACCAACTGGCAGAGCAGGATCCGAGGTTCAGAACCAGAACGTCTCTGTCTGACGACCAGACCGCCAGAGGAAACGCCTCACTGCTGCTGAGAGGAGTAATGGTTCAGGACCAGAACCATCACTGGAAATAAGGAGAACGGTATCAACCTGAATGGTATGAAACTCGCACAGATACAGAAAACACAAGGAAATGCTCTTCTACACACTTTAGAGCAAACAAGAATCTGGCCCACCAGTTCTCCTTAACGGATCTCATCATGAGATTCAACCACAGTCACATCATCCTGATGAAGAGCAGAGGTAGATACCCCTCTTTCATACATCCCTACAGACAAAGCAAAGTGCTTTTAATTACATTTGTGTACAGAAAGTGTATAGAAAAGGAAAATAGCATCTAATAATGGACCGGTGGTTGATTTCACTCTGAAATGTTCCTTTAAACGCCAAATCTGTCTGAACTATTGTCAAATGTCTAAAAATGACTTTGTGTGATCACCAACTACAGTGTTTTACTCAATAATTTACAACAGTTCAGTTTAAACAATAAATTCACATTAAAATCCTTAAATTATACAGCCAGAAAATGCCGTGGTTTTCTGTGTTGATACACTTAAAAGAAACAGCAAAAGAAAATTAAAGCTGCAAGCAGCGATGAACGGGCCCTCGCGTGTGCAATTTTCACCAATAAAAGTCAAGGACTCAAAACTAAGTCCGATGACAGGATGGAGACGCACATTTTGATGTATAACACACCTCGGTGCACGTCACGGTTCGGGCTGCATTAACGGCCGAAGGAATGGCATAAATTGCGCCAAAATTACACGATTAATTCAAAATGGCCGACTATCTGTTGGGTTTGGGCCATGGCGCCAAGAGACTTTTCTTTAAGTTGCGACATGATACAGGTGTGTACCGATTTTCGTGCATGTACGTCAAACCGTATTGTAGGGCTTGAGGCACAAAGTTTTCTAGGGGGCGCTGTTGAGCCATTAGCGATGTATTATTCTTGGATATTGACAGCTAATTGTCTAAATAAACAGAACGCTTTATGTTGGTTTCACCTGGAGCAAACGTGCCTCCAACTTTAATGTCTGCGTCTTACAACTGGTGCTCTGGCGCACTCTACTGACGTCATCACTATACACAGTGGTTAATAGATGCTCAGAATACTACAAGGGACAGGAGGCAAACCAGATCTGAGTTTGTTGGCTTCCACCTGTTTTAGTGTTCTCTTAAAGTGTTTGTGCTGCTAATTAGGCAATTTGTTGCTGGTTTGAGGCCAGACGGGACTGGGAAGCTGTCATAGCCCCACAGTAACGCCTAGTGGTAGAGCTGACACAACCCACCGGTTACACATTGTTGTTATATTTTTATTTCCCAATTAATATCTGATGGTGAAACTGCCTCATTACCATTATCATGACACCCTAGAGGAGATGGAAATACTGACATTTCAGGTTTGAAGAATCTTCAGAACTCAAGTTGCAAGCGATTATGCGCAAGGGTCAAATTTTGGCCAAACTTCCTAGTACTTTGATTTGCATTAAAACTATACACAGTAAATGTGCCTTTAAAGAGCGTGTAGTTTCCCAAATAACAACCTCAAAACCTCCAAACACCTGCGATGTTAGAGTGTGTAGGGTGCAAATTAACTCCACTAAAAATGTTAAAAGTTACATTTAGGAAACTACTAGTGCACAAGAGGTGGACGGAGCTGGCAGCACTGTGAAGGGTGAATCCAGATGAATAAAAATATAGTACTCACTTGAGGGTCAACCTTGTTAAGACCCGTAGAATGTCCCCTGATCTAGTTAGTATTAGTATTAGTATTTTAGCATTAGCTTCAGGGCAACAGGGCAGAGTGTGCCTACGCACAGGAGTGACCTCCTGGCTGCATTAAACACAGTACTCGAGTTGTAAAAAAAACATCAGGGGGGATGGTGGATTTGATCATATGGGGACAGATAATTTGTGCTGATTACAAATAATATAATATATTACAAATAATAGCAGTGACCAAAACACCTGCAGAAATACTGCAGGAATGACATAGCAGCAGTTAAATGCAGCCTTCTGTAAGCTTTAAATATCCACTGGGCTTACATCAAATACATCAAAACACAACAATAAAAAACAGTTTTCTGAACTTATCAATATGACTCTGTCCTTCACAGGATAAGTAACATGGATCACTGCAAAAACTCAAAATCTTAACAAGAAGATTTGTCTTATTTCTAGTTAAAATGTCTCATTTTAGTAAAAAAAATCTCATTACACTTAAAACAAGACTCATCACTGGAAAAAACAACAATTTTCACCTGTTTCAAGTAAATTTTCACTTGAAATAAGTAGAAAAATCTGCCAGTGGAACAAGATTTTTTTGCTTGTAATAAGAAGATAAATCTTGTCCCACTGGCAGATTTTTCTACTTATTTCAAGTGAAAATTTACTTGAAACAGGTGAAAATTGTCAAATAAGTTATTTTTCTGGTGTTATTTTTCTGGTGATGACTCTAAATGTTGAAATAGCAGTAAAACCACATTCATTGATGAAATGACATAAGGGATGGAAAGGGGGGATGGCAGTTTTACAGGGGGGATGATTTGGACTTTTTTATTTCAGGGGGGGATGCCATCCCCCCTCATCCCCTCTCATCCCCCCTCAACTCCAGTACTGATTATACATGTCTGTAGTTGCTGGTTATAAGTCAGAAGCTTGCGTGTTAGGTGGAACCAGCTGGTCTGTAACTGTTTTTTCCTTTTTGTACCAACTAGTCTAGTAGGAAGGAGGGGTTCCCGAGCACCCGATGGACTCTTTTCTGAAACGTGTTTTTTTGGGATCCTTTAGGTGTTTGCTTACGATTTTTGCTTGTTGCCCGAAAAAAAATTGGTCCGAAAGTTCTTTTTTGGAACCCATTTAGAATTTTTGCCTGTTAAAATGGCAAAAACGCCGATTTCCATAACTTCTGAACGATAAATCCTAGAAAGACAAACAAACACACTTTTTCTCATAATATTGACACCAGGAATCCAATGGAAAGGTTACTGGGATGGTAGAACCACTCTTTATTAGGGAAAAATGAGCTTCAAGTAGTATTTTAGGGCAAAATTACCCAAAAACGCTTGAAAATGTTTTTTTCAATCAAGTGCATCTCCCTTTTGGAAATACCTGTTGGTGTATTGTTTACACCAAAAAAAGGCCCAATTAGTCCCCTTCCCAACGAGGTACAACTTGTAAGAAATCTGCATTTGTGGAATGAGTAATGAAGCAAAATGCGGGGGATGCAACCCATTTAGAATTCTTAGAATTTAAACACGACCAACATTCCATTTTCACAACTCCTAAACCTGACATCTTACTAAGACAAACAAACACTTATTTTCACTTTATTTTACATTAGGGATCCAATGGAACGGTCACTGAGATCATAGGACCAGTATTTATTACAGAAAAAAACACAAATTTAATAAGTATTTTAGTACAAAATCATTCTCACTCTTCTACATCACTGTCCATGTCCATCTCCTCCACTTCACCATCATCTAAAATGATGCCACCCACCAACAGATCCACTAGTGACTCAGGTAAAACTGGTCCATAGCACCATATTGGCTCTAAAATGCCGTGGCCATCCTTCTCCCACCCCTGAGCGAGCCACAGCAATAGCCCCTTTCTTGATGAGGTCTGTTGCACCAGGATGAGTCAGGTTGAGGTTGGTGAGGAAGACCTCAAACCACACCAGAATGAAGCAGGGATAATACTGTTGAGTTTTGATTATGATAGCATTTTTAAAGCAGACTATTTACTTCAGTTGGTTACCAGAAGTTTGGTTTTGAGATTTTATAAGCTGATGTTAGTGTTTTCTCATGCCAGAATGTTAGTGATTTCTGATTTGTGTGTCATGATAAGCACTGTGTTACATTGTGATATATTGGATATATATATTTAAAATATTTTAATAATTTGACAACACTAATCATTATCAGAATAATATACAATATGATAACACTTATTACCTGGAGTAGTTCTGACCATCAAAAGCAAAAAACAAGTCGGCCATGTCCCCATTGCACTTATGGAAGAGTGCAAGGTTATTGGTCTTTTATTATGTTATTGGTTTCTGGCAATAGATCACAAATTGCCTTAATCCGAAAAGGTGAGTCGATTGGCTCAGCTTGTCTCTTGTCTCGTATTTGAAGAAGGTGATGCAACTTTTCTTTGGGGTCATTTTTGGAGGCACTGAAGCAAATGAAGTTCCCAGGCGATGGACTTGGGGTATGCAATACACAGGTATATGATTGGATTTTTAGTGGGGGTTCAGACACATCAGAAGTCTGATCATGCAGTCTCTTTGCACTTCTCATGTTTTATTAATCCATCACTGGGCACAGAAAAAAAGAATATAAAAAAATACAATTAGTGCCACTGGACTAAATTATAAAAAAAAAGGCCTGGATAATCGAACTTACTGTATGTCACATTTCTTTTAGCGTACCCTACTGTTAGTTAAAACCTACTTGAACCGCCACCTTACTGTGGTGGAGGGGTTTGTGTGCCCGAGTGATCCTAGGAGCTATGTTGTCGGGGGCACTTTCGCCCCTGGTAGGGACTTCCATGGCAAACAGGTCCTGGGTGACGGGCCAGACTAAGAGCGGTTCACAAAGCCTATCATGAAGAGGAGACATCAAAGGACCGCTACGTCGCCCGGATCGGCGTCACCGGGGCCCCGCCCTGGAGCCAGGCCTGGGGTTGGGGCTCGTAGGCGAGCGCCTGGTGGCCGGGTCTTTGCCCGTGGGACCCGGCCGGGCTCAGCCCGAAACGGCGACGCGGGTCCGCCTTCCAGTAGGCCCACCACCCGCAGGAAGGACCATGGCAGGCCGGTGCATTGTGGGCTGGGTAACAGTCGTGGCGGGGTGCCTCGACGACCCAATCCCTGGACTTAAAACCCTCACAGTAGGGACATGGAATGTCACCTCGCTGGGGGGGAAGGAGCCGGAGCTTGTGCGTGAGGTTGAGAGATACCGGCTAGAGATAGTCGGGCTCACCTCCACACATAGCTTGGGCTCTGGAACCAGCTCCTTGAAGGGGGCTGGACCCTCCACTACTCTGGAGTTGCCCAGGGTGAGAGGCGGCGGGCTGGTGTGGGCTTGGTTATAGCCCCTCAGCTCAGCCGCCATGTGTTGGAGTTCACCCCGGTGAACGAGAGGGTCGCTTCCCTGCGCCTTTGGGTCGGGAAAAGGTCTCTCACTGTTGTTTGTGCCTACGGGCCGAACAGCAGTGGGGAGTACCCGGCCTTCTTGGGGTCCCTGGGAGGAGTACTTGATAGCGCTCCAACTGGGGACTCCATTGTTCTACTGGGGGACTTCAACGCTCACGTGGGCAATGACAGTGATACCTGGAGAGGCGTGATTGGGAGGAACGGCCTCCCCGATCTGAACCCGAGCGGTTTTTTGTTGTTGGACTTCTGTGCAAGTCACAGTTTGTCCATCACGAACACCATGTTCAGGCATAAGGGTGTCCATCAGTGCACGTGGCACCAGGACACCCTAGGCCGGAGGTCAATGATCGACTTTGTTGTCGTTTCATCTGACCTTCGGCCGCATGTCTTGGACACTCGGGTGAAGAGAGGGGCTGAGCTGTCGACTGATCACCACCTGGTGGTGAGTTGGATGCGCTGGCGGAGGGAGAGGTTGGACAGACCGGGCAGACCCAAACGGATTGTGAGGGTCTGTTGGCAACGTCTGGCCGAGCCCTCTGTCAGGGACATCTTCAACTCCCACCTCCGGGAGAGCTTCTCTCGGATCCCGGGGGAGGCGGGGGACATCGAGTCCGAGTGGACCATGTTCTCTGCCTCCATTGTCAACGCGGCGGCTCGAAGCTGTGGACGCAAGGTCTCCGGTGCCTGTCGTGGCGGCAATCCTAGAACCCGGTGGTGGACACCGGAAGTACAGGATGCCGTCAGACTGAAGAAGGAGTCCTACCGGGCTATGTTGGCCGGTGGGACTCCTGTCGCAGTAGATAGGTACTGGCAGGCCAGGCGGGCCGCGGCTCGGGCAGTCTTGGAGGCAAAAACTCGGGTCTGGGAGGAGTTCGGGGAGGCCATGGAGGAGGACTTTCGGTCGGCCTCGAGGAAATTCTGGAGGACCGTTCGGCGCCTCAGAAGGGGGAAGCAGTACTCTGCCGGCACCGTTTATGGTGCTGGTGGGGAGCTGTTGACTTCGACTGGGGACATTGTCGGACGGTGGAAGGAATACTTTGAGGATCTCCTTAACCCGACTGACATGCCTTCCACTGAGGAAGCAGAGGGTTGGGGCTCGGAGGCGTGCTCATCCATCACCCAAGCCGAGGTCACCGAGGTGGTTCGTAAGCTCCTCGGTGGCAGGGCACCGGGGGTGGATGAGATTCGCCCTGAGTACCTCAAGTCTCTGGATGTCGTAGGGCTGTCTTGGTTGACACGCCTCTGCGACATTGCATGGAGGAAGGGGACAGTACCGCTGGGGTGGCAAACCGGGGTGGTGGTCCCTCTGTTTAAAAAGGGGGACCGGAGAGTGTGTTCCAACTACAGGGGGATCACACTTCTCAGCCTCCCGGGGAAAGTCTACGCCAGGGTACTGGAGAGGAGATTACGGCCGATAGTCGAACCTCGGATTCAGGAGGAACAATGCGGTTTTCGTCCCGGTCGTGGAACACTGGACCAGCTCTATACCCTCCGCAGGGTGCTCGAGGGTTCATGGGAATTTGCCCAACCAGTCTACATGTGTTTTGTGGATCTGGAGAAGGCATTTGACCGTGTCCCTCGTGCCATTCTGTGGGGGGTGCTGAGTGAGTATGGAGTCCGGGCCCCTCTACTAAGGGCTGTCCGGTCTCTGTATGATCGAAGCAGGAGTCTGGTTCGCATTGCCGGCAGTAAGTCAGACTTGTTCCCAGTGCATGTTGGACTCCGGCAGGGCTGCCCTTTGTCACCGGTCCTGTTCATAATTTTTATGGACAGGATTTCTAGGCGCAGCCAGGGGCCGGAGGGGATCCGGTTTGGGAACCTCAGGATTTCATCTCTGCTTTTTGCAGATGATGTTGTCCTGTTGGCTTCATCGGACCGGGACCTCCAGCATGTGCTGGGGCGGTTTGCGGCCGAGTGCGTCGCGGCAGGGATGAGAATCAGCACCTCCAAGACTGAGGCCATGGTTCTCGACCGGAAAAGGGTGGCGTGCCTTCTCCGGGTGGGTGGAGAAGTCCTGCTTCAGGTGGAGGAGTTCAAGTATCTCGGGATCTTGTTCACGAGTGAGGGAACAATGGAGCGTGAGATTGACAGACGGATCGGTGCAGCGTCCGCAGTAATGCGGTCGATGTACTGGACCGTCGTGGTGAAGAGGGAGCTGAGTCGAAAGGCGAAGCTCTCGATTTACCGGTCAATCTACGCCCCTACCCTCACCTATGGTCATGAACTTTGGGTAGTGACCGAAAGGACAAGATCGCGGATACAAGCGGCCGAGATGAGTTTCCTCCGCAGGGTGGCTGGACGCTCCCTTAGAGATGAGTTTCCTCCCTTAGAGATGAGTTTCCTCCGCAGGGTGGCTGGACGCTCCCTTAGAGATGAGTTTCCTCTGCAGGGTGGCTGGACGCTCCCTTAGAGATAGGGTGAGGATTTCGGTCACCCGGGAGGAGCTCGGAGTCGAGCCGCTGCTCCTTCACGTTGAGAGGAGTCAGCTGAGGTGGCTTGGGCATCTGTACCGGATGCCTCCTAGGGAGGTGTTCCAGGCATGTCCCACAGGGAGGACACCCCGGGGAAGACCCAGGACACGCTGGAGAGACTATGTCTCTCGGCTGGCCTGGGAACGCCTCGGACTCCCCCCGGAAGAGCTGGAGGAAGTGTCTGGGGTGAGGGAAGTCTGGGCATCCCTGCTGAGGCTGCTGCCCCCGCGACCCGGTAACGGAAAAGCGGGAGAAGATGAGTGAGTGAGTGAGTGACAATTAGTGCCACTGGACTAAATTATTAAAAAAAAGGCCTGGATAATCGAACTTACTGTATGTCACATTTCTTTTAGCGTACCCTACTGTTAGTTAAAACCTACAAAATACAAGCAAAACAGTAAGAGTTAAAAGCTAACCTCAATGAAAAAAGCTAGCTAACATGCTAATTGTTAGCTTGTCCAGCTAACCAAATAGAAATGAAGCTATTTTGAAGAATGTATTACCTCTGACTCTAATATAAGAAAAACAACCATGTATAATGTTATATTAGCAAAAATGATAAGATATAACCTTATATTAGAAATGATAAAACATTCAGAAAATACTTACACTCCTGACAGTTGACAGTTGATGCTACAGTTGGTTTGAGATTTCAAATTCTGAACATTCTAAACACTTAACAGTGGGAAGACACGCCCCTTTTACTGAACATTCGAAGCATTCTAAATGGGTTGCATCCCCCGCATTTTGCTTCATTACTCATTCCACAAATGCAGATTTCTTACAAGTTGTACCTCGTTGGGAAGGGGACTAATTGGGCCTTTTTTTGGTGTAAACAATACACCAACAGGTATTTCCAAAAGGGAGATGCACTTGATTGAAAAAAACATTTTCAAGCGTTTTTGGGTAATTTTGCCCTAAAATACTACTTGAAGCTCATTTTTCCCTAATAAAGAGTGGTTCTACCATCCCAGTAACCTTTCCATTGGATTCCTGGTGTCAATATTATGAGAAAAAGTGTGTTTGTTTGTCTTTCTAGGATTTATCGTTCAGAAGTTATGGAAATCGGCGTTTTTGCCATTTTAACAGGCAAAAATTCTAAATGGGTTCCAAAAAAGAACTTTCGGACCAATTTTTTTTCGGGCAACAAGCAAAAATCGTAAGCAAACACCTAAAGGATCCCAAAAAAACACGTTTCAGAAAAGAGTCCATCGGGTGCTCGGGAACCCCTCCTTCCTACTAGACTAAACAGGGTAGCCAACTTCCGGTACCTGGGAGTCCACATGGAGGAGAACCTGACCTGGAGTGTGAACACCTCTGAGCTGCTGAAAAAGGCCCAGCAGAAACTGGACTTCCTCAGGATCCTCAGGAGGGAGAACTTCACACAGAGGCTGCTGGATTCCTTCTACCGAGCCTCCATCGAGAGTATTATGACTGCATCTGGTACAGCAGCTGTACAGCAGCTCAGAGGAAAGACCTCCAGAGGGTCATCATCACCACCGGCTGCCCTCTCTCACACTGGAACACCTCCACCACTCCCCAAAATATAATAAAAGACACTTCAACCCCGGACACTCACTGTTTGAACTGCTGCCATCTGGGAAACGATACAGACTCATGAAAACAAGGACAAACAGACTCAAACACAGCTTTTACCAACAGCAATAACCACCCTTAACAAACACAGGAGCTAATGTGCAATAACAAAAAATGATTGTATGTTGATGAAAGTTCTTGTAATGTCCATGTGTTGATGTACATGTTTATTATGTACATGTACGGCGTAGGTTCTGCGTTGGTCTGACGCAGAACCATAAATCAGCCTTTACCTCTCACTGCTGCTCACTGCACCGACACGCGCGACTTTAAACAAAAAAAAAGTCAAGTCAAGATGTCTACAGAGGCTCCAGACACCCCACCTCGTCCTGAAGAGGAAACAGGTCTCTCTGAGGTGTGTCAGGCAGCATGCTGCAGGAACCTCCATAAACGTAATATAACATCCCAGAGGAGCCAGGCATCTGTTGCACAGTTCCTCATACCTGAATCATCCCCTGAGCTTGATATGGTATGATACGGGACATATATTATGCTCTTATTTATTGGTCATAATATACAAGTGAAGGTCGGAAAATAAGAATATATTGCTAAACTTAATTAGTTTCAGTAAATTCAAGTAAAGGTGAAACAAATATATTATTTCCCACTACATGCAAAGTGAGATATTTCAAGCCTTTATTTGTTATAATTTTAATGATTATGGCCCACAGCTTATGAAAACCCCAAATAAAAAATCTCAAAAAATTTGAATATTTTATGAAATCAATAAAGAATTAAATAATCAAAATTATAACAAATAGTTCAGTGGAGCTCCTCGCACTGAACTTTGAGCAGACCTGTTCGGAGTTCCACACCACAGTTCTGAAAGACAAGGAGCTGCTTGTCTTTTGTAGTTTTGTCAATTAATTTAGGTGTGAAAGGGGGATTCTGGCCATTGTAGAAGTTTAAGATATGATTATCTTGATTTCAAGATTTATTCATGCATGAAGAATTACCCATGATGATGAATGCGTGTTATTATGTTATCAAAATGCATCATTCTTTGCAAAAATTCTGATTTTTTGTGTGTATTCTTGCATTGATAAAAGATGTGATTATGGAGCTTTGAGACCACCAGAATGCACCATTTTGAGTCTATTTTTAAAAATTTTACGGGGGGGCATGCCCCCGGACCCCCCTAGAGGGTTTGGGTGCGTTGCGCTCTCACTCGTCCGCGTCAAGAATTTTCCTCTTTTTTTAGGACAAGCTGTTCTGATGCTTGTAAAATATGCTTGCATGTGGCCTGTATAGAATATAATTCCAGGTGTGTTGGAAATGTTTTTGTATTTTGTGTCATACCTTAATGTAACTTTGTTTTAGCCTACTGTTGATTATGGCACATTCATTAACAAGAAAATTTCACACTGGCACTCTATGTCAAAAAGGTTGCCGACCCCTGGTCTAGATATATGTATTTATTTTATTTTGTTTGTTTTTATTTCATTTTATTAATTTTTTAGTTATTTTATTTTATATATAATACACTGACTGGAGAGCACTTTTAATTGCGTTGTACCTGGTGACAATGACAATAAAGATCTATTCTATATTCTATTCTATTTCGTTGTATTCCCTTGAGTGAAGCTGGTTGTTGGATTGTGGTGGAAGCTCAGCAAGTTTGTAATGGTAAGAGCCCAGGGCTACCATTTTTAAACATCTGTTTGCCTTGATTAAGTTGTAAAACTTTTGACCAGTATTGTATATGCAGTGCTAATAAGACCTCCCTCATCTTTGCATTTTGAATATTGGACCAGCAGAAGGCAGCAAATGCTAACTCCTGAAAAGGCTGTGGATCAGGGATTATGTAGAGGATGAAACCAATAAAGCTTTTTCTTAAAGAGCAAGAGAGAAAAAACTAAATGCACACCTTCATGCTGTAGTGTACATCACCTTTAGTCTACCTGTTTTGTTTTTATTCATACTTTGCAGTGCTTTTTTTCTCTTTCATACACATAATAACTCATGGATGTATTTGGTGGAAAGATGACACGTTGATATGTTGGCTGGGGATGACGGGGATTGAACCCCCAACCTTTCAACTGGCGGATGATTGCGTTGTCTCCTGAGTCCTAGCTGCTCTCTGCGGTTCAGGGTTCACTCAGTGTGAACTGCAAATCATACTGCCTTTTTTTCTTTTTAACATTTAAAAGATAAAGCCGTGTCACACAGACACATACTCACACATACTTATACACATTCACGCAGAAACACAAGCAGAATAAATCTGGATTTGGTGGATGGAAGATTGCTGCACTTGATGGAAAGCCAACTTCATGACATTATGTAAGGCTTTATTCCCCCATCCGTCTTCATTATAGATTAATCTTTACGCATACCAACTGTTGACTAATCGTAGAGGAAAGATGTGAAAAAGATTTTATTTGAAGTGTGGTAAACTGTTTCTTAAAATATATTTCCAGATTAATAAATAAAATACGCTGAGTGCCGAGCGGTGGAGAAAATCTAAACTGTTTATTTGATGCATTCACAGAAAACACCAATAACAAGCCTGGTCAACTATAACATATGAAGACGTCAGTTATTTATGTTTGTTTTTCTTTTTCATTTCAGTGTTGTGAATTTAGTTACATTTTCCATGTAAAGAATATAATCATTGTCCTTTTATCTGTTTACCCATCATTACAATCTTAATCTCAAGGAAATCCTTAAAGCACGATAGTTCAGCTTTGAGTGCGTTCACTTCTTTGTCCGAGGGATGTAAGATCAACATCTTTGCGTTCACTTATTCGTGTTTCACACGTCATGTTTAAATGATTCTTCAGCTGCCGCTGAGATTCTTGGATCAGCCCAAGTTTGACCTTTAAAAGGATTCTAAAGAGGAAAAGTGACTTAACTGATGTGATAGGTCTTACAAAAGGAAAATGCTGAAATGGAGTTTAAAAAAAGAAAACTAAATTGCGAGCTGACATTAGTGTACAGCAGGGCTATTCAATTGGCGGCCCGCGGGCCACATGCGGCCCGCCAGGACCTTTTATGTGGCCCCTGGTCATATTTAAAAAAAAAGGGGTTGTTTGTTGAAAAAAAAAAAAAATGTATTTCAGATTTTTTGCCAGTGTTGCACAGTGTTAATGTTTGTCACATTATTATTAACCTCCGTTGTACAGAGGACTTGTTGACATCATTAGGCTTCTAGGATTGGCCTGCCATTTTTTTCATTTGAATAAGTGAGGACTTTGCATTTCAGATGGAACTTCTAAGCCTCCAATAATTTAATGTGATTGTTTTGTTTTGCTGATATAATGCACAGATGTGTCATTAATAAAGGAGCTTATGGTTAATATTTTAGTTGCCTATTTATAACATCAAACTGGCTACTATGGAATGAAATGCTTGTGCCCAATGCTTAATATAATATTCAAATAAGGAAATCTTGGTGGAAAGTGGTGCTTTGTCATTATGCCGTGTTTTATTAAAAGTAGGTCAATATCAACTTCATTAAGTTTGCACAATGCATGGTTTCAAAATGAACTTGCATTTAAAATAATATTTCTTTATTTGAATATTATATTTAACATTCACAATGACTATATCTGGAGACAATTAATACATAATTCATATGTAAACTAGATATATTCAAATGTATAATACAAATGTATTATATATACATAAGTCTTCGTCTTTGAGTGCAAAATACCTTTTGAAAACCCCCAAATTTTCAAATTGTGCGGCCCTCTCCATACAGTCCTTTTGCAGATGTGGCCCCCGGCCGAATATAGTTGAATACCCCTGGTGTACAGTATATTAAAACAGTTACTGAGAGCAGGCAGAGGAGGCTTGAAATGATAATGTTTGTAATTCTATAGTTAAATATAGGCCAGGACTACATCTTGCAGAGCAAATAATGATCAAGCCTGGCTAAATAGGTTATTGACGTAAAATTAAAATGAATGAAATTGATATGCTATGCCGAAGATTATATTTTTGGATTACTAATTTGTTATCAAATTTATTTAGTTATGTGTCTTCTTTTACATGTGGAAAATGTCGGACCATTTTCACGTTTTTCTCATAACTGCATATTAAAAGTAAGGTATATTGAAAATGAAGTCTCATCCAAACACATAAAATACTTGACATAGTTCAGGTAATACATGTAGTCATGACCCCATGTTGTGAATTTGATTCAAACCGATAAAAGGACTGATTTGTTTTATAAAGTAGACCATGTATCTGTCTGTAATCTGTGGACTGTAATCTGATTTTTTTAAGGTGGTTTTGGAGCAGTGACTCTCGCTCGATGCAAGCCTTTCAGTCGGTACGGGACACGTTTTTCCGTGGATAGTGACATTCTCTTCCTGGTATCCAGGTAGCATCTTTACATAGTTGTTCTGGGTTTACTTACACATGTAACATGTAACACATGTCCACTTGTGGGACACACAAGTTGTCTCTGTCCTGGGGGGTGTGATGGCTGCGTAATTTTTTTCTACGGTGGCCGAGACCCGCCATTGCTGAAAATAAACGTTACGCTGCAAACAGAAACAAACGCCGCTGCAAATAAAATAAATGCTTAGCAAATAAAAGAAACGCTGCAAATATAAAGAAACCCCGCTGCAAATGAAATACAAAAATGACGCAAATAAAAAAGCCACAACGGAAGTGAATTACCGGGGACTATTTTTGCTGATGCACCGGTGTTGCACATTAAAAATTACACGTAGCGACGTTGAACCCTAACCTTTTCACTTATTTTCTCATTCGTTGTTCTTCTTATTCCTCGCTCTTCTTATTTCTTCCTTTTCACTTACGTCCTCTTCATCTTCTTCTTCTCCTCTCACATAAAAACACCGGTGCATCAGCAAAAATAGTCCCCGGTAATTCACTTCTGTAGTGGCTTTATTATTTGCGTCGTTTTTTTTTTATTTGCAGCGGCGTTTGTTTTTATTTGCAGCGTTTATTTTTTTTGCAGCAGCGTTTGTTTTTATTTGCAGCGTTTCTTTAATTTTCAGCAGTGGCGGGTCTCGGCCACCGTATTTTTCCTTTGATACTGTATTCTTTTTATTTTCCCATAATATCCTGCATCAAGGCCCTTGTTTTGAGGGTGTACTTTAACATACATCAACATGTGTGCGTCTAATTAACTCATAAAATCAGTTAGAATATTGCTGCATGCTGCGCGCTGCTCATCACAGATTCTTGGCTTAATCCTTCCATTCCGGATACAGTAATTGAGGCAGCAGGCTGCACAACATTCCAGCAGGACAGGACTAGAGTCAGTAGTCATAGCTGCAGCTATAGAACAAGACTATAATAGTTGGTCTCAAACAGCTTGGTGGTATATATGCTGCTATAGGCCTCTGCTGCAGGGGGCACCGACATGATCCACTGGGCGGTGCCTCTCACCCTTCTTCTCTTCTCCTCTTCCATTTTTTAATTATCATAAGTATCTCATAACCATCATTGTTGTCCATCGTTCTTGTAGTTGGTTGTGCTGGCCCCCTTTTTTTTGTGCATGTTTGCAGGCCAGAGCTTCAGGAGCTGCCTTCTGACCTGCAGTCCCCACTCTGATCATCCCACTGCTGCTTCCACCTGTCTGTATGGATGTCTGCTGTGAGCTTGCTGACACCCTGGCCTGTCCCCTCTCCTTTCCCTGTTCTTCATTCTCTCTGTCTGTTCTCTCTTTTCCTGGTCTGTCCAGCTGGCCTCCGGCTGGAGGGTCCCCCCTCATGATCCAGGTCCTGGTCCAGGTTTCTCCCCCCTTATGATCCAGGTCCTGGTCCAGGTTTCTTCCCTCCTAAAGGGGAGTTTTTCTTGCCACTGTTTGGCTTAAGGCTTCTCTTCCACTAGGGGTGTTTTTACCTGCCATTGTTCATGTAATAATTGCTCGGGGATCATGTTCTGGGTCTCTGGAAAGATCCTAGAGACAACTACTGTTGTGATAGACGCTATATAAATAAAATTGAATTGAATTGACTAGAGACTCCGGTAAGAGCAAGGGTGGGGGGCTTGGGATTTACGTCAAAAACTACTGCTGCACAGACACTAGGGCAATAAACAGTCACTGCTAACCACATCTGGAGTTTGTAACTTTTATCTGCCCTGTGAGTTTAGCGTTGTGATGCTAACAGCTGTGTGCTAATGCTAATGTCAACGTGGCAATTGGACATTTATATGACACTATCAGAAGGCAAAAGAGTTGTTTCCCGAGGCTATTCACGTCATTGCTGGGGACTTTAACCATGTAGATTTAAAGACTGCACTCCCCAAACTCCATCAGCATGTTAAATGTGCTACCAGGGAACATTAAACAAGGCTACAGGGCCAAACCACTTCCCCACCTCGGTCAGTCAGACCACATGACCCTGCATTTAATACCGGCCTACACCCATCGCAGGAAAAGTGCTTCTGCCACACCCAGCACAAACAAACTAAAACACGGCATGAAGGGGGCTTCTGAACAGCTTCAGGAAGGTTTTGAGTCAACAGACTGGGACATTTTTAAACACCAAGATCTGGAGAAGTACACAACATCTGTCCCGGACTATATAAAATACTGCACAGACAATGGCCGGGTTCCCCAGATCAGTTAAGTAGTTCTTAACAGCGAAAGACTTCTTTCAAACCTTCTTAAGGAGCCTGTGAAAGAAAATCGCGTTTCCCAGAGTCGCTCTTAGCTTAAGTATCTCTTTCATTAAGAAGGAAATGAAAGATGCTGCTGACCCAGTCTTTACAACCATCTTAGTGAACAAAGACTCACAGATCCAGCCGCGTCAGGCAAAACAATATTACACCAAGCAATGAGATATTAAAACAATGCACCCCGCACAAGTTTTGATCTATTTTATACTTTAGATTTATATTGTTTAGCATTTATTGGTGACAGCAAAGGGGGGAAAAAAAGAAAAATAAGGAATAACAAGTGTGTTCCTGTATATGCTTTATGCATTACGCACAAATAAAACGATCATCATGAATATCATTTATTTGATGATTTGGCTGCTATACAGCATGTTCTCGCTGCAAATCAACCGCGTCACCGTGCGCGAAGCAGAACTGTTTTTATGAACGCATTCGTGCGTCAGCACTTCAGTCCCCTGGACGTGCTGTCGGACCGCGCTGTCCAGGCAGCCGGGACACCGATGCTCCTGCGCCGCGCCCGAGCGCATCTATGTGATGACAGGGAAGCAGCAGCTGATCAACGGGATCCTTTGATGAATCATTCATTACAGTCTCAAATATAATCAATGGTGTCGGTTTATATTAAAGAATCTTTTTGCCCAGTAGAAAAAAGAGCGAAGACAACGACCCATAACTATTTTCTTCTCTTGAAAAAATCCACCTGCGGGATGCAGCAGCATCAGAAGAGCAGGAATACGTGCGTGGCGGGGATGATCTCTGCAATCTGAAGCCCTCTATAATTGTAAAAAGAATTTCACTTATCACGGGTTCTTTTTGGAACATAACCCCTGCGAAAAACCAGGGATTGCTGTAATTCCACGTTGCGATTTGCGAAACTCGCCTTCTCTTGGCTCATGTTTTTGAACGCACACACATGCCCACCACGTTTCCTCCCGGTTTCTGCGTGTGGGGAAAAAAAGCCTCACTGTAGCCAGAAATAACGGAGTAACGCACCGTTTGGATGAAAAAGGGTAATTGAATTATATTTATCATCTTAATTTTTCATTATAACGCACAGGCAGCAGGGAATTAGTGCGTTAGGTAGCAGTGCTGCGTGTGAAAATGCGCTGATAGTGATCGGTGATCGATTTGCCTGGCATCGATTGATTTGGTTTCAGAACCGGACAGCTGCTCCAAAGAGCTTCTGAAAGAGCGAAACTAAAGAACGGTGTTAAGAAGTCATCTGGGAAACACCCATATCTTAGGGTTCTCTCTTAGTTCAAACCTTCTTTGAACCTCTCTTAAATCCTTAAGAGAGGTTGGATCTGGGAAACCCGGCCAATGTCGCTGTGGAAAAGTGTATCCGGGTTTTCCCAAACAGGAAGCCGTGGATGACAAAAGAAGTGCAGTGCCTGCTCAGGGAGAGAAACATCGCTTTCAGGGCTGGTGATGCAACGCTATACAGCACTGGCAGATCCAACCTGAAGAGAGGCATCAGAGAGGCCAAGGCTGACTACAGGAGGAAGATTGAGACGCACGCTGAAGGCGGTGAAGCCGAAAGCCCAGGCCACATCTCGGGAGAGGTGCTCTGTGCAGACCAGCTGGCCATGCTGGCTGGGGTTTACCACCATTTTTAACCAGTCACCGTCCCAGGGGACCGTCCCTCCCTGTTTCAAGACCTCAACCATCATTCTGATCCCAAAAAAGACTTCCATCAGCAGCCTTAAGGACTACCGTCCAGTAGCACTTACATCATGAAAATCATGAATCCTGACTGAACAAACCAGAAAATATTTCCCAAACTTTACTTTTGACCTCCAAACTGAGCATAACTTCAAGAATTAGGAGTACGATGGGAGGACTCCCAATCTTTTTCAGCAGTGGGTTTAAACCACTTTTGATGATCAATGAGGATGAGAAGATGAGCTCACATTAGCTCAAATGACTGTACATTGGCAGTTCATCCTGAATTACACCCCTCTTTTTATTAGGACTTAATATGCCTGCAAAAAGGATATCTGTTCCCATTCATATCATCTGACGAGGTATTGTGTTTTGTATGGGCAAATGACTGCTGCACACATTGATATTCCCTCCACACCGGCCGG
The DNA here is from genome assembly GCF_033807715.1 of Cololabis saira. Lineage (NCBI taxonomy): Eukaryota > Metazoa > Chordata > Actinopteri > Beloniformes > Belonidae > Cololabis > Cololabis saira. The sequence goes on along the minus strand of NC_084604.1, from coordinate 7,126,011 downwards.
ACATCAGACAGGGACATCAACTGTTTCCCTTGGGCCTTTAGGGTTTCTGTAAAGCGTGGATACTGGATTCTTAAACCAGTCCTTTCAAAAGGTGCAGCTTCTTCATAGTCATTTTGTTTCTCTTCTACACAGCGCCAGTCGTTGAGATGGTGATGGATGATGGATGTTTGTAATGATGCTGCTGTCTTGTATAATGGCTGCTCCTGCTTAGGGTGCTTATTAGAATAAAAAACAAAGGACAACACTGAGCACCTTTGCAAATTAGTGATGAGTGTCTTCTCCTGCCAACAATCTGTAAGTAACAAAAACATACAGTTCCTCAATTAATCAACTGACTCCAAAGGTTATTCTCCATTGACTTCCATGTTAAAATGTCCAATATAATTTTCTGCAGATCAGATCACTCAAATAGACTCAACTTTGTTAAATAAAGGTTAATGAGCACTGAGCAAAACTAAAAACAATCAAGCAGACAAACAATACACACACACACACACACACACACACACACACACACACACACACACACACACACACACACACACACACACACACACACACACACACACACACACACACACACTGCTGTAAGTGCTGCCTGTATCTCTCCTAGTGTTTGCATTACTAACATATTTCATAATAGTAAAAATTCGAATTAATTTGCTTCCCACTCACAATAGGTCGATACAATAATTGGACCAGATAACCAATTAGTTCACTTTAAGTTGAGTTATTTAACATCAACATCAAATTGTTTTGTTCACAAAGCTAATAAGATTGTGTTGGGCCATTTGGGTGATGTGGCGGGAACCAACATGCCAGCTTGTCAACACATTTCACATTTTATAATAAGATTCTACTGGGGTTACACTGGGAGCTCTAAAGGCACCGTTAAAGTTATTTTTGCAGCCATTTTTTATCTGTATTTCTTTCTTTATAGCGCTTTTCAATGTCCAACACATGTGGAAGCAAAGTTAATCAGAAAAGTTTGGTTCAAACGATTGTCAGCAGTATTGTAATGTTATGAAGTTAGGAATTAATCTTTTGAGATGAGATGCTGCGAGACAGAAATAAGTTTCTCTTATATCACAATATTTTAACTGAATCAGAAAACTCAGTTTACTCAATTTAACAAATCTACCGACTGAATGTGACACTGAATTGCTTCATTGAAACAAAAGTGAGATTTTAAGGGGTAAACCTTGGACCTGCTGAGTGCCAGCCAAACAAAATGAAACACGTAAATCCAATAGCATTATTTTGGTAAATGAAGCGCAGGGAACGTAGTGACATTTTAATATATTGCTTAACGTGCTTATAAAGTTATTAGTGCAACACTTATTGCCTAATATCAACTTCATAAACAGAAAAGAAAATGGACGAAACATAAACTCCAAGCCCAGTTTCCATCTTTTCTCAAACTTTCAATTCATCCCACAGAAATTAACATGTTTTATTTGGGGCTCTAGTGTTTGTGCTCTAGTGTTTTTTTTTCGTTTGTAGTTGGGTTTTTTTGTTAAATACTCCTAAACACTTTTACTGTGATAAAACACTGAAAAAGATTCCATTAAAGTTGGTTTTCATTAAATAATTAACTTATTTTACATTAGGGTCACTTTTAATGACCAATTCAATTTCAATTCAATTCAATTTTATTTGTATAGCGTCTAATACAACAAAAGTTGTCTCTAGAAGCTTTCCAGAGACCCAGAACATAAACCCCCGAGCAGTTATTACATAAACAATGGCAGGTAAAAACTCCCCTAGTGGGAGAAAAACCTTAAGCCAAACAGTGGCAAGAAAACTCCCCTTTAGGAGGGAAGAAACCTTGAGCAGGACCAGGCTCATAAGGGGGGACCCTCCTGCCAAGGGCCAGACTGGGGGGTCAGGGACGGCAACAGCACAGCAGGCAGGTGGAAGCAGCAACGGGATGACCAGGGGTGGAGACCGCAGGCCAGACGCAGCTCCCGAAGCTCCGGCCCAATCATCAAGCCCCAGGTTGGGGTGCAGGGTCGGGGAAAGGTTGAGAAGGGGCAGGGCCAGGGAGAGGAGTCTTGACGGACAAACCTCTCCCTCGACCATCTTGTTTCTACTAATTTTTCTACTTTAAAAGATTACTTTATTCATTAGAACATGTTTTAACAGTTCCCATAAAGCAACAAAGCTCAGTTTTCAACTAGGCCCAGCGTTTGCTGTACTCTGCTGTAGAGAATAAAAGAAGTCATGCTAGACGATTGAGAATCAATTACAATTTGCATGATAGATGTTACTGGATGCTTTCTAATCTGGAACATTATCCATATGAATTTTCTTAGATATATAATCCAGCCACTCTGTGGGGTTTGACATTTCAACAACATGTCTGTAACCAGGGGTGTAGCACCAAATTCTGGGCCCTGTACACTCTCAATGTCAGTGGGCCCCTATCCATGCCCGCGAGAGAAAAAAAAAAGGGGGGGGGGGGGGGGGGGGCGTATTTATACAATCTACTACAATCAACTACAATCAGATCAGATTATATTGATGAGTGGTTCTGAATTGATGCATTTGGCCTACTTGTGCTCAAATACCTAAAACATTAGGGTACATCTGGCTGCAATAAGTTGCAGAGGCAAAAATGTTTTAAGCCATTTTTCAGCCAGATTGAGAAGAATAGCTAATTGTTTTTCTATGTTCTCACCACCCAGACCTATCTCTTTCTCTCTCTATTTATCTATCTGTGGCAAAAATCAGAATCACAATCATTTTTGATTGATAGTGAGATCACAGTTATTTAACATGATTATTCATTGGCTTTGGTAATATCATGAATTTATTGAACATTGACAATAGCTTTTAAGCACAGCACTGCACGGCAATGCTAAGGCTTTTTACCAGACAAAAATAATAAATTGCGTTATTGCTCAATTAATATATTACTAGTGTGCACTTGAGCCTACAGTGATATTGGTATGTTATTTACATGTTGATATATGCAGCAGCAATATTGCTAGATGGATCATTCATTAAATCTCAGCACGGAGTTTCATTTTATTTTTTGTAATGCAAAAATGTCATACATTCTGGATTCATTACAAATCAACTGAAATATTGCAAGCCTTTTATTATTTTAATATTGCTGATCATGGCTTACAGCTTAAGAAAACTCAAATATCCTATCTCAAAAACTTAGAATATTCTGGGAATCTTAATCTTAAACTGTAAGCCATAATCAGCAATATTAAAATAATAAAAGGCTTGCAATATTTCAGTTGATTTGTAATGAATCCAGAATGTATGACATTTTTGTTTTTTTAATTGCATTACAGAAAATAAAGGACTTTATCACAATATTCAAATTTTCTGAGACAGTCTTGTAAACTTGCTGGCGTGGTTGTGTTTGAACCACTTCTGAATATCCATCGTTACTTTGTGTTAATGGAGCAGCAGAGCAGCGTCTTGCAGATCAGTGACGTCCGGCTGATTTATGGTTCCGCGTTGCACCAACGCAGATCGTACGGCGTAGGAAACGCGGCGACGCGAACGTACGTTGCGCGTCACCGCCGTCGATTTAACGCGGAACCATAAATGAGGCTTAACGCGCACGCATTTCTCAGTTTTCTTTTCGTCTTTATAACTGAGCATGCAAACACATAAACTGAGGGTGCAATGCTTATGCACCCTCGTAGAACCGGGCCTGTATAAGCAGCAGCTGTCTGGAGTGGACTATTTTAACTTTAATTGGACTTTGTATGACAAGCTAACTTGGTTCACCTTTGGGAAAGAAAGCAGTCAGCAGCTCCTTCCCCTCGTTCTGCCATCTTTCTTTTTGTTTCCTCTATTTCTTTTTCTGATAGCCCGATTTATGTTTTTTGGGCAGCATGATGTCCTGCACACAGGTCTCTGATCTGGGCGCACGGTCTGACCCATACCTGTTGCCGGTCGCTGTTGGGCGGACTAAACCATTTTGCATAGGGGGGGCCCAGAATGTCTAATATGTTGGGAGAACTGTGACATTAAGTTCATTCTCTCATTTGATGTTATCAATATATTTGAAATAAATTATGACACCAATTAATTGGAGGGCCCAATTCATTCGAAATAAAAACATCACAAAAAAAATTAAAAAAATCCGGATTTTCATGGGCCCCTCTCTCTACTCGGGCCCTGGGTAGTCAGGTCCACTTTTCCCCCCACTACCACGCCCATGTCTGTAACGTCCTTATCTGCATATGACTAGTGCACTGGGCTACGAGGACTGAAGTGCTTGAACACACTAGCGTAATAATTGAACTACACTTGATTCATTATGACATGAGTCAGTGGTCAAGTTTCCTCTTGCAGCTGCTCATTGTGATCTGGAAGTTTCCAATTCAGTTTGTACAGTGGTTGGTTCAAAATGAAAACACTGAGCATTTTCCAGTTGAAACAAAGCCACAGTTATGTTGTGTAATAATGATGTGTTATTTCAGTGATGCTGAAGACAAAAAGGTTCACATCAGAAATGGGGAACAGTCACCACAAGTCCTAGATCAGGGGTCTCCAACTTTATTTGTCAGAGGGCCAGAATTTTACCGGAGAGTCACCTTGGGGGCCGGACCCTCAAATAAAAATTTAATAAAAATCAGATTTTGGCATAACATTATTGTTTGATGTTTATTGTTTATATATTTGTTCTATTTCGTTACAAAACTGAAGGAATTTTTAGCCTTTATGAGTCAGTCTCCTCTCACCTAGACCACAGTCATCCACCAGGAGTGATAGAGAGATTTAGCCTCAACTCAATTACCGTATTTTCCGCATTATAAGGCGCATCTTCAATGAATGACGTATTTTTAAACTTTTTCCATATATAAGGCGCTACAGTAGAGGCTGGGGTTACGTTATGCATCCATTAGACCAAGGGTCGGCAACCCGCGGCTCTTTCATCCTTTTACTGCGGCTCCGAGTGGCAAAAAAAACAAAAACTAAGTATTTAATTGAAGTGTATTTTATTTGTGTTAATTCTTTAATATTTTAGTTCTAAATTGGAAGATTATTGTGATCTTGACATATTAGAATAAATATATTTTATGTTTTTCGTCGCTCAAAATACGTATATATGTCTATGGTTGCGAGACCTGTTGCGGCTCAATATTGATCCACATATAAGGCTCAATATTGATCCATATATAAGACGCACCGGATTATAAGGCGCATGGTCAGCTTTTGAAAAAATGTAAGGCTTTTAGGTGCGCCTTATAGTGCGGAAAATACGGTAAGTCAACTTTATTTATGCAGTTGATGATCACTGTCCTAGATGAACACTTCAGTTATCAATGTCACCTTTATACACTGGTATAAAGTCTTTACTTTTTAATAGCCTTATGGAAGCCTTGTTTTGCATGTAAAGAAGAGGAGCTATCTAAGCCCACGCCCCTAACAGGCAGATCTCTATAGTGTATTCATGTCCTCGCTTGTATGGATAAATATTTTACTCAGAATAATATATGCAGAGTAGTAAGCAGCACCTCTGGTCTTTGTTATCTTGTAGATAAGCCCACATCTGCCCATGCACATGAATGCATTCTCAAGATTTGGATGGTAAAAATCATCAAACACATGGTACAAAGTTTTAGTGCACAGAGCTCTCCCGCTTGAAAAAGACAGCCCACCAAGAATAGAGTTCAGCTAGATTTCACTATTTGATCACACTTTTGGTTTCTTTATTCTATTTTTTTATTTTGGAAGTTCGACGCAGTGCTCAGTTACTTGGGGGAAAACCCTATAAACACAAATACACACACCATCTTCAGAGCACAAGTGTACACAAAACTAATTTTGACATATACAGGATAAAAATGCTTGGTTTTAAAAGAAGACGACAAAGAAGAGAGAGAGTAAATACATGAAGGATGCTACTTGTGTTTTTGCTTGTTTTTTGACATTGTGGAGATTAAAAGAAAATTCAGCTGGCCTTCTTCATTGGTATAATACACCAACAAGGCCTGAACCCACTTGTCGGTCCATCTATCATTTTTTCTTGTAATCTCCATCTTCATCAAATGTACTTGCGGCAAAATGTTCCTGTTCCACATGCTTCAAATAATCTTTGTTCACATGATTTATGTTCACATGAGTGGGCTGAACATAATTTGGAAATCCTGATCAGCAGAGACGCCAAAATTCCTGGCTCAATGCCAGCAGGAACACATGAACTCCAGAACCTTGAACCCCTTGGCTGCACCTAGAAATTCTGTCCATAAAAGTTATGAAAGAATCAGTGACAAAGGGAAGCTCTGACAGAGTTCAGCTTCTATGTGAAATGGATATGACTCATTACTAGTGATATGGTCCACCGCAGGCAGGTGGAAGCAGCAGCGGGTTGACCAGAGGGGGGGGGGGGGGCAGGCAGGTGGAAGCAGCAGCGGGTTGACCAGAGGGGGGGGGGGGGGGGGTACCGGGTCCTCTGGCCAGCACGCAGCTCCTGAAGCTCCGGCCTGCAAACATGCACAGAAGAGAAAAAAGGGGGCCAGCACAAGAAACTACAGGAACAATGGACAAAAATGATGGCTATGAGATACTTATAATAAATAAAAATGGAAAAGGAGAAGAGAGGAAGGGGAGAGGAGAATAAGGGTGAGAGGCACCGCTCAGTGGATCATGTTGGCGTCCCCCTGCAGCATAAGCCTATAGCAGCATATCTACCACCAAGCTATATTTGAGACTAACTATTATAGTCTTGTTCTATAGCTGCAGCTATGACTACTGACTCTAATGGCACTTTTCCATTAGTACCTACTCAGCCCGACTCGCCTCGGGACGGCTCGTCACACATCGTCCCGGCTCCACCCGCTTTGTCCTCGTTTGTTTTTCCACAGCCAGGTGAGAAGTGGGCGGGTTGGGGTGAAGCTGCTGTGACGTACTCGATTGCGCAACCCCTTTGTTTGTGTCGACGCAGATCAGAAAAAACAGGTGGAGCCGCGAGCGGCTGAGAATAAAACAGAGCTCCTGTGGATCTGATCGTTCCTTATTACCCGTCTACATCCCTTTTTTAATTCTCTCGTCAGCCACCAGGTTTATGAACATCTGCACCTCAGAGTTGGATCACCAAACAGACGTTTGTGCTGTATAATGAAATCGCCGCAAGCCGCCAGTCACTCTCGCGCTGACTCCCGCTTCCTGATTCAAACGTCTGACGGCCCCGCCCCCGACCAATCGGTGGCCTGTAGTGTGATGACGTCAGATATAGTGCCGGCTCAGCCGCTTATGTCGCTTTTGCACTAGGACTTACTTGGCCCGACTCGGCTCGGCGCGGCTTTACACGGCGCGGTCGATTGCGCAGCACCTTTGTTTGTGTCGGCGCAGATGAGAAATCAGCTGAAGCCGGGAGCGGCTGAGAGTAAAACAGCCCGTCTACATCGCTTTTAAAAATTTTTCTCGACAGCCACCAGGTTTATGAACATCTGCACCTCAGAGTTGGATCACCAAACAGACGTTTTTGCCGTATAATAAAATCGCTGCGAGCCGCGAGCAATAGATCCATGGCCGCGAGTCGCCTCGCTCTGACTCCCGCTTCCTGATTCAAACGTTTGACGGCCCCGCCCCCCCGACCAATCAGAGGCGTGGAGGGTGGTGACGTCCCCGCCCCCCGACCAATCGGTGGCGAGGAGGGTGGTGACCTCAGAAATAGTCCCTGCTCAGCCCGCTATAGAACCTCACTGAAATGGTTACAGAAAAAGGTATCGGCTTGGAGCGGCTCTACCCGTCTCAGCCCTAATGCAAAAGCGCAAAACGGGTAGAACCGAGCTAAGGTGATACTAGTGCAAAAGCGGCATTAGAACCTCGGCAGCCTCGTTACAGAAAAAGTATCTGCTTGGCATGGCTCCACCCGCCTCGGCCCGTAGTGGAAAAGCGCAAGACGGGGGCGTGGCGGGTAGAAGCGAGCTGAGTAGGTACTAGTGGAAAAGGGGCCATAACACACTAGAGTTTACACTAACTAAAGATTTACTAACACCAGCTAGATGTTTACTAAACACTAACTATAGGCTTTACTAAACAGAAAGGTTTTCAGTTTGGTTTTAAAGGTGGAGGTGGTGTCAGCCTCCTTAACCCAGATTGGAATTCAATTCAATTCAATTCAATTTTATTTATATAGCGTCTAATACAACAGAGTTGTCTCTAGACGCTTTCCAGAGACCCATACCCAGAACATGACCCCCGAGCAGTTATTACATAAACAATGGCAGGTAAAAACTCCCCTAGTGGGAGAAAAACCTTAAGCCAAACAATGGCAAGGAAAAACTCCCCTTTAGGAGGGAAGAAACTTGAGCAGGACCAGGCTCATAAGGGGGGACCCTCCTGCCGAGGGCCAGACTGGTGGGTCAGGGACGGCAACAGCACAGCAGGCAGATGGAAGCAGCAACGGGATGACCAGGAGTGGGGACCGCAGGCCAGCACGCAGCTCCCGAAGCTCCGGCCCAATCATCAAGTCCCAGGTTGGGGTGCAGGGTCGGGGAAAGGTTGAGAAGGGGCAGGGCCAGGGAGAGGAGTCTTGAGGGACGAACCTTCTCCCCCGCCCAAAAGGGGCCGTTACCCTGCCCCCCTCACTCCCACACTGCAGGTTCCGGTGTCCGGCAAAGGATGCTGCAACATGGACAAAAGAGAGAAAAGGGAGGAGAAGGGGGGGCCAGCACAAGAAACTACAGGAGCGACTCTGACACACTAAAGTTTACACTACCTAGAGATTTACCAACACCAGCTAGAGGTTTACTAAACACTAACTATAGGCTTTACTAAACAGAAATGTTTTAAGTTTAGTTTTAAAGGTGGAGGTGGTGTCAGCCCCCTTAACCCAGATTGGAAGTTGGTTCCATAGTAATGGTGCCTGATAGCAGAACGCCCGCCCTCCAAATCTAAATTTAGATACTCTAGGAACTACGAGTAAACCTGCACTCTGAGAACGGAGAGCTCTGACAGGAACATAAGGCACTATCAGGTCTTGCAAATAATGCGGAGCTAAGCCGTTTTGGGCTTTATACGCAAGTAATACAATTTTAAATTGGATTCTGAATTTTACGGGTAACCAATGGAGCGACGCTAACACTGGAGAGACGTGGTCTCTCCTGCTAATTCCTGTCAGTACTCGTGCTGCTGCACTTTGGATCAGCTGGAGCCTATTCAGCAAATTACTTGGACATCCTGCTAACAACACATTACAGTAATCTAGTCTAGAAGATACAAACGCATGAACTAGTTTTTCTGCATCACTCTGCGAGAGGATTTTCCTAATCTTTGCAATATTACGGAGATGGAAAAAGGCTATTTTACAAACCTGATTGACATATGGTTTAAACGACAAATCCTGATCGAAAATAACACCAAGGTTTCTCACAGTTGCACTGGAAGCCATCAAAACACCATCTAATCCCTTCCTAAGATGCTCTGGACCAAGAATGATAACCTCTGTTTTATCTGAATTTAGAAGCAAGAAATTTCTGGACATCCAGTCCTTGATGTCCCTAAGACATGCCTGAAGTTTAACTAACGGTTCTGTTTCATCCGGCTTCATAGACAAGTAGAGCTGCGTATCATCAGCATAACAATGAAAGTGTATGCCGTGATTCTGGATTATACTTCCCAATGGCTGCATGTATAAACTGAACAAGATTGGCCCTAGCACTGAACCCTGCGGAACACCATAACAGACCCTTGACTGTTCTGAAGAAACCTCATGTACATGAACAAACTGGAACCTGTCAGATAGATATGATTTAAACCAACATAGAGCTGTCCCTTTAATCCCAACAACATGCTCTAATCTGTGCAGTAAAATGCCATGATCTATAGTGTCAAAAGCAGCACTGAGGTCCAGTAGAACCGGTATGGACACTAATCCCTTATCTGAGGCCATAAGAAGGTCATTCGTGACTCGAACCAGTGCTGTCTCTGTGCTATGATGCATTCTGAACCCTGACTGAAAGACTTCAAACAGATCATTTCTATACAAATAGTCACATAACTGGCTTGAAACTGCCTTTTCCAGAATTTTAGATACAAATGGAAGGTTGGAAATTGGTCTATAATTAGCTAAGGTGTCTGGGTCAAAAGAAGGTTTTTTAAGTAAAGGTTTAATTACTGCGACTTTGAAAACCTGTGGTACATATCCTAAACTTAGGGATAGGTTAATTTGGTCCAGTATTGTCGTACCAATAAGAGAAAAAATATGTTTGAATAGTCGAGTCGGGATGGGGTCTAACATACATGTGGTTGACTTAGCTCTATTGACGAGTGAGGTCAGCTCAGGGAAGTCTATAGGATCAAAACAGTCTAGAGTCAAGTCAGAGCCTAGGGAAGTCGCTAAAGCTGAAGAAACACTTACAACCGACTGGTTGATTTCTTCTCTAATTCTCACGATTTTACTGTTGAAGAAGCTCATAAAGTCCTCACTACTGAGAGTTGCAGGAATGCACGGCTCAACAGAGTTGTGACTCTTTGTCAGCCTGGCTACAGTGCTGAACAGAAAACATGGGTTACTTTTGTTATCCTCCATCAACGTTGAATAATAAGCTGTTCTGGCTTTGCGAATGGCTTTTTTATATACTATTAGAATATCTTTCCATTCACGATAAGAGTCTACAGACCTACAAGAGTACCACTTCCTTTCCATTTTACGCACGTTTTGTTTCAACATGCGGATATCAGAATTATACCAGGGAGTTAAGCTCCTGTGGCTAGAAACCCTCCTTTTCAGAGGAGCAACTTCATCTAAAGCTGAATGCAACAAATCAGCAGTGTTACTAGCAAGGAAATCAACATCTGTAGAGGTATAACCCAGGTCACTGGCCTCGACTACATCACTATTTCGCACTGTCGTAAGATAAGCAATGGCCTCCCTAAATTTAACAATAACTTCATCAGACAAACATCTGCTAAAATAATACCTCCTATTTTGCACTTCAACATCAACAAAATTAAATTCAAACGTTATTAAGTAATGGTCGGATAAAAGGGAGTTTACAGGTGACACCAACAGACCATCAGTTTCAACACCGTAGGTGAGAACGAGATCGAGAGTATGATTAAAACAGTGCGTCGGTTTATCCCCTTTTTGTGAGATACCCATTGATTCTAGAAGAGAATCGAAGGCTAATTTAAGATTATCGCTTTCAACATCCATATGAATGTTAAAATCACCCACTAATCAACTGGAAGTTGGTTCCATAGTAATGGTGCCTGATAGCAGAACGCTTATGGGTGAAGGGACAGCCCAGATCATCCCCAGAGTCCACCGATTCCACACAGAGACCTTACACTGTCTGACGACAACCACTTGAGATCAACAGCGTCCAAACCAGGGGGTGGTTTGTTCATTAGGGTGATTGGGTGAAAAGCCTTCAAGCTTAGCCTGAGTTACCCTCTCAGTGCTATTATTCCATTAGCATAAAGCCATGCCACCATGCAGGCCAAATTTAAACATCAAACAAGTTTCTGGTGGATTTTCCCGCAGTGAAAAAGAACTTCTTATTAACAATAATGGTCCTGTTAACCCACAAGGTGACACCAGAAGCACTGAACCTGTGGGTAAATATCATCTTCCAATAGTAAAGAATTTGTTAATGGGATTTAGTTTTAGTTGGTAATTTATATTTATTGGTAATTTTGTGATATCATAGTCACATTTTAACTTATTAATTAGAGCAGAATAGAATAGAATAGAAAGCCTTTATTGTCATTCTAATAATATAATGAGATTAAGCAGCAGCTCCATAAAAGTGCACCCATGTAAAAGGCTATGTAAAAACAAAATAAGAAACAGACAAAATAAGAAACAGTTACAATATAAATATATATACACTATGAAAATGAATGAATAAGAGAATATTTCACATAAATGAGTGAAAAAATATTGCACAGTATGAGGTAGGGTAATTAATAATGACTAATTAATTCAGGATCATCAGACGGAAACCTATTTGTTATGCTAGTGTGACCACAATGCATGCATATAAAAACATTGGGGAAAGGAGAAAAATGTAACATTGCAATCATGGTTGATTCCTATTAGTAATATCTGTCTGAACACACACACACACACACACACACACACACACACACACACACACACACACACACACACACACACACACACACACACACACACACACACACACACACACACACACACACACACACACACACACACAACATGGCATTTTATGAATACATATGTATGGGTAAACGCGTCATGAGCGTTTCCATCATGAGGTCGCCTGCTGTGTGTTTGTGCTCAAGCCCCAAACCTTTTTTTATTGCAAATTCTTGAATTTACAAACAAACAAGGCACATCAAATCTGCCATGTAGCAAGCACATTAGAAAAGGCCTGTACTGAGTGGACAAATTAATGAAATAGGAAATAGAAAATAAGGAACAAAAAAAAAAAAACTTAAATGAAATTAAATAAATACATTTTCTAAACATCATAAATGTTATGACAAAATAATGACAAATAAAATAAATAAATGTAGCTTAAAAGAAAACGAGGATAAAAGACATTTTGCAGTTATGATTTCCTTCTGGTAGGGTTATACATAATTTCAATCAGAATCTATTAATTTATAACACTGAATGTAATTTAGCAGTTTGTCCGCAGATTTGAAGTTCATATACTTGAAGGATTTACAGTACAGGGGGACCTATTATGAAAAACAGGTTTTTTCTTGCTTTAACATATTTAAAGTTGTCTCCTTCTCTGCCAACTCAGAGAAGGAGGAAAGCAACTAGATTCTGCAGTGTCTGTACAGCCGCCCGGATGAGCCGTCCAGTGTGATGTGGATCTACGAGCCAATAAGATTCTTCTCCCGTCGTTACTTAGCTACAGTGAGTCATTTACAGAGGTTGGCCTCCGATGCGTGAAACCACGCCCACAACTAACTCCGCCGGCCGGAGCTTCCGCCATTTTTTCGTAGCGGTGTATCACGTCATTCAGGCAGCCAATCAGCACAGAGCCTCATTATCATAGGCTGCGTCCGAAATTGCATACTTCCAACCTAATGAGTAGCAAAAACAGTATGTGATTAATTAATGCACACTACTGAAATTTACTCAAAAGTGTGCCGAACTTAAAGGGGACCTATTATGAGAAACACGCTTTCTCTTGCTTTAACAGGTGGTCTCCCCTCAGCCTGCCAACTCAGAGAAGGAGGAAAGCAACCAAATTCTGCAGTGTCTGTACAGCCGCCCAGATGAGCCGTCGAGTGTGATGTGACTTCTACGAGCCGTTCAGATTCGGCGCATTTTCGGTACGTAACCAAAATGCAAACCACGCCCACAACTATAAAACCGTGTAACTGCATGTGAGCGTCCGACTATCGCGTCGCACTGCGTGACATTGGACGCTCTCTGTCCAGCTCCCTCCAGCAGCTGCCACTTTATTGAGGTTTTTGTAGTGAAATGAGGAGGAATCATAGAGATAACTTCTCATTTCAACTAACTGGATCAGCCGTTCCTCATCCGTGACTGTTACAGCGCTTTCAACCGGCTTTCAACGCGAGTGGCAGGAAGAAAATAGAAACCTGCATCCGACAAACTTTCAGCTCAAAACGGCGCGGCGCGCTGCGCAGCGCTCGCGGCCAGTTAGGGCAGTCCAATAGAAAATAAAGCAATGGAATTGATTTTGTCGCTGACGCTCACTCGCATCGCATACAGTTAGGAAACGGTGCAACTCCGCCGGCCGGAGCTTCCACCATTTTTTCTTAGCGGTGTATTGTGTCATTCAGGCAGCCAATCAGCACAGAGCCTCATTATCATAGCCCCGCCCACTCAGAATCCTGCATAGATAATGAGGTTAGAGACTGGGAAGATAAAGACATGGATCAGAGGCTGAATTTCTAATTTATTTAGCAAAAACAATCAAAAGCTTGTTTTTAAGACATTCAAGGTCTGTTTAAAATAGGTATTAGATGCCATAATAGGTCCCCTTTAAATTCGGTATAAAAGGCATTAAAGATAGGTGGAGTTTTCATAAATTTCGATTTGTGAATGTAGAATTTGTCCATTATGAGGATTGTGTTAGTCAGTAATAATCTCGTCTTCCATCACTCGAACCCCAAACCCGCTCTTTTTTTTGTATGAAACTTGATTTCAATTTCAGAAAATACAATAACATTAAAATAAATGGCAGACATCATTCAATAATATAAAAACACAAACATCATCATAGTCCAAAAAATATAAGATTATTATCACAAAAAAAACTACAATAAAGTGCAAGTAGTTCGTGACATTAACAATTACACTAAATATAATAGGAAGGCAATACATTCAGATATCAGTAAACATTTCTTTTATGACGTTGACAGTGGTATTACATTTCTTGTTATTAATCAATTGTACTGTCTCAAAATACATTTTGAAATCAACTTTAAAGGGAACTAAGGATGGACAGGATTTGGAGAATTTTGCCTTGTGAATGTGAAACTTAGCAACAAGAATCATTAAGTTGACCAATTGTTGAATTTTGTAATTTTGGTTTTCGTAATATAGTAAGATATCTTTAGCTTCTAATTTAATTATATTTTTAGTTTGTATATCAAAAAATTCTTCAATTTTTTTCCAGTAGCCTATGCTCACATTCATAAAACAAATGTATGATGGTCTCTTCGTCATGTTTACAAAATACACATCTGCTATCAATGTCTACAAATGTGGATATAAGTTGGTTGGTGGGGTAAATATGATGTAAAATTTTATATTGGACTTCTTTTAATTTTTTTGAGATTGCAAATTTATAGGGAAGGAGCCACGCTGTTTTCCATTGAATGTCAGAAAAATGGGAGTTCCAGACAAATTTCCCTCTTGGGGTTATTTTCCTTTTACTGTAGAAGTAGTTTCTTATGTGTTTATTAGTGCACTTTTTATTTCTAATATCTACCGTCAACAAGAAGGGAGAGATCCTTCTCTTGTACTTCTGGCATCTCAAAGTGACACTTCATCAATTGAAGAATAGCATTTATTACCGATTTACAGAGGTGTCAAGTAACTAAGAACAAATACTTCGTTACCTTACTCAAGTAGAGATTTTGGTTATCTATACTTCACTGGAGTAATTATTTTTCAGACGACTTTTTACTTTTACTCCTTACATTTTCACACAATTATCTGTACTTTTTACTCCTTACATTTTAAAAACAGCCTTGTTACTCTATTTCATTTCGGCCTTTAAAAAGAACTATCCAGTTAAATTGCTCCATCCGGATAGAGTGAATTTGGTTGTGGTTGTTTCAGATGTTCTTGTCCAGTTTTGTTCTTACATCCGTTCCCTCAGATTCCTGCAACTAAACTTGGATGTACATTCCAATAAAGGTTAGGATAAATGATAACATGCCTCTGAAGTTTGACTTTTTGCACCATTACAATACTTATAGGCAACTAGTCATCATATCTCCTGCTCTCTGAAACACATGTTAATGCTCAATAGTACACATATATGGTTCTTTAATATATTTGCATTATACTAAGATGCATTCATTTTCAATGGCTTTTGTCCTTAATGGCTATTTTTCCCCCTTACATTACTTTTACTTTTATACTTTAAGTAGTTTTGAAACCAGTACTTTTATACTTTTACTTGAGTAAAAAACTTGAGTTGATACTTCAACTTCTACAGGAGTATTTTTAAACTGTAGTACTTCAACCTGAGAAACGTGAATACTTTTGACACCTCTGCCGATTTATATATATTATATACCGATTTAATACCAATATATATATATATATATATATATATATATATATATATATATATATATATATATATATATATATATATATATATATATATTGTGATAGTAAAGGTTTTAGATTTAAGGAATTCCTCGTAATTTAGAAGGTCTGCGAGGAAGATGATATTCCTGTCAGTCCAGTTTGGTAAATAAACCCCAGCCCGCCACTTCCTGTTTACGCTCCAGATGACGACACGCTGATCACGTTTAACTAAGTGTTTCCAAAACGAAACAGCCAATAACTTCAGTAACAATCCCTCGTCGGTCTTTTACATACTCAATTCAGATATATTCCAACACGGCGACGTGTATTGAACCCCGGAGAGAGAGGAAGAGCATCGATTAACACAGTTATTCACCTTTTAACGCGGAAGAGAGCTAGCCGGTGTGCTATCGGAGCTAGCCGTCATTAACAACAACAGACTCCTCCAAACTGCTCCGTCTGCTCGGTTACCTGACGTCTGACAGCATGGAGAATAAATACAACCTCAAGAGTCCCGGTAAGATGACTTTTAAATGTGCTGCAGATGGTGTCCAGCTTTTAATGCATTTAACTAAAACGGTGTGATAAAGAGGAAACGCAGCTCTCCTCCGCTTTTAAGGCTGATTTATGGTTCCGCGTTACACCGACGCAGAGCCTATGACGTAGGGTTACGCGGCTACGCGCACCTTACGGCGTAGCTCTGCGTTGATTTAACGCGGAACCATAAATCAGCCTTTACACATTTGCTTGCAACAGACAGCCTGAAAAAAATAACACATAACACATTTTAATAAAAACACCGATGCTGACTTATCCACTGGCACTTTAATTAAGTGAGTGCGTTCGATGGGATCTTCCAGTTCTGAATTCACCTGGAGATATTAAGTCTTTTTTCATTTTTATCTGCAGTAAACCAACCACCCAGTCCTCTGTTAAAACCAGTTCTGTCTGTCTATATGTTGCTTTAACTGAGGCATGGCCCGTTTTTAAGTCGTTAAACCCAGTACTCGAGTTGTAAAAAATAAAAAAAATAAGGGGGGATGGTGGATTTGATCATATGGGGACAGATAATTTGTGCTGATTACAAATAATATAATATATTACAAATAATAGCAGTGACCAAAACAGCTGCAGAAATACTGCAGGAATGACATAGCAGCAGTTAAATGCAGCCTTCTGTAAGCTTTAAATATCCACAGGGCTTACATCAAATACATCAAAACACAACAATAAAAAACAGTTTTCTGAACTTATCAATATGACTCTGTCCTTCACAGGATAAGAAAAATGGATCACTGCAAAAACTCAAAATCTTAACAAGAATATTTGTCTTATTTCTAGTTAAAATGTCTCATTTTAGTAAAAAACATCTCATTACACTTAAAACAAGACTCATCACTGGAAAAAACAACAATTTTCAGCTGTTTCAAGTATATTTTCACTTGAAATAAGTAGAAAAATCT
Organism: Cololabis saira; assembly: GCF_033807715.1. Classification (NCBI taxonomy): domain Eukaryota; kingdom Metazoa; phylum Chordata; class Actinopteri; order Beloniformes; family Belonidae; genus Cololabis; species Cololabis saira. The sequence continues at coordinate 7,108,824 of NC_084604.1, read as the reverse complement.
ACCAGTGGAACAAGATTTTTTTGCTTGTAATGAGAAGATAAATCTTGTCCCACTGGCAGATTTTCCTACTTATTTTAAGTGGAAAATGTACTTGAAACAGGTGAAAATTGTCAAATAAGTTATTTTTCTGGTGATGACTCTAAATGTTGAAATAGCAGTAAAACCACATTCATTGATGAAATGACATACGGGATGGAAAGGGAGGATGGCAGTTTTACAGCACTCTCCTAAGTTTTATATGAATTGCACTGTTTTTCATTGAATTTAAGTAGGGTGTACAAATGTTGCCTATTGATAAGGCCTTGTGATATATACATTTTTTATAGTTCTCAATACTGAAGGTGTTTCTTCACTTAAAGAAGAAAAAAAGAGAAGCCGTTTGATGTTGGAGGAGATTCTTTGCTCTTTTCCTACTTGGCTTTAGCAAGGGTATTATTTATTAATTGATTTGCAATTAATAGATGGGATAGATTTATTCCTTACCCTTTCCTAGATTGCTTCTATGTGTGACTTCCTAAATGGCCATGTGTGGCAAATTACCTATGTGAGAAAAAGAGACTAAACAAAACTTGCTGCTTGATAATTTCTGTGTAGTAAAATGGCATTTGTTTTTCACTTGAACCATATGACCAATAACATATTTTTTTAAAAGTGGGGGAAGAATCTTTTTTTCCCCCCTAATTTTAGACAACTTGACAGCTGCAGCTTTTGTTAGACGTTATCAGTGCTTCCTGAATAGAAGCGAAACTGAGAATAAAACCGTCTTCAACATACTGAAACACTGAGTTTATGCCACGTATCATAAGTGACACTTGCTCATATGTCAGCTTAGTGTTTACTGTGCTGGTGTACAGCTCTTGTTTGAAGGACAGGTGGTAACACACACACACACACACACACACACACACACACACACACACACACACACACACACACACACCCTGTGCACACATGCAGTTGCTCTGAACCAACAACCAGGAGTTATTTGTTTAAAGTAACTGAGTAGGAATGCTTATACTAGTTCCCACATTCAACATTTTAGAACTAATCTCAACACTTATATTGGCAAGTATTGTAGGTACGCAAGCCAAAAATAATCAAAAAGTAAAAATAATAATAAAAAAAAAAATCACTATACAGGTCACAACAGAATGCTGTCACGTTTAAACAATTAAGAGCAGTTTTTCACTTGTTTGAGAGAGTGGAAACTTCTGTTCTGCTAAATTCAAAATCACTAATGCTAAAATGGCCAAAATTAAAGCGCAATGGACAACATGTATCCCAGAACTGTTTGATGTTAGAAAATCCATTTGTTCCTGATAATAGACAACACAAAAGGGCATTATCATGCGATACAGTACATCTTCACTTGTCATATAAAAGATTATGATCAATTTCTATTTCATGCATATAGTAATTTAAGTCTTATGTGACTGAACAAGAGTTTCTACAGAATGTGAGTGTAGTAGAGCGAACTGGAGACGAAGCATGACATGAGTTGGCATGTAATCAGGGTCTCAAATTAACTGGTAGATTAAAAAAAATCCACCGGTCAAGCACATATTTTACCGACAAAATAATAAATTGCCTTTTTGTGTTACATATACATTCATTTTCCTACATTTCATTAATATAAAGTATTATGTTGAATACAAACTTGAAGAAAAGTCCAGAAAACATTTGAAGCAGAATTATTTTCAATGATTTGAAGACTGTGTGTGTGTTTCTAAGGAATACGAGCCTCCCAAGATGCAGTTTATCAAACCATGGCCCCTTATTACACTGGTGGATATCTCTTCTTTAAACATGTGCATCTAGCCTGTCCTTTCTACATTAACTGACACGGGTTGGCTTGTCCAGCTGGCCCAACCAGCCGCCCATAACTCGCCCCTGAGGGGTACGCTTAATCGGGGGTCAGGCCTAATGTATAAAAAAGTGATGCAGGTCATGGGTGATATTCATTGATGACAAGAGGAGGATGTGCGCAAGCTCCTAACCCTCCTATTTTCTCTCCAAATCAGCATATTACAGAACCATATTCTGCAACTGGCTGCTAAAATAACAGACTGCGACTTTGCAAAACACAAAGCTCGGGTCGTTAACAAATTGAAGAACCTCAGAAAGAAGTTATTTGTGGTCAACGAACACAACAACAGGAATGACAGAGACCACTGGTCATATTTGTGCAACATGACTTGGAGGAAATCGCTACGCAAATCCCGTTGTTATTCAGCGTGGATCCTCCACCTGCTCCATCTCCTGCATTAGCCATCTCTTCTGATGTTGGTGTAGTCGGCGAAGCCAACCAGACAGAGGGCGGGTGGTCATGTTATGTAGTACCACTCGATAACACCTCCCAACTTGTCTTCGATCCCCTCAACATGGCTTCAGGTGCCAGGGAGACAATGACATGCCTTATGTTGACATTGACCAGCATTAAACATGCAGGGATAATAGCAGAGTCTGTTTACCCATCAGTGTAGCGAATAGCCTCCGCAATTTACTCGCCAAACAGAAATTTTACCATTGTCAATTGGGCGACCCTGCATGTAATCCTCATCAGTACGTCACCTGATGTCAGCAAGCTTTTGCTTTTTTTTTTTGATTAAACGAACTGATGGTTTTTCATTTAACTGTTATTAATGGCTAATTACTTACTTACTTAAATTTTATTTTAGAGGGACCATGTGCAATTAAAAACATAAATGTAAACATTTGATGCATTGCACCAGAGTTGGCCTTAGGCTAATCGGCAGTCCCTTGGTACAAATAAATACATCACAGATAAAAAACAAACATTATTCAAGGATATTAAACCCAGAGATAAAATGCGAAATTGTGTTTTTACTTACTTTCAGTGATTTGGTAAAAACTAAAGTGATTGTGTTCTCTCATATTGATTGCTAGCTCTTGAGTCGAAATCAATCAAAATGGTGTCGTGGCAGACTGATATATCAAATTGTCATGCAGCTAATCAATGTAATATTGTATATTGTGGCAAAACCTGTGGTAGACAGCTGTAATAATTATGTGCAAAACACCTGGAATCCTTGAAATTTCTTTTTTTTTTTTTTTTTTTTTTTAAGAACCAAATCAGAAAATACAACAAAAAATATGCTTTTTAGTTTATATACAGAACAAAATCACATGACAAAATATACAAATGGTTGTTGATCTGATTGTTTATCTATTTTATATTTTAAAACACAGAAATAGAGAAAAAACAACAATAATGGTCCATTTATTCAAGTAAATGAATGGAGTGGAAGGATGCTGGTTTTAAGAACAAGGTCGATTTGCAGTCGATTCTGCAGCTATAGAGGAGTAAAGTTGAGGAGCCATACAGTAAAGTTATTGGAAAGAGTTGTGGAAGCTAGACTAAGGACAGAAGTGAATATTTGTGAACAGCAGTATTGTTTCATGCCGAAAAAGAGTCCTACAGATGTAATATTTGGGGACGTTGATAGAGAAGCACAGAGAAGGTCAAAGAGAGTTGCTTTGTCTTTGTAGATCTTGAGAAAGCTTATAGTCCATGTTCCAGACCAGATATCAGTACCATTCAAGGTGACAAAACTTGCTCATAATTTTTTAAAGGTCCATATCTCTAGATGATATTTTGGTATGATGACCCTTCCTGAGTGGCAGCTGTATCAGAGTTATCAGCTCATGAAGTTACCCACCCCCTTCAGATGCTTCAAAGGTCCCCTTTAAAATGATACCAAAGACAATATCATGAAACATTGACAGATTTCCTGTACATGATTCTAAACCAGGATATGCAGCAGCATCTAAAATGTAATTTTCTGAAGGGGGTGGGTAACTTCATGAGCTGATAACTATGATACAGCTGCCACTCAGGAAGAGTTATCATACCAAAATACCATCTATAGACATGGATCTTTTCAAAAATCATAAGTAAGTTTTGTCACCTTGAGTGGTACTGACAAGTGAAATTTTGGGCTCTGGCCCATGGACTATTATGGCAAGGTGTCAAGAGAGAGAGCTATGTTAGTGTTTAAGGAAGTCTGGAGTAGTAGAGAAGGATGTTTGAGTGGTGCAGGACATGTAAGGGAGTATAAAAAAAAGACAGTGATGAGGTGTGCTGTTAGTGTGACAGACGAGTTCAAGGTGGAGGTGGCACTGCATCAAGGAGCAGCCCTAAGCTCCTTCTTGTTTGCTAAGGTGATGGACAGGCTGACAGATGAGGTTAGACAGGAATCCTCATGGACTATGATGTTTGCAGATGACATTGTGATCTGTAGTGAGAGCAGGGAGCTGGTGGAGGAAAATCTAGAGAGGTGGAGGTGTGTGCTGGAAAGGAGAAAAATGAAGGTTAGCCTAGGCAAGTGTGTGTGTGAATTACAGGGACCCAAGTGGAATGGTGGGCCTGCAGGGAGCAGAGATAAAGGTGGAGGGTTTTAAGTACTTTGAGTGAACAGTAGAGAGCAATGGAGAATATGGAAAAGAAATGAAGAAGCATGTGCAAGCAGGTTGGAACAGGTGGAGTTTAGTGTCAGGGTTGATGTGTGATAAAAGAGTATGAAAGTAGCAGATGTTAAAATGTTGAGCATTTCTTCAGGAGATAGAATGAAGAATTGGGTCAGCGAATGTTATGTTTTGGAGAGTCTGAGGTCACGTATCCGTTACCCTGTCAAACCAAAACCTGTAATGGAAATGCCTTTTAATAAGAAAAAAATAGCCAAACATAGCAAAAATCTTTTTTTACACTTTCACAAGGTTATTTTTCAGACGCCTCATTAATGGGATGTAGTTGTGCAATAACATTACTTAATCATTATGTTTTACTACATTACATAAGGGCTTTGTCTTTGAATAATCATTTAAATTATTAGGCATGTTTCCCCGAGGGGGAGTTCCAGGTAGATTGTTCAGGGTCGAGGTGTATGGGGCAAAATATGTCACTGTAACAGGAGAGGTACTCTCCTGCTCTTGCCCTCTGGTTGGCCAACAGGAACTTCCTGGCAGGGGGTCTCTGCTAACTTGGATTTCTAAACCAATTTCAGCACTCTCAAGTCACCACAACTCATTTTTTACCATTTGAACCAGAGACATTTTGCTACTAGTACATTTGTCGAAGTTGGAGATTGCAAGAAAAAAATTATAGATGGACCGGCTAGTTGGTTGGAGGTCTTGTTGGTATATTACACCAACGTAAAAGGTCAGGTGGGGAGGCTTTCTTCCAATCTCAATCGCTATGGCCGCGGTGTATGTTAAAAACAACAACAAAAAAGAAAACTGTTCTTCTTCTCTTTATTCTTTTGCTGCATTCTTCTTTTTCATCTTCCTGTAAGCTGCTGACCATCTGTGAACAGCAAAAAATGGGCATTACCGCCCAGGGCTGTACGCTTACTTTTTTGAATGGTAGCACTGGTGCTAGCAAGTTAAAAATTTTAGTAGCACAAATAAAAATTTACTAGCACACCCGGGTGGACAGTTGGTTAACCTGTTTATTGTGAAATCCATGTTATATTCATCAGAACTTCATTTACATGTTGAACAGCAAATAAACCGGTTCAGTCCATGCTGATCTTAATGAGATCTTGTTCTTAAACTTGAGACACAAACTGTGGCCACTCCTTTATAATTTGGTCGCCTGGCACGTTTAGATGAGGAAAGCCAATGGACTGCAGAATTTGTTGGGTCGAATGTTTCTAATGGACATCCCTCAGTGCTGATCCGCATGAGATCCTCTGTGGTGGAGACATGAAGACTGCTCTGGACAGAATTTTTAATTCTGTTCTGGGTCTAGTGTATTTTGAAGGATCAAATACTTAACATCCCATATTATCCATTTTACATAGTGCAAGAAATTATGCAAATTTTGAAAATCGACTGTGCGCATGCGCAGAACCAAAAAGTAGCATTTCTCGGCAGGTAGCAGAAATTGGCAGAACACCGGCCGTTCAAAGTGTAGCCTGATTTATGGTCCGCGTTAAATCGACGTAGAGTCTACGCCGTAGGGTACGCAGCGAAAGGGTAGTGGATTTACCCTGAACTAGAGGAAATTGCGCCTATTATCCACTGCCTCCCTCTTGTTTTTTGCAGTAGTGGCAGTTGCAGTGGCAGTTACAAAAATGTATCCAAAACAAAATATATTTTCGTCAGTCTTCTTTTTCTTTGTTTTGAAGAGAAGTCACAGGATGAGATATGAAGAGTTTCAGAGATACGGAGAGAAATTGGAGAGTTGCGCTCATACAAAGAAAAACATTTTTTGTTTGGCGAAAAAGAGTAATGGAAATCCACCTAGAGAGATTAGACTGAGATGCTTTGGACATGTACAGATAGTGAATATATCGGTAAAAGGATGATGAGGTTGGAATAACCAGGAGGTCTAGAAAAAGACCAAAGAGGAGATTTGTGGATGCGGTGAAAGATGACATGATAACATTGTTAGTGTGAGAGAAGAGGATGCAGAGGATAGGGTTTGATGGAGGCGGATGATTCGCTGTGGCCACCCCTGAAGGGAATAGTTGAAATGAAAAGGGGACAAAGATCTGGAGAATGTTTTCACATTGAGAAAAACGTTCATTCTGTCATTAAAAAAAAGAACAACAACAACATAAAGACCATCAGAGTCGCTTGCGCCTATGAAGAAATTATTAGTGTGCTATTATTATTAGTGTGCTATTATACTAATACAAACTGTATTACCTTGTTGCCCCGTGGGGCATTTATTCATTACATGACTGGAAGAAGGATCTGAATGGAGCACAACTTTGAAAGAAGGAATCATGTTTCTGATTATTTTTCCCCTTGTTACTCGATAGGAAAACTGGTAACGGTGGATGATTGTGTTTCAGTCATTTTCATGTTTTAGTTACATGCCGTCCCTAACACCACACACACACACCCTCTTCATTTTACCCGGACAAAATATAGTACCCTGTACTTAATATTAAAGTGTTGATATTTTAACATTTTATACTTTATCGTTTCTTATTGTTTTTTACTGCTTTCAATAAATTTCACAGAGAATAGGGTTAGCACTTGTACTCCAGTTTTTACCTTCAATTTTTTGCGGAACAGGCAACAGCAGAAGAAGAGCAATTAAAAATGCTAAGACTTTGAAGGAGTCCCTCCCCCTCCTCCACTCTTTGCCTCCCACATCTTTGATGTTGGGTTGTTATTACACAATAGTATCTCCTCTTTCCCCTCTGGACCTGCTATGAATCATTTCCAGTGGCAGAAACTCAAAATGTGTATTACATAAGATGATTTGGCATGTGGGATTATCGCCCCATTGCCTTGGGTTAGTCACCTGACCTCTCCAAATCAAAGGCTTTAGGCACATGTGGGGAAAGGGTTTTTCCATCTCCTCCCTTTTTACGATTAACTAAAGGAAGGGCCAAAAATGGGCATGAGAAATGAAACTCACCAGGGGAAATGGAGCACTGGCACTCGCAGTGAATCCACGCATGAGGAAGGACATTGATGTTAAGAGGATGTCTGAGATTTGGAAGGCCCCTCCCCTCAGTATTTCAGCTCAGCATCCCTAGGAATTATAGCATGTGTTTATAGCACTGTTCGTTTTGTGTTGATGTCTGTGTTGATGTCTGTGCATAAAGTAGTGTGTCATTTCTGCAGTGAGTGTCAGTTACTTCTTGTAACTAGAGATGCATCGATTACAATTTTGTAGAGTGCGCGAGCGTGTGCATATACTGTATATGAATATATACAGTGGGTACTTTTTCTAAATTTCTGTTTTTTTCTGTCAAGGTGGGTGCTGAGTGTACATAAATATAATGAACTTTTTTGATATTAGCAAAAGCTGCAAAGAAAAAAAGAAAGTTCACTACTGCTTCACGAACCAGAACCGGAAATGCGTTGCTACCAAGCAAACCAATCACAGCCCTCTCGGTCTGCGTTGGGTCTGCGACCTCTTGACGCGTAGTTACAATTTTTGGGAGGTGCGTCAGGCGTGGCGTGGCGTCCGCCGTGGGGTGCTCATTGCGGCGCAACCTGCGGCGTAGGCTCAGCGTCAATTTAAAGCAGAACCATAATCCAGCCTTCACGCTCAAGGAGTGGTTTTTCCTTCTCGTTCAGACTGGATAGGTGAATTCATGTGATTTTTAACCATAACACCAAATTTACCGTCATGGGAAAATTTACGTTATTCAACGCAGTGAATGTCGGTTACGCTACATTTTCGGTTTATCACCCAGGCTTAGTATGTATGTATATATTAGGGGTGTGAAATTAGTGCGTTAATTGCAATGAATTATTTACAGGCATATTTAGGGCGTTGTGTTTTTTAATCACCTGATCTATTTTATAAGCTCTGACTTTACTTTTTCTGTTTGAGAGTTGCCTTTATCATGAAATCTGTGTTTGTGCGGTGGGCTTGTTGTGCTTGAGTTGTGGGTGGAAAACAATGGTCAGTCCCACCTTGAAGTGGACACTGATTGGCTGTCCCTGTGTGTGGGCGTGTTTAGCATACGCTGGTAGACTCCCATTGTAGCTGGACTAGCATGGGGGGGTAGCGGAGAAGTAAAGATGGAGGAGCATGTGAAAGTTGTTGGACCAGTGAACGGGGAATTTACATTTCTAATACGCCCCGACGGCACCGTTGATAAAGGTAGATTGATATGTCTTTGTGGAAAGGAATTTGCTTCCCAACGAAGCAGCTCAAATTTAGCCTACCCCATAAATGCAAAGCACCCGGTCGCGAGTAGTAAAGATGTTGCTACAGCAACGCTCTTCCTCAAACTAAACTGGAGGAGAGAAACACACATGCGCACGTCTGCGACAGAGAGGCTGGCGGATGTTCTTGCCACGTGGATGTAAATGGCTAGGACTGTATCTGTTCAAGTCTGTTTAAAAAAATCAATAAATTACTTTATACATTTATATATCAATCTTTTGACCAAACCCCCCACCACGACCCGCCACCCAGCATTAGTTCTGTTTACATTAGACCTGACCTGGTTAAGACTACCCTCGGAGGAGAGTTATTAGCAGGGCAGCTCGACACACCACCCCCCGTTGGTCAATGTAAAAGGGCCGCACGACACGCTAGATCCAACGTTAAACGTTATAAAATTCAAATTATATATTTTTTGGCATTATGTTAATGTGTCAAAAGATTATTTTTGCTTAATTATCACTGGTGTCTTCAGTCTTTTTATCAGTAATTTTGTCAGCCATGTTCTCTGAGGTTGGTTGTAGCCAACCTTAGAGAACGAGGCTGCAAGAAGAAATGCAATCCCAGGTCGATCAAAAAGATTGGTTTGGATGGCAGACGAAGAAACAAGTAAAGCATCCTAAGATTTTCAAGATGAATTCCAAACCCCCCACCACGACCCGCCACCCAGCATTAGTTCTGTTTACATCAGACCTGACCCGCGGTTAAGACTACCCTCAGAGGCGAGTTATTCGCAGGGCAGCTCGACACGCCACCCCCCGTTGGTCAATGTAAAAGGGGCGCTGGATCCAACGTTAAACGCAGGGTATTCGCCAATGTAAAAGGAGCTGGTGATTCAATTTACTTTTGCGCAAAAGTGCAATGAAAATGCTATTTTTTTTTCAAACTTGAGAGTTAATACAAGCTCCTAACTTTGGTCTTTATTTACTTCTTTACTCACAGAATCTTGTGCAAGTGTGGGTGAAGAATTCTAATTTCTGTTACCACTTGAACAATCTATGCATCTCACTCACACAGTAAACTCAAATAACTTTAGTTTACCTTAGTTTGTTGTTTTCCCCCTTGTAAGTAGAAGTTTGTATTTGGTATTTTACTTAATACAATTCAACTTTGGAGTTTTCATGTCATAGTTTAACATTCACAGTTGGTCAGTGAGAATTCTCACCTCTGGGTACAACAGCAAATCTCTACATCTGCTATAGGGATGAACTCCTTGTATATATCCATGGCTACAAATCATTTTTGTAAATCATAGCAAATCCATGCACACAGTTGGCTACTGAATTGGCAAAATAGAAAGTAGATGTGCAATCTTTGTCTCCTGATTATGTATTCCCAGTCAGGGCTCCAGACTGCGACCAAATGCTCGCATTTTGCGACCAAAATTTGAGTATGTGCGACTGAATTTCATGTCCACTCGCACACGTGCGACCAGTAAATTTGCCAGTGTTTTTTTTTTTTTTTTTTTTTTCTTTTCTTTTACACTTTAAACGTGGAAGGGGTGCGTCAATGAACCCGCATATTTGCAGGCCAATGAGTGTGAAAGGGAATGAGTTGGGGGATCTATTTATTTATTTATTTTTTTCGTTTAATTTCACCAGCTCAAAGCAGGTATTACGCCCGGACCACATTTAATGCGACACAACACGCTGCCGCCGCGGCGCGCACAGAAGAAAGAGACGGCGGATATGTTTGGTTTTAGTAACATCATGCTCAGGCAATGAGTCTGCAATGGCCCAGACGGGAGACACATGTAGCTCAGTGCTTAACTTTTATTTTTAATCCACTCTATATTCTTCTGGTTGTTCTCCGATATGTTCCCCTAAAGCCTGAAGGTTCCGCCTTAAATCGACGCAGAGCCGCCGCCGTAGCCCACAGCGTAGGCTCTGCGTTGTTGTAACGCGGAACCATAAATCAGCCTTCACCCGGTAAAGAAAAAAAAAAAAGAAAATGTGCTCCAATACAGCAGGTCTCATAATTTTATTTTGAACATTGCCAAAACTCTAACTTAAAACGTAACTAGAACTTAAAATTTGCTTGACACAAATGAAAGTTAAATTTTAACACGTGGGAAAAACACCTAACCTTTTAAGTGATGTGTGTTATCAGGTGTAATGGCATTTTTAGGTTAGAAATAAGAATATTTCCTGGTAAGATCCTTAGTTATTTGAGTGAAGGCAGTGAATTTGGTCAACTGGTGTAGGTTCAGGGTTTTAGTAAAGACACAAGTAGGGAAATGTTATTGGCCAGTACCCCCAATATTTGTACATTTGTTAAGTACTGTGTTTAACGGTTAAATTCAGGGCTGAAAGGTTACTAAGCACTTTGTTACAAAGCACTTTTTTATCATGTGAATGTATGTTTTTATATATATATATATATATATATATATATATATATATATAATGACAGCAATGGTGCTGTCAGTTTACTTTATGTTGCGGCATCTTTAAAAGTGCACAATAAAATGTAACACTGCATTTGAAACAGCACATTGTGGTAATTCATTAATCTATTATGAAATACGTATTACTAATACACTGAAATGTAGTAGAAATGTAAAAATTTGGTTAGCGTGTCGATAAACGATATGCGCTCCTAAAATGTCTGATTGTGCCCCTAAAAATATTCAGTTAGGGGCTACTGTGCTCCTAGTGAAAAAAGTTAGTCTGGAGCCCTGCCAGTTATGAATTACAAATTTTATAGCATGTTTATTAACCAATTATATGGATTTACCGTTGATTTTAGGCTCACTAAGGTAAAGTTACGCCAAACATAATACATCAGCTGTACGGATGTAAACAAAGATACAGCAGCAGTGAGTGTGCTGTGAAAGTGGACACATTCATACACTAATTATCATGAGAAGAAACCTGGGGAAAAGGAGAGTAACATTGTTGTTATTGTCCATGTGTGGAGCGATGGCTTTAATTTCTGTACAGAGATGTGTGTGGATGAGAGATACTACTTTTTCAGACCGTGGGGATTGTTATTATGATATTATAATATATTATTATGAGATTAATAGAGTAATATAAGGTATGCAAATTGACAGCTAACGATCCAGGCACTCGAGACGAGGTGGATAAAAAGATAAAAAAACCTTTATTAGAAGAGGGCTGCCAACATGTTTTCATCAGGGCAAAAGCAATACAGAGGAAAGGAACCCATATAAATAACCACAGGTGTGGTAATGAGCACAGGTGAAATTAATCACTCATCAAGGCGAAAACACAGGTGAACCATATAGCAACATTTTAAGGTGGTATGGGGAGTTAAACTCATCACAACCAATAATCATTGGAATAAAACATCCATATAGTACACAAAAAAAGCGCCGCACATATGAGCAAAAAATGTCTACAACCTAAAGGCAGGTCTGAAAAATAAAAAAAACACTACACAATATGAAACCAAAATCAAAAGGAAAGAACATGACAAGCCGACAAGGGACGGCATATAATTAAAATAGGCTACAGTAGCCATGACCACAAGGTGAAGGCTGCATAGCAAGCAAGACTATACCGATGACAGGGAAGCAGTAGGCTACATTGTACAGTCATTGTTACATCTGACATTTTTTGCTCATATGTGCGGTGAGCACCTGGTCGACTCTTTTTCTATGCAAATTGACAGTTGCATTATTTGTTGGACAGATTCTTTTAAACTTTAAAATTAAATCTTATGTGGACACCAGAATGCAAAAGTTTAATTTCTAACAGGACGAAGTGTTAATGGATCATTGAAATTTATAAGGAACAACAAGTGTTTTAAAACTTGCACAATAAATAATATCAATGCCCCAGACAACAAATTAACTTAGGGCTCAGTGTAAAATAGGAAGACGTGCTCCTGATGTGTACAGATGTCAAAAATTGTGCTTGTACCCTCAGGGCTCATAGGGAAAAAAAAGAATGCCCAATTTCTTCTGAAAAGTGACTAAATTGAGAGCAATTGTCTCATGTTCTTCTTTTTGCCCTTTATTATGTGTTGGTATGAAATGAAAATACTTGCAATAGAAGAATTGCTTGTTTTATAAGTAGGTTTTTAAGATGCCTTGGACCGATTTGTTATAAAATTCTAATTCTATATTTTTTGGCATTATGTTAATGTGTCAAAAGATTATTTTTGCTCAATTATCACTGGTGTCTTCAGTATTTTTATCTGTAATTTTGTCAGCCATGTTCTCTGAGGCTGGTTGTAGCCAACCTCGGAGAACGAGGCTGCAAGAAGAAATGCAATCCCAGGTCGATCAAAAAGATTGTTTGGATGGCAGACGAAGAAACAAGTAAAGCATCCCAAGATTTTCAAGATGAATTCCCAGTTCAAGGTACATGGCCATCATATTTGCACCATCTGCCAACTTCTGGACAGCAATCTGGTTCATAAAAAAGACCCAGGAAGAGTTCACTGCATTAATGCCCATAAACATACTGAAAGCTAAGGTGATTCTAGAAGCTGGAATCACCAGAATCAGACCGTCCCACTGAAAAAGGTTATTTTGTCATTTTGGTTTAAAAGAAGAAGACGAAAAAAAAAATCATCTCAAGTTTCCTCTAGCTCAAAGTTTCCATCAAAATAAATACCTAAGATTACTTTCTCAGCCCAATTTCTTTTGAATAGAATCTGAAGTATTTCTGCAAACTGCCAAAACTGCCCAGAATGTACTTTGATCATTCTGAGCAAAAAATACTTTATTAGGTTATATAGGAGAAGTGAATTTTTTAACATATGAATCAACAACAACAAAGCATCAGGGGTGTATGGGGGAAGATCATGGGGGACCTTGAAAACCTGCACACACCAAGACTGTTTATTATTTTTGTGTCTCCAGCGTGGTTAGTTTACATCTTAACTAAAGAGAGCCTGTCCTTGAGCTGGATCAGATGCGAAACGTGCCCTTAAAGCCATGTGGTATGAGGCCATCTCTCTTCATTCTGGCCTGGAGGTTCCACGTCCTCTCAGACCGCCTTGCCTTCATCCCTTGTACTTGCACTCCCATCCGTCCCCACAGCTGACCCATGTCATCTTCTCCTGCATTCATCACAGTCTCCATTTTCAGCTTAGCACCCCAGCAGTCCATTCTTGATTTGATTCTAAACCAATTTTACAACCACAAATAACTCTTAGTTCCTTTTTGATTTTTAAAATCACTTAATAAAATTCAGCCTCAACCTGCTTCTTCTTGAAGTGGTTCTTGAACTGGTAGCTGATACTACTTCTGATAAATGTAATGGTTAATGTTTTTAGTTAACATCAAATCATCAAAGAATATCTGTTAGATAAATAAATCCCTGAATTAAACTTAAAGTATAGCTGAAAATTTGTAAACTAAAAAAGGCATTTATATTTTGACATTTAAACATTTGCACGGTGGGTCTAAATGTCTATCATAAACTTTTTTTAGCTCATGAAGTTTATAGAGAGTCGTTTCAGAGATGCACTTTTGTCCTGGGAAACTACTGCGGCTTCAGATGTTCAGTTATGCTCTAAAATCCAATATTGTCAATAGGGCTGCAGCTATCGAATATTTTAGTAATCGAGTATTCTACTGAAAATTCCATTGATTAATCGAGTAATCAGATAAAATATTTTTGTTTAGACAAAGAGCAATTATAAATATACAGAAGATGTTAGATGTTAATTAACATTACTAAGACTAAATTATATAATACAGTAGGTTCAGTAGGCTGTGTATTTAAAAACCCTGAACTTACACCAAATGACCAAATTCACTGCCTTCACTCAAAAAACTAAGGATCTTACCAAGAAATGTTCTTATTTCTAACCTAAAAATGCCATTACACCTGATAACACACATCACTTAAAAGGTTAGATGATTTGCCCACGTGTTTCAATTGAACTTTCATTTGTGTCAAGCAAATTTTAAGTTCTAGTTAAGTTTTAAGTTAAAGTATAAGATTTTGAGTTTTGGCAGTGTTCAAAATAAAATTCTGATTCCTGCTGTATTGGAGCACATTAGGCACCAGCGCTGCTTGTTTTATCCATGAATAACTACAGAGATAAAACTGAAAACTACCCAGTGAGCTTTATTAAATTTTTTACTTTTCTGACATTTTCTGCCTTTTCTTTTAGTTAAAACTGTAGCGGGAACAGATGTTTAGAGGAATCTATGTATGTACCGGGTTAGAAGGGGAACATATAGGAGAACGGACCAGAAGAATATAGCGTGGATTGAAAATAAAAGTTAAGCATTGAGCTACATGTGTCTCCCGTCTGGTTTCCCTGCAGACTGCCTGAGCATGGCATGTTACTAAAACCAAACATATCCGCCGCCTCTTTCTTTTTCCTTTACGTGCGCGGCGTCAGCGCGTTGTGCCGCATTAAATGTAGTCCGGGCGAAATATGATGCTTTGAGCTGCAAAATTAAAAGATTCCTTGAGGCAGAGAAAATTCCTCAATCATTTTTTGTACTCGAATTATTCGAGGAATCGTTTCAGCCCTAATTGTCAATGGCTGGAAGGGCTGATCATCTATGACAATGAATTCTACTGTTTTAACCATCATCATATCGCCTTACTGAAGAAGGAGAAACAATGAATTATTACCCTGAAAAGGTTGTTGGCTAACTTATGGCATTATGAAGAACACTCTGGTTTTTCTGTTTGCTGTGAAAAATCTGCAGGGCCAAAGGTGACTGCAAGTTCATTGTTCTTGCAGATGTTTACCCTTGCAGGCTGAGTAATTATGAAAGTCGGGGTGGATTTTGGGATAAATTTGGTGTACTGCCAGTGCACAGAAGCTTATAACCGTTCACAATCCACTCATATGTTTGCATGTACGAATGTCATCCTCGTGAGTAAGAGGTTTACAGCCCTCTGTGTATCAGAGCCAGAGTCCCTTTTACAACTGCTCTAGTTGAAATGTTTAGAAATATTTGACTGAAACTCTGGACAAAACCTATTGTTGAAGTGCTGTCGACACATAATGTAACCAGTAATGTAGTCACACAGATTATGTGAAGTGGATACAGCTGTCAGGTTGATAACCTTATTTTTTTCTCCTCCCTCTCCTCCTTTTATTGCCTTTTTGTCTCATTGGAATGAGCAGCGGTAAAGAGACTGATGAAAGAGGCTGCTGAACTGAGGGATCCCACTGAGCACTACCACGCCCAGCCGTTGGAAGTAAGTTCAGAAAACAACCACTTACGGCCTTTTTCACTTTCATGCAGAAACACAATATAATGCATTGTACTATGCGCTTCTTACTTGTCTGTAGAAAATGGCCAAGTTGAGATAGATGCATAAAATAAAACAACACTGTATAAGTGTGGACTATTCACCAATTATGTAACCTTTGAATATGTATTTTTGTATAACCAAATCTGTAGAAAACAACCCAAGTAAATATAAATGTAATAATTCACAGTGTGAAGTTTTTACAATGATAAATTGTTTTCTTTGTAACAAGGAACCCACACTAATATGTATTTTGAGCCTCAATATGTTCGAATTACCTACTATACCTAATATTTCCCACTAATTACTTAGAAACTACTACAATGTTTTCAAGAATGCATAAAATATTCTATTTCAAAATCGTCCCATCAGTTTGTCACATATTTTGATCTATATTTTCCACCATTACTTTGCATGTGCAATACATATTACATTTATGATGAAGTAAAAGGGCCATTCAAAGCACGTTCAGCAAGGATTCAGAGATGAGACTTCAGATTTATTCTGCATTAAAATGATATGAAACAACAGCTAGTAATGTTGATGCACTTTTTTTCTTTTTGTAGTTAAGCTTGACATGTGTCGGTGCATTCATTATATTTGAAAAGGGTTTGTCGTACACAATACAAATACCTTTCTTTTTCTCGTGCAGTAAAGGTTTAGTAGATGCATTTCTTTGTTAGGCATGAAATACTTAAATGTCATTTAGTTATTTTTATATAAACTCATTCTGTTAGACCTTTTTCATGAGGGATGCACTTCCTGTGTGATTTAACATATCAATGCATTTGATGTTAGTGGTGCAACGGATCCTCATTGATCCGTGATCCGTTCGGATCAATATCTTTGGTCCGGCACACACGCAAAATGATTTAATGAAGAGAAGTTATGCCCATGTTCAGTCGGCACACAGCGTGGTCATGGCGAGTGAGGGAACCGCAGAGCTTGAAGGCCCCGCGTCATTTAAATCCCCATGGGAGCATTTTCAAATATAATGATGAAGGATAGAGGTTGGTGGATAAAACCGTGATGGTGTGTAGGTGTGAAACGAAGGCTGATCAACAACCGCATATCACTGCAGCATTTATGCACAATCCGACTGGGCTAAAGCCATCACAATCGCTATGGGTGTGTTTAGAGGTGCAGACAGGGACTCAGTGACTGCGAGAGGTCTCCCCAGACAATGTAGACATCCTTACCTTTTTGAAAAAGAATTTGAAATTATAATCTCAGATATGCTTTGGTTTCTTGGGGACATAGGCTTTATTTCACTATCCATGTTTCAAGGAAGATGACTTGCCTTCTTAAGTTGCACTTTAAGTTGTTTTTCATTAATTATGTTAAAAAGAAGATATTATGCCTTGTGCACTTTAATCTTAATCTTTGGGATGTGCCAGAGAAAACCTTCTCCAGCAGTTCGACTTTCCCATCATTAATACAAGAACTTGGCAAAAACATTAATGGCACCGGATGGGAAATAAATGTTGTGACAGTGACTGTGTTTCCATGCATCAATAACCCTTTTAAAACCTGAATATTGGCAATAACCCAAATTTGCACGGCCATGTAAACACCAATAATCCCTTTGAATAACCCGAATTTGCTCATATTTGGGTTTTTAAAAACCCGAATATGAGCCCTGGGTTACTCCTTTTAAAACCCGAATATTCGGTCATGTAAACGTCAAACGGAATATCCTGATCAAACGGAACAGGAATTAGTTTTCTGAACATGCTCTGTTCACAAGGAATCCTGGTCTTTTGAGTCCAGGAAGTTCTTATAAACACGGAGAAACCAAGACCAGGAGGAGACTAATCACTTCATAAATGGAATGAAGGATATGAACATTTCTGCATTTGTAGACGGTAGAAAGTACCGGGATAGAAGATTTAAAAGAAGGTGAGGGAAAAGTTGCGCGAAGCAGCATTTGTTTTGAATTTGGATACAGGAAGAAGAAGTGGAAATTACGGTAATTGCGTCATCACGTTCTCCGCGCGTCGCTGGTTTGATCCAGATATCACAAATGATTAATTACCATGTAAACAGAATATTCCGAATGTTTCAGTAACTGGAATATTAGCAATAACTTGAATTTTGACGGTATGTAAACATAGTCATTGGCTAAGTCGTGTATTGAAGCAACTCCACATAGTAAAAGCAAACGGGTCCAAAAAAAATATTGGTGTAACTTTTTTACTAGCCAGGAAGTTTGAAAATGTTGGATTGGGTTATGAGTAGTTATCTACATATGTGACAAAAGCGCCCAGTTTGTGGACCCTGATATAAACACGATTCCCCACAGTTTAACCCTGTGTGCAATTTAAGTAGTGACAACAACAAATGTACACCAAGATGAAAAAGATCAGAAAGGTAAATGGTCAAATGGCTTACACTTATATAGCGCTTTACACTGTAGACATTCACCCACACTCACACACACACACACACACACACACATTCACACACCGGCTGTCGCCTGACAACCGGGAGCAACTGGAGATTCAGTGTCTTGCCCAAGGACACTTTGGTGGACACAGGAGGAACTAGGACTCGAACCACTGACCTTCAGGTTCATGGGCCAACGCTCTACCAACTGAGCCACCTACCACCTATATTGGGCCAAAATCTATGGTGTGTACAACAGCTGCCTTTCCAATACTACAGGAGTTCTGCTGTTTTGAAATGAGCTGATCTGTGCCAACAATGCTGTACAGCAACAACAGAAAAACATGAGAAACACAACAGAAAAAGAGACCCCTGAAAATTGTTAAAAGGAAATGTATAAATATATAAAATCAACTTAATGGCCAATCCATGTGGAAATTAATGTAGCTTGCTCCCTGAACTGCCATTGATCCCAATGAGTGCTGGCATTGTCATCTTCGAGTAAGCCCGTGCCAAATGCTCCCATCATTCAGCAAAAGAATGGACTCATCAAGCAAGATGACCTTTTTTTTCCCATTTGTCCTGATTTCAGTCTTTAAAAAAATAAAATAAAAATGACTTTTTTTGGTAATTGATTATTCGATTTATCAAATATTCCATTAATTAATCGGATAAAACTTACTTTTGCTTAATTAATGCCCAATTATAAATATACAATAGAAAACAGATCACCTAATAAAAATAACCAATTTCTTTTCATTTATAAGACAAATGGAAAATTATTTACATATTATGCAAACTAGTAAACTGAAGTAAATAAATAAAAGTAAATAAAATGTAAGTAAATAAAATTACTTCAAACTTAGCATTTCCTGAGACATAAAATTAAATGAAAATAAATATAGTTATAATAATAGTTTCCCATTTATTTTTTCTAAGTATCAAAAATAGAACAAAAACCACCAGGTGATGATCAGTTGACATCAGTTCATTTTTAATTTAAAATTATCCCATACTATCAACATCTTCTGTTTGTCTAGTGATCTACAATAGTAGTATTAACAAAGATTAATTTTCATAGAATGCTGCTTTGTTAAAGTCACGGCTCATCATAAGCACAAGAAACCACTGTCACTGAGAGGCTTCACAGGAGACATCAATGTTGCCACTTCTAATAAATCTGCCCTTGCATGTATTCACACATTTTAATATGGCCCTAATGTGACATTTCCTCTTGTCTGCAGGATAATCTGTTTGAGTGGCACTTCTCCGTACGTGGGCCTCCAGATTCAGATTTTGATGGTGGGGTTTACCACGGCAGGATCATACTTCCCCCAGAGTACCCCATGAAGCCCCCCAGCATCATCCTCCTCACAGTAAGACACACATAAAGACCACATTTAAATTGTTTCTAATCATTATTTTTGAAGCAGAATAGTTAAGTGTCAGTTTGAATTATCAAAGCTTGTAATTTAACCCCAAGCCATCTCTGCTTCCGTTACATGTTGTGGCAATTGTCAGTATAAATCACTTTCTGTAAGAGCACTGCAAATGGATTTCCATTAATTTGATAAGAATATAATATTGTTTTATATTTTAGATTATTGTATGACACCCGGTTTAATGACATATGATTAAGCTTAGTAGAATTTATTGTCAGTGTGACTTTCCATGTCATCCATCTAACTCCTTTATTCTTGAGGGGAACCTTTTTTTTTTCATTTGGTAAATTTGCCACAAAAACCTAGATTTTGTTGCATTCCCTCCACTATTTCAAACTCATAGCTGCATGTGATAACTTTTGAGAAGGTATGTTTTATTCATTTGTTTATGTCCTCCCACACAACCAACTCATGCTTGACATTATTGCATTTCTTCCCAGCCAAATGGAAGATTCGAAGTTGGGAAGAAGATTTGTTTGAGCATCTCTGGCCACCACCCCGAGACCTGGCAGCCATCTTGGAGTAGTAAGTATATTCAAAAATGAAAAATGGTTTTAAACATTCACGGTAATCATTTCCTGTTTTATTTTTGTAATGTTTTTCTCCAACTATGATTAAATCTGTCAGTAATCACTAATCGCTTATAATCTGTTATGGCGATTTCTATTTGCGGGTTTTGAACTCTTTTTAACGGAATACATTTTCTTTACCACTTTACACAGACTTAACTTTCACGAAGATGACAATTCCTTCAAGAAACAGGGATCCTTTTTGGCATGAAATATTTATGCAGGAAATACTGTATTTACTTTCATTGACTGTAACATAGCAGTGATTATAAAAGTCTAACTTGAATAAATGAAAGAAAGGAAATGATAGTATATTGCATTATACTAAAGACTATAACTAATGTGAAAGGTAAAATTTGTCTAATTGATCACATCATTAACTGTAACTGAAGATTTGAACAAAATCATTGCTAAAATTTGAGGCCTTTTAAAACAAATCATAAAATTGGACTGATTGGACATTATTTGGGAATTTGCAGTAATGGACCTTCATCTGCAGAATTAAAATCTCCAATCAAGTATAGTCCCTGATGTTTGCTCTGGTATTTTTTAATGACTAGATGAGCTGCGAATTTGAAGTTCATTACAAAATAATTATCAAGGAGTCAGTGCTGAGACTGTAGTTGTGGAGGGTTCCTTTTTTTAAAGCCTTAGGAGTCAAAATTGATAATTTATTTCAACCAAGAACTAATTTTCGTTCGGACCTTGCATTCCATACTTTTTCTGAATTCTGCTTTCATGTTCCTTCACAGCATGAGACTTTAATCAAAGGGAACGCAGTGGGAGATGGTACATCTTCCTCAAAGCACTTTTCCCCACTGACTCATAACCCAAAACAGGTTTAAATCAATAACAGAATTGAATCAAAGACAAAGGTTCCTTTAAACCTCTTTTTACTAATGCACTACGGGTCACATGGCTATCCATGCCTTAGAGATTTGGCTTCTCCTGCTAAGTTTTTGAAAGTGTTGTGTACAAGTCATGCCTGATCTTGTTTGGAATGACCACAGGAGGCAAGGCTTGCAATAACAGCTCTGAACGTCACGGCTCTGCTGATTTCAGAGCTTTTCTAACTAATCTTGGCTGACTCTTTAGTTAATACACACCAGGCCTGCATATTGAATGAAGTGTTGCTAAATGATTCAAACATTTTATTGGTTGTCATTTAATAATATTTTAAACATAAATCTTTTCCACTTTTTTGGCTATGTATATGTAACCCAGCCCATGTGGGATTGCAGCTCTTTACACCCGTGGAATCTGCGCTGTGCTAAAAGTTGTTTGTCTCGGTGAGGCTAGTGAGGCAACAGTCCAAAACATGGTGGTTGTGGTTCAGATCGCGCCGTGTATTGGTGTCAGGGTTCATACGTTTTGAAAAAACCTGGAAAACTCATGGAATTTGAAAATGTCATTTTCAAGGCCTGGAAAAGTTTTGGAAACATAAGTTCACCCCAAAAGTTTTGGAAAAGTCATGGAATTTATTTTTCTCACTTAATGATAACATTTAGTTATAACAGCCTATAAGGTAGATTCAAAATTGATCAATACATATTTCGTATCGAAAAGTCTCACACGTTCTCGCGCGTGACGTTCCGAGCATCTTGCACATCATGCAGATTGGTTATTATTACAGTTATTACAGTTATATTAGATTACTATACAACATATACTACATATACTATACTACAACATATTGCTGGTATACCAGTGTTTAAACAAATGTTTCTTTTGTATAAAACCAATTGTCATTAGATCTCCACTGTGGTGACTTTTTACATAGTTTTATTCCTATATTTCATTCATACATTGATGTATAGTCATGGAAACTTGCTGCCAAGTCATGGAAAAGTCATGGAAATTTGTTGGTTAAAATGTGTATGAACCCTGTGGTGTTGATGCTGGCAGCTCCACCTTACAAACCATAAACAAACACTCCGAGGCAAAATAACTCATACAAAAGTCATGTTAAATACAATACAATAAAAAAAACTTTGCAGGAGTTTGCAGTATGAATGAATGAATGAAAAAATGAACGATTGGAGACTGCTAGCATAATGGACAGGTTTTTGCCAGAGCTCGTTTGACATGCAGGTATTCTGTTATATGATAAATAAAAACAGTTACCCTTGAAATAATTACACTCTAAATGGTGTTTATTTTTTGGTTGTTTAAAACTAGAACTGCTGAGGCGGTCACACAGATGGTTTTGTCAATAACTTGTCAATAACTATGACGTGTGGGTGTCACAGGAAAAATGAGGGTCGTCCACATTGGAGGCAATCTCAATTAGGGATGGGAATCGAGAACCGGGTCTTGTTGAGAACCGGTTCCCAGTGTTTCAATTCCTTGGAATCGTTTGCATTTTTCGCAAACGATTCCCTTATCGATTCCAGTCGGCGCGAATTACGTCACCACGCACGTTGCGCAACGTGCGCATTCGCGCCCCGGAGGAAAACACGGGGACAAAGCGGCATAAACGCTCGAAAGTTTGGTTACATTTTACCAAAAAGGATGACAACAGGGCGACAATTCTTGCAATGTGGACATTTTAACAAAGGGGGGAAACTGTTAGGACTCGGCCGGCTCATGCGCTGTGACACGCACCGTACGGCGCAAGTCGCCGCGTACCCTACGCCGTAGGCTCTGCGTCGATTTAACGCGGAACCATAATTCATGCTTTAGAAGAGCTGCGCGCTCGGCCACGCGGACGTGCTGGGCGCTTCGGCGGACAGTGGAGCTCCTGACACAGCTGCAGCTCGTCAGCTCATCTATGGAGAAGTTAAAGAGCATCTACCACTAGCTTCTCCTTTCATCAAGGCAGGAAGAGTATCAGGCCAGAATAGATGAATGTTACCAGCAGTGACTAAGTTTGTGGTGTTGAACATGTTACTGGACATTCTTGTGCAATTGCTACAAAATAATTTGTTGTTTTTCGTTAATTTCTACAGAAGAATATTTATTTTATTATTATTATTTTATATTAAATACATATTTTACTGTATATTACAAATCATTTTGTGGGGAGCCCAAGGCTGGGGGCATCTTAAGACCTCACTTATATTTTTTTGTTCAAAGATATAAAAGTTTTATATCTTTGAACAAAAAAGATCAGAGAAACAAAGAAATTGAAACAAAGAAACAATTTTAGTATCAACTTTGTTTTATTAAAACAAAGTTGATACTAAAATTGTTTCTTCGCCTTTTTTCCAAATGAGAATCGATAAAGAATCGAATCGTTAAGCAGAATCGAAAATGGAATCGGAATCGAAAAAATCTTATCAATTCCCATCCCTAATCAATGCAGAGAGACATTGAGATGAGATGAGATGAGTGACCAACACAACCACATTGGATGACTTGCAACAAAATCTGGTTGAAGAATGGGATGTTGTTTCTTCAAACTTCAATCATCCAATCCACCAAACACCAAACAAGAGTCAATGGAAAAATAAGTTGTTTGACATTGGCAGAGAAGATTTGGCCCATTTTTCATGGGTGCAACTCACATACTCAGCTCTGCTGCTCCTCCCACAAATACATGTTCCTTACGAATGTGTCACCATTTAAAAGGGAAATACACAGGCTTCCAACGGTATTATTTATAAGATTTATTGCCAAGAAGCATAATTTTGTGTAATTTTTGACTATAGGCTACCTGTCTCATTCAATGTGCATACTGCATATATTTAATTTACTGCACTTTATGGCAAATTGCACTGATTTGTTCTTGGTGAAGCACCACCTTGATAAAAATAAACTGTTTCATAAATTGAACATATGTTTTCACTAGTCAATCATTCACTCGTATACAAAAATCCATTTGAAACAAACAAAAGGAACTCTCATTGTTCTCATTGTTGATATGCGATCAAATGGCGATTAATTGCGATTAATTAATTACAAAGCCTGTAATTAATTCGATTCATTTTTTTAATCGAGTCCCAGCCCTAATATATTTATTTTTATTTCGGGGCGGGGGATGGGGGTATATATTTATATATTTTAATATATCATATATTTATTTTATTAATATTTATACATTTTTTTTAATTATTTTTTAATGTGAAGGAGGGGGTCGGGGTGGGGGTTCGGGGTGACATCCGCTGTTAGTCTAAAACGCGAAAAACACAGGGAAACGCACAACGAGCACATAAGCCTTTGGAGCTGTAAGAGAAAAAACAGACACGAGAACAGACAGAGACCATTTCAGCTCTGCAAATACATTCTTTAAAATCAGACAATGTGATTTTCTGGATTTTTCATAGTTGAGATAGTTGAGATACCTGTGATGAAAATTACAGGCCTCTCTTATCTTTTTAAGTGGGAGAACTTGCACAACTGGTGTCTGACTAAGTACTTTTTTACCCCACTGTATGTATATATGTGTGTGTGTATATAGTCTATTTATTTTTTTATACATTTTCCAGGCTTTGATGGCATGTTTTGCCTCTACTTCTTGGTTTACTCTCTATTTTAATAATACAGCCTGCTTTTGGTGTTATTGCGTTGCCCTAAAGCTGTGGCCATAAGGGACCAGACTTGTCAGTTATTTCTGGTAGCAATATAAGGCAGGAAATGTTTTGTGTTGGTATGTTCAATACCAACTCTGTCTGTTCTCTCTTTTCCTGCTCTGTCCAGCTGGTCTTCAGCAGGAGGGTCCCCCCTTATGATCCAGGTCCTGGTCCAGGTTTCTACCCCCTTATGATCCAGGTCCTGGTCCAGGTTTCTACCCCCTTATGATCCAGGTCCTGGTCCAGGTTTCTTCCCCCTTATGATCCAGGTCCTGGTCCAGGTTTCTACCCCCTTATGATCCAGGTCCTGGTCCAGGTTTCTACCCCCTTATGATCCAGGTCCTGGTCCAGGTTTCTACCCCCTTATGATCCAGGTCCTGGTCCAGGTTTCTTCCCCCTTATGATCCAGGTCCTGGTCCAGGTTTCTTCCCTCATAAAGGGGAGTTTTTCTTGCCGCTGTTTGGCTTAAGGCTTGTCTCCCAGTAGGGGAGTTTGTACCTGCCATTGTTTATGTAATGATTGCTCGGGGGTTTATGTTCATGTTCTGGGTCTCTAAAAGGCTCCTAGAGACACTTGTGTTATAATAGAAGCTATATAAATAAAATTGAATTGAATTGAAATGATATGCACAAACAGCATGCAAATTGCCATGTTTTGTAATTATAATACGAGTAACCTTTTAAAATAAGTATCTTCAAAATACAGTCGTAGAAAGGGCAACCAGGAATAACTGAAGCGCAGTGGCTTGTGTCATAACACACACAAGCCACTGACCCTGACCATGCTGCAAAACTTGCCTTGTGCCAGCCGGAGATTGTGTGAGTGGAGATGCATTCTGAATTTCCTTCAGGGGTGTTGGGGCTGTACACTAAACAGAAACCAAATATTATTCCCCCTTATGTAACACGAGTACCGGCCATGTGCAGTGTTTCATGACATTTAACCTCTGTCTTTCCAAGTAATGCTGAAATCTGTTCATGTTTTTATTCAAATTTTTCTCATCGTTGTTTTTTTCTCTCTCCCTTTTTTCCCTCTTGCTTTTTTCCCCCCGTTAGTCCGAACGGCCCTAATTGCTATAATCGGATTCATGCCAACAAAAGGAGAGGGTGCAATAGGATCTCTTGATTATACCCCAGAAGAGAGAAGAGCCCTTGCCAAAAAGTAAGAATTGCTTGATGAAAATCTTTTCACTGTTTTCTCTCTGGACTGTATGTGCTTTGTGTCCAATGCTTTGGACTGAGAATAATAATGAAGTGGGCATTGCAGAGTGGATTGAAACGGTGCATTCTTCCAGTTTATAAAATCATGATCCATATGATCAGTACTGGAGTTGAGGGGGGATGAGGGGGGATGGCATCCCCCTGAAATAAAAACGGTCCAAATCATGCCCCCTGTAAAACTGCCATCCCCCCTTTCCATCCCTTATGTAATTTCATCAATGAATGTGGTTTTACTGCTATTTCAACATTTAGAGTCATCACCAGAAAAATAACAACAGAAAAATAACTTATTTGACAATTTTCAACTGTTTCAAGTAAATTTTCACTTGAAATAAGTAGGAAAATCTGCCAGTGGGACAAGATTTATCTTCTTATTACAAGCAAAAAAATCTTCCACTGGCAGATTTTTCTACTTACCGTATTTTCGCGACCATAAGGCGCACATACATTTTTTTTTTTTTTTTTTTTTTTTTTTTTTTTTAAATGTGCCGGGCGCCTTATGAAACGGTGCGCCATGTCTATTACCTGAATTACGGTAATGTAAGGCCGGCCACCATGAGAACGCTAAAAAGAGAAGGGGGCGGGTATAGCCGTGAATGAGACCATCCACTGAGCTGTTTAATGCGAAACAGATGATGAAGACTTTTAAAGCAGCACAATGTAACTTTTCCACCTTAATATAATTTTTCCAGAGTCATTGTGATGGTACATCAACTTACAACAGGTTTACTGACACCTCTGTCATGGTCTGAGGGGTCTGTATCGCCTTCACTGGCACTATGTAACTTCGAGGTGGATGGTAGGAACCCTTCCACACTACTGGTAAAGCACTACCGCTTTTGTCCAAAGGAGCCGCCAAACTCAACAAAAGCTGAAAGTTACATTGTGCTGCTTTAAGGATTTGCTTGATGTGTAAAGTGAAATAAAATACAATCAAACTAAGTTTTGCTCCTGCTATATTTTTAAATAAGCACACTTGTGTGTGTGTTCTGCAGCGCGTGTGTTTTGCATGTCGGAACCGAGGAAGAACCTGCCGTGGGTTTGCGGGTCCGATCGCCGCATCCCCGGGGCAGATCCGGCTGAAATGCCGGTGCTCTTTCCCCGGGAGCCCCTACTACCAGTCCATGTGGGCTCCTCCGGTCCCGGCCGGTCGGAACCGGTCACGTTCCCCGGTTAAAGCCGCGGTGATGCGCTGCTCCAGCCCGACTTCCTGGTTCCCCAAGCGGGGTCCGATCGACCTGGTTCCCGGCCGCTTTGGGAGCAGGGATTTCTGGGGTACGTCCCAGGTCGGACCAGCTTCACTCTCCGAGATTTTCAGCAAAATCTGTCGGTTACAAACCCGGTACCGGATCCCCGACAATGCGAGAATGTGTGTGTTTCGCACAGCGAAACACACACATTCTCATTTATGTGGTGCTTGCCTGCCACGCTGATGGACAGAAACTGTATGGTGATTTTTAAAAGAAAAACTTTGCATAAGACGTTTCCAGCCGGAGTCATTATAAGGACGAATGAAAAGGGGTGGCTGGATGAAGGGACGATGATCAAGTGGCTGAGACAGGTCTGGAAATTCGGACTGGCGCAGCTGAATTAGCGGAGCGGAGCTCCTGTCTGATACAACCCGGTACCGGCATGCGCGTGTGTGAGCGGGACCAGCGCGGGGGGGCGGACGGGGAGCGGACCCGGTCCAGCGCGGGGGACCCGGGACCCGGGACCAGCGCGGGGGGCGGGGGAGCGGAGCGGGACCCGGGACCGCCGCGGTCGGGATCCGCAGCACAACGGGGTATGAAAAGTTTACTCTTGTGCTTGCCTGCCACGCTGATGGACAGAAACTGCCGGCTATGGTGATTTTTAAAAGAAAAGCGTTGCCTAAACAGACTTTTCCAGCCAGAGTGAAATGAAAAGGGCTGGATGGATGAGGAGATGATCGGGTGGCTGAGACAGGTTTATGTGCGGGGACCCGTGTTTTTTTTAATTCTTTAATGCGGAAACAGAAGATGAACCTTTTGAAGGGTTTGATTGATGTGAAAAGTGAAATAAAATATCAGACTAGACTAGACTAGAGCTTCCGCTCTATTTTTAGCGCGTGTGTGTTTTGCAGCGTGCGTGTGTGCAGCTCCGTCTCTGTAGACGGCGCCTTTTGGGTCGGTGCGCCGTATGTGTGTTTTAAAACCAAAAATGACACACAAAACTGAGGGTGCGCCTTTCCACACAGTGCGCCATATGGTCGTGAAAATACGGTATTTCAAGTGAAAATCTACTTGAAACAAAATTGTTGTTTTTTCCAGTGATGAGTCTTGTTTTAAGTGTAATGAGATTTTTTTACTAAAATGAGACATTTTAACTAGAAATAGGACAAATATTCTTGTTAAGATTTAGAGTTTTTGCAGTGATCCATTTTACTTATCCTGTGAAGGACAGAGTCATATTGATAAGTTCAGAAAAGTGATTTTTATTGTTGTGTTTTGATGTATTTGATGTAAGCCCAGTGGATATTTAAAGCTTACAGAAGGCTGCATTAAACTGCTGCTATGTCATTCCTGCAGTATTTCTGCAGGTGTTTTGGTCAGTGCTATTATTTGTAATATATTATATTATTTGTAATCAGCACAAAGTATCTGTCCCCATATGATAAAATCCACCATCCCCCCCTGTTTTTTTTTTTTTTTTTTTTTTTAACAACTCGAGTACTGGATATGATACACAGATCGGTAATGGATGTGATCGTGGCTGGAATTGAAGGCAGAATGCCTGTTTACACCATATATATAGAAAGCCAGTTAACACCAACGTATATGTCATCAGCACGTTAACCTTGATGTTAATAATGGCTTCTCTCAGAACACATCGTGCATCCACACCAGTCCTGGTGTTGCATGCCATTATCACATTTATTCATTGTCTCCAGAGGGAACGTGAGCCAACATGTTGATTTTCATTTCACACCACATTAGAAAGAAAGAGGATCCTGTTTGAGTCTCTACTTTATTAGGAGATGAGATGAGGCTCTTGATCAGATGATGTGTTTCATTAGCACATGGAGACCAGATTGGCAGGAATATGCATTTTGCTATAAATGCATGGCATTTCAACGCACATTTTTTTCCCGTGTAGTAAAAATGTTTTATACAAAGTTATGAAAGGAATCGTTCAGTCAAACCTGATGGTTTCCATGCTTAAATTATATTTGACCTTAATCAAGTATTTGTTAATATGCAAAACCCGGATATTGGAGTTGGAATAGTGACTGAACAAGTTGGATAGTTGCAACTCTATTTTTCATGTTTGTAAATTGCTTCAAGTTCTTGTGATGTAACAGGACACATTTCCAGACTGGCCTTTGGGATTCTAGGAAGGATCAGAATGTGAAAAAATATGTTGAAAAATAAATAATACAATCCTCACAATGTAGTCCAAAAGCCAATGAAGACTTCCTTGCTTATATTTTGTATTTGTTTGTATGTAGAGTGTGAAAAAGTGCCCCCTTCCTGATTTGCTCATGGTGGTTTCAGTCACTACGGTCCCACTCTCTGGAATTCCTTGTTGCAGGAACTAAGATCTGCTCCAACAGCCCTCCTTCAAAAGCAGACTAAAAACGTACCTTTTTGCACAGGCGTTTGACTAAACTCATGGTTGGCTGAGTGATAGCATTTTTGTTATAATGGAAGTATTGTCCTGTAATTGTTTGTTTGTTTGTTTGTTTGTTTATGTATTTGAGCACATGCTCGTCGTGTGAAATGTGCTTTATAAATAAATTTGCCTTGCCTGATTCCTTTTTTTTTTTTTAATGTTTGTCGCACTTAAATGTTTCAGATCATCAAACAAATTTAAATATTAGACAAAGATAACACAAGTAAACACAAAAGTTTTTAAATGAAGGTTTTTATTATTAAGGGGAATGAAAAATCCAAACCTACATGGCCCTGTGTGGAAAAAGTGATTCCCCCTAAACCTAATAACTGGTTGTTCCACCCTTAGCAGCAACAATTGCAATCAAGCGTTTGCCATAACTGGTAATGAGTCTTTTCCAGCTGTGGAGGAATTCTGGCCCACTCATCTTTGCAGAATTGCTGTAATTCAGCCACATTGGAGGGTTGGAGAGCAGGAACCTCCTTTTTCAGGTCATGCCAAAGCATCTCAATCAGATTCAGGTCGGGACTTTGACTTGTTTAGTTTTTCTGAAGCCATTCAGAGGTTGCTGGTGTGATTTGGATCATTGTCGTGCTGCAGAACCCAAGTGGCTTCAGCTTGAGGTCACGAACAGATGGCTGGACATTCTCCTTCAGGATTTTTTGGTAGACAGCAGAATATGGGGCTAGAACAGTCTCATAATTCACAAATGCACACGCCGATCCGCAAATGCACAGGAGAAGATTCATAAATGAACAGAACAATTCACACGTGCGTAGGACAAGATACACAAATGTATTTTTGATGCACACACAAATATAACCTGATTTACAAACTTTTTTTTTTGTCTGTGAGCTGCGCTTGATTTGCGTGTGACTTTTGAGACTCCCCTGACATGACTCGATCCACAAATACGTTTTTTTTTTACACGGAAGGATCTGCAACCAAAGTGTTACTTTTACACCAGATGTAATGGGACATACACTTTCCAAAAAGTTCAACCTTTGTCTTTTCAGTCCACAGAGTATTTCCCCAAAAGTCTTGGGGATCATCAAGATGTTTTCTGGCAAAACTGAGACAAGCCTTTATGTTCTTTTTGCTCAGCAGTGGTTTTGGTCTTGGAACTCTGCCATGCAGCCATTTTTGCCCCGTCTCTTTCTTATTGTGGAGTCATGAACACTGACCTTAATTGAGGCAAGTGAGGCCTGCAGGTCTTTGGATGTTGTTTTGTTCTTTACTGACCTCTTGGGTGAGTTGTCGCTGCTCTTGGGGTCATTTTGGTCGGCCGGCCTCCTGGGAAGGTTCACCACTGTTCCATGTTTTCTCCATTTGTGGAAAATGGCTCTCACTGTGATTCGCTGGAGTCCCAAAGCTTTAGAAATGGCTTTGTTACCTTTTCCAGTCTGATAGATCTCAATTACTTTGTTTGTCATTTGTTCCTGAATGTCTTTGGATCGCAGCAGGATGTCTAGCTTTTGAGGATCTTTTGGTCTACTTCACTTTGTCAGGCAGGTCCTATTTAATGGCCCTTTTACACTAGTATCTACTCAACCCGACTCGACTCGCCTCGCCCTTGTTTCTTTTCAATACCCAGATCAGAAGTACTGTATGCAGGGTTGGAGCGAAGCTGCTGTGACGTACTCGATTGTGCGATTGGGCCAATCCCCTGACCAATCAGTGGCCTGTAGTGTGATGATGTCAGTTTCAGCCGCTTAGAACCTTGGCAGAATAGATACAGAAAAAGTATCTACTCGGCACGGGTAGACCCCTAGTGGAAAGGCGGCAAACCGAGTAGAGTCGAGTAGGGCTGGGGATCGATTCCGATTCTTAAAGGGGACCTATTATGAAAAACACGGTTTTTTCTTGTTTTAACATATATAAAGTGGTCTCCCCTCACCCTGCCAGCACAGGGGAGACAAAATACCATGAATTTCTGCAGGGTCTCTGACCCCCGCCGGACAGAGTCCCCCAGTGTCAAGTGGTTTTTTTTGAGCCGATTAAAATCTGCTCCCGTCGTGACGTCACGACGGGAGAAGATTTCCATAGGTTCAGCCTCCGCTGCTGAAACCACGCCCACAACCAGCTCTCTACGCTGCTGGAGCGGCGCTTCCTTCAGCCAGTTGGACGCAGCACCGCGGCGGAGCAGATCCGGGTTAAATCATCCAGGTTCCCGGGTGGTTTGGGAGCTGGGTCCTCGGGGGTCTGTCCCAGGTCGGACCAGCTTCACCCTCCGAGATTTTCAGGCAAATCTGTCGGTTTGATCACCGGTAACCGACGATGCGCCGCGGATGCGCTCCGGAGCCGATCTGTGCGCCCGCCTTGGGGTTGCGCCGCCCGTCGCGCAGCATCCGCCGGGCAGATCCGGCTGAAATTCCGCTGGTTGGTCCCCGGGAGTCCCTGCTACCAGTCCAGGCGGGTTCCTGCGGTCCCGGCCGGTCGGAACCGGTCAGATTCCCCGGTTAAAGCCGCAGTGATGCGCGCTGCTCCAGCCGGGCGCCCGGCGTGGCTCCGGGGCCAGCGTTCAGCATCCGCCGGGTAGATCCGGTTTAAATAGTGCAGAAATGTTATTTATATACAACTCATATTTAATTTTAACAATAAAGTTTCCATTTGTGAAAATTCAGTGTTGTGATAATTTACAGGCTCGGGCTGCTCTGGCGGAGCGAGGTTTATGCTCCTCCCCTGCTACACGTCATTCAGGGAGCCAATCAGCACAGAGCCTCATTATCATACCCCCCCCTTCCCTAAAAATGAGGCGCAGAAAAAGAGGTTAGAAGCGGTAAAACTAGTGACAGGGCCCACAGGCTGGATTTATGATTTATGTAGAAAAAACAAGCTTTAGATTGTTTTTAAGACATTCAAGGCCTGTTTAAAATATACATTAAATGCCATAATAGGTCACCTTTAAAAGTATTGTGACATCATTTTTAACATGCTTTTAACACTATTAAAAGTCTTGGCCAACATCCCTCAAATGTGTCTAAAAGAGTGTAACAAGAAAAACTTCACTCTAGTACTCCATTCTGTCCTTTTTATTACAGTGTTTTTTTGCGCCGTGAAAAACGGGTCCTTTTTCCCCTTTCCTGTCAATCATTGCGCCGCTCCTCCTCCAGACCTCCTCCAACCAACCGCTACACACTTCTGCCGTCTTCACACACACGCGCGCACACCAAACCACAAACACCGACACACAGCCCAGACAGGGCGACTACAGCCCGGGGATGAAGTCCAACCGGGACCAGAGGACCGGGGCCGCAGCTCCCCAGTTTTCCTCCGGTGATTAGAACAGAAGAGGCTCTAAACAGCTCCGTGTTAAGCCTGATTTATGGTTCCGCGTTAAATCGACGCAGACCCTACGCCGTAGGGTCACGGCCCGCCACCAAACCAGGTGCGCCGTTTTTGCACAGTTATGCAGAAAATCCCAGAAAGCACACAATACACTGAATGTTAAAAGTTCGTTGTTTTTTTGGGTGTAATTGATGTCAAGACACCCAACAAAACACAAAAAATCAAGAAAAATGTGTTTTTCATGTCACAATACCTTTAAGATTCAGAATCGATTATCAAGATTCGATTCGATTCTGATATTGATTTGGGTTAGTGTTATTAAAACTGTTTTTTGAGCTGTTGCATGAATTATATGACTAGTTATGCAAAATATTACTACTAGTATTATATTGAGATTCAACAGCAAGTATTGTCAGCTAATGATGCTGTAAGGACCAATCAGCTCCCAGAATGCTGATAGAACTGCTTTCAGAAACATTGTGGGTCAGAATTACCAAACAGATCCAGGGAGGAAACAGAGACGGATCAAATCGGTTTTATTTTTTCACACATTCTGTTTTTATTTGTTCCATTTTCGGTCTATTTTGGTTTTTAATTTTTGAGCATTTGGTTTTTTAGCATTTTTTGCAAATGTAACCCCAAGACAGTATATAAAGTAATGAAATATAGACAATTTATGCAATTATAACCTAACACTTTAATGTTTTCATACCTTTAAACATATTTAAAGGCAAAAACATGGCACCAGTTATTCTCGTTTCCAACAAAACATTCCTTTTTTTGGGATAAACAAAAAAAATAACCAAAAGTTGTAATGGAATGATGAAAAAAAGGAATAAATAAAAGAAAAAAAAATCAATCTTTAGACATATGAATCGATTTTTAGGAATTAATATGAGAATCGATTTAGAATTGGGAAATCGATTTTTTTCAACACAGGCCTAGAGTCGAGTCAGGCTGAGTAGGTACTAGTGGAAAAGTGCCATAAGTGATTTCTTGATTGAGAACAGGTGTGGCAGTAATCGGGGGGGGGGGGGGGGGGTGCATTTGTCTGATGATCTGAAACATTTAATTGTGACAAACGTGCAAAAAAAAAAGAAATCAGGAAGGAGGCAAACACTTTTTCACACAACTGTATTTCTTTACTAGTTATCCGTCATTGAAAAAAAAAAAAAAAAAAATTCTCTCAGGTAAAGTCTTGCAGTCAAAATAATTGTATCTTTTCAGTCAATCCAGAAAATGCAAGGAGGCAGATCTGTATGTTCCCGAATTGGGATAGCTTTTAAATATCAAACGATTCCTTCAGCTACCAACTGAAAAGTGATGATGTTGAAATTGGATTTTATTTTTTAAAACCATATAGTATATGATTGACACTGAGCTTCACTGTTCAAAATAGTTGTTGTAATATGTGAAGGTAAGTACAGTAGTTCAACTAGGTAGGTACTCCTATAGGCCTTGGGTCATGGTGTCAACATTCTCTACTACTTCAGCAGGATGAGTCATTTTCTGATCAGACTGCTGTAAGTCGTCTGTTGTGGGCCGGGGGGCAACAAATGGACTGTAAGGGGCAAAATGCAAGAATGTAAACTTCTAGTTATCAGGGGCTGGTTTTTATTCCTTACGTAAAATTCAAAGTGTTGGCCAGTCCAAGGGACCAACCTGCAAATATGCTCAACATCCAAGACTATGTGATCAAATTATCAAAGTACGGACAAAGTTTGGACATGACATCTGTCTCAAAGGATGATGCCGAAGTTATCTGTTTCTACTTGAATGTTTTCATTGGCTGTGGTAAAACTACTCATAATCTTAAGTACAACTATTAATAGCGCCACTTCCCATTAGTGACGGGTTACAATTCTTAATATTTGTACTCACTCAACCCAATATGAGTTCTGATCTCCACCTCCCAGTAGGGCTGCAACTAACGACTAGTTTAATAGTTGACTAGTCACCGACTATTGAAACGATTAGTCAACTGTTTTCTTCATCCTGCTCCCACTGAATTTCTCACCATTACCGCCCGCGCCTGCAACGTGTGTGTTACACTCCCGCCCGCTCCCGAAAAACTCAGAGAATTTATGCCCGCACGGCGCACAATAACGATGCATTGATTTAGTGTCTTCTCCCGTCCCGCAAGAGAAATGTCCAGACAAATCTATCTGATTTAATGTTAACATGATTATTGTGGAGTTTGATGGATAATTGACAGTTCATAGGTCACCTGACTGAAAATTAGAAGCAAATCCTTCATTGTCATCATCGCACAAGCTATTTCGCCTTTCGCGCACGCATCAATTATGTGATTGAGGTTATAGCAATGAGAGTAGCTGTGAGTGGCTCAAATAATACTAATAAATAACATGAAATAAACAAAGTTAACAAATGAAACGAATTAATTCAACAAATGAATCACTTGGCCATTACATTGCTGTGTAGGGAGAGAATGTTGCTGACCGACTGAGGTCCCAATCCCTCGTCTCTCTTCCAAGATTCATTTA
The DNA here is from genome assembly GCF_033807715.1 of Cololabis saira. Lineage (NCBI taxonomy): Eukaryota > Metazoa > Chordata > Actinopteri > Beloniformes > Belonidae > Cololabis > Cololabis saira. Next base: position 7,073,414 of record NC_084604.1, on the reverse strand, counting down.
AAATACTAAAAAATAAAGTCAGGCATAACGTTAAAGCCAAAATAAGCTTAATATCTTACCAAGGCAAGTCTGTTTCGTTCAACACTCCGACGTGCTTTCTCTTCAAATGCTCGTGCATTACCGACGTGCTCCCGTGATAAGCAAGGTCTGCTTTGCAAACCCTGCAAGTCATCTTTTTATTACGCGCAGCTGCTGTACAGGACGCCGTCATTTTGTTTTACCCGCCACCGCTCGGCAGAGACGCTATCGTGCATGCGCGACTCTCGGCAGAGATTGTATTGAAGTGAGACGCCTCACTCCGTTGGAAAAAACACGTCTGGCGACAATTGATGACAATGGAATTCATCGTCAACAATTTTGATTATCGATTTTTGTCGACAACGTCGACGAATCGTTGCAGCCCTACCTCCCAACATACAAATGTACTGCTGCTCATATATAGCACACTGAATAGTTAGACTGAGATATGGACCCCTTGAGTCGGGTTTAATCAATATTGTCACATCTCAATTGCAGCCTATAATTACCCATTTGGAGAACCATATATTTACTTTTATTTTTTCACACACAATTTTCCTCTCTCTGCTTTTTGGCATGTCTATATTTGTGGGATGAGGCTTCTTACTGGATCAGCCATTTGTTGGATGACTTGTTGAAAACAAGTTATTTTACTCTGACACATACCCAAACTTTAGTGACCACTACAAGTAGGAATTGGAACTCACTTTTTGGTTTCAATCTTAGCAAAACTAACCTTGGATTTCAACTGCAGATTTTTCAACTCTGATTTGCCATTAAATGACAAAGAGGCGGACAACCCAGGCTGCCTCTCACCACTTCTGCTGCCACTTTGTGACAGTTTCTCCTTGAAGGTAGCGGGAGACTGAAGTGGGGGAAAAAGAGTGAAAACTTCAAACATCGTCTACATGTCAAGCTCCTCACGTTATTTTTATTCGGTTATAGAAATGAAACCCCTTTTTGAAGCCTATCATATGAAATTAAATTGCAAGGAAAACAGTTCCAAGCCAATTATTTATACATCTCCCAAATGTATCTTTTATCTCAGTGTCTATCTCAGATCATACCACGGCTCCAGTTTAAGGACCGTCTGAGCTGAAATGTGTTCTTGTTGATATGCTTGAAAGGCTTCAGTCTTTCAGTTGAGGACCCATCAACCAACCACGCAGCATGATGCCTGCTGGTGGAGGCACAGTCTGCCCTTTTATGCTGTCACAGTCCACTCACACGACTGGCAAAAGAGAATATTCAGCATGCCTCACAGGATGCTTGAAGCTCAGTTTCTTCTTCTGCATCTTAAATTCAGTTGAATATCATCACATTTTACTATGTCTCTAGGGCAGGGGTCGGCAACCCAAAATGTTGAAAGAGCCGTATTGGACCAAAAACACCAAAAACAAATATGTCTGGAGCCGCAAAAAATGAAGTCTTGTATCAGCCTTAGAATGAAGGCAACACATGCTGCATGTTTCTATATTAGTTAGAACTGGGGGAAGATTTTTTTTTCATTATGAACTTCGAGGAAAAAGTCGAAATGTCGAGAAAAAAGTCGAAATGTCGAGAAAAAAGTTGAAATGTTGAGATTAATGTTGAAATACAATCTTGAGAAAAAAGTCGAAACGTCGAGAAAAAAGTCGAAATGTTGAGATTAAAAAGGAAAGGAAAAAAGAAGAAAAAAAGAGAAAAAAGAAAAAAAGCATAAAGAAGGAAAAAAAAGAAGAAAAGGGAAAAAAAAAGGTCAAACATTTTGGAAAAAAGCTCCAGGAGCCACTAGGGTGGCGCCAAAGAGCCGCATGCGGCTCTAGAGCCGCGGGTTGCCGACCCCTGTTCTAGGGCAAGACACCGATTTGGCTCATTTAGCACCTAATTGTATTAAAATGTGTCTGTCACTTTAGCCCAAGTAGCTGATGATATGATGACTCTTTCACCCTGCTTTTCATGGCTGTAACATCAACCCATCAACTGCTGAAAGGGACATTTAGATTTTCTATCGCAAATGCACAGAAAGTGCCTTTCTGTGTTGTATTTTCTTGTCTGTTGTGATCCTCATCTTCACCATATTGTCCTGCGTTCGACTGTCACGACTGACTTGAAGAGCTGAAATCCCATACGACTTAAGAGTCCTGGCATGTGGATGTGCCACAGGTGGTGAGAACAAAAACAAACCTGTCAGCTGAGGACACATGGGACCCAGAGCCGACACTGTGTTTACCCTCACTGCAGGCCAATAATGGATTGCACGAGTGTATTTGAGTTCTGCTGGCCACTTGTGAAGCTGTAGCTGGCAACTGAGCCACATCAGCCCTGGGATTACACAGGAATATGAAATACAAGTGCTTAAAACCAAAACCAACTGTGTTCTCAGTAGATAACAGCTGCCATTCTTCTTCTCTTTTGGGGGTTGTTGTTTGTCTGAAGTTGTATTTGCATTATTTTGAAAAAAAAATATGGTTACTAGGATATTTATTTCTTTGTAGACAGGATAAGAATGTCAAATATTTCCTGTTTGTTTTTTTCCCCAACTCCATTTTATTTATTGATACATCCATTTTTGGAATTCAGATTGGCAACCCTCTTCAAATATGTTTGTACGGGGGAGTTAAGTGCTCGTGAGAAGGTGAAATGAAAAAACATACTGATGTCGTTTCAAACGGGTAATGTCTGCAGGTGATTGTAATGATTCTTGGGTACAAAAGACTGAGTCTCTGTTTAGAAACTTTACATATTTCTCTTACGGTGCATAATATGATTAAAGGATTTAAAATGTCTAGAGGAATTTAAATGATAATAATCTGTGATCCCTCTTTTATCAGTGGCCACCTTCACACAGAGCTCATGGTAGAAAGACAAATGTTGATCCCCCTCTTTATTCCACCTGCAGTCTCCAGCTGTGCGTTCGCAATGATGCCAAGATGGTGCAATATTGCCTCCTTGAAATCTGAAGACAATCCATTCCCCTGTATTCACCGTCCACAACTAGCAACACATTCTTTGTGTCTCAGGTCACTTTATTCAGTGAGTGCTGCGATAAATAAAAGTGGCTACCTGATTGGTCCTGTGGGACAGACGAGGCAACACGTCTTGCCTCAGTTTTACTGTTGGTATCTCCACAAGCACGCTGCAAACAGAGAGACTGCAAGTGGCCTGTTTCCCACTGCTTGATTTCATTCTCTATAGTCGCTTTTATACTAGTACCTACTCAGTGCGACTCGATTCACCACGCCTCGTCTCGACTCGCCTCGTTTCTTTTTAATACCCACATCAGAAGTAGGAGGTTGGAGTGAAGTTGCTGTGGCGTATTTGATTGTGTGATCTAAACAGAGAAGACAACACTAAAGATGTAATGGTAAATGGTAAATGGCTTACACTTATATAGCGCTTTCCAGCTGTGCTCCTACAGCCCCAAAGCGCTTTACACTGTAGACGTTCACCCACCCACACACACACACCGGTTGTCTGCGGAGCCGCCATTCAACGGCGCTGGCCTGACAACCGGGAGCAACCGGGGGATTCTGTGTCTTGCCCAAGGACACTTTGGTGGACACAGGAAGAACTAGGGATCGAACCACTGACCTTCAGGTTCATGGGCGACCGCTCTACCAACTGAGCCACCTACCTATGTAGAACCTGGAGGAGATGATATCTTTGCTGCTGGGTCTGTGGCTTGTGTTCCATATCAAGTTAAAAAATGAGAGTGAGAGAAGCTTCAAGCAGCGACGCTTTTAAATTTTTTGTCTCGGCTGCTGAAAAGTGAGCAGCTATGAAGAGACAGAGCTCCTGGTAGATCTGGTCGTTCCTTATCGCCCGTCTAGATCCCTTTTTAATTATCTCCTCAGCACCAGGTTTATGAACATCTGCACCTCAGAGTTGGATCATGAAACAGACTTTTGCTGCCATTGCTGGTCGAATAAAATGAAGAAGTCGCTCTTTCGCTGATTTTCTCCTCCTGACTCAGACATCTGACTCCAACCCCCCGACCAATCGGTGGCCTGTAGTGTGATGATGTCAGATACAGCCGACTCAGCCCCTTACAACCTCGGCAGAATAGATACAGAAAAGTATCTACTCGGCACGCCTCCACCCCTAGTGGAGAAGCACAAAGGCGAGTCGAGTCGGGCTGAGTAGGTACTAGTGGAAAAGCGCCATATGTGGAATACGCATCCCCCTCATGCCCATGTTATGCCTTTCTGGACTGTTGTTACAACCTCACAAGGTGGAACGAGGGAAACGGAATGTGACATTTCCACCGGTCCACCGCGATGCGTTTCATAAAGCACAATGGGGTGGAATAAAGGTGCTACAGCAAACTGTGTGAATACAGCTTCTAACTGATTTAACCACCCGGTTGGGGATTTGTTTATTTGTTTATTTAATTGGATCGCCATTAGCTGCCACCAGAGTGGCAGCTACTCTTCCTGGGGTCCACACACAACAACATCACATAAGGCACAATAAATCAACAAAACAACACATAAGACACAATAGATAACATGTCTGACAAAACCTAAAAGCAAGTAAAGCAAACATACAAAACAATGCAAGACATAAAAACAAACGGTATAGGCTTCAAATGAAAACAAACTAAAGTACACTAAATCTAAACATCACAATACATTAAACTATATCCCATCTAATTCCCTCAGATTTAGATAACATTTGGATTCAAATTAATGTGTTTTTTAAACAGTTTTTTAAAACTTGCCTTAGTCGGTGCTTCAATAATCAGAATTGGCAACTTGTTCCACACGGAAAGAGCCCGATATATTCTAGACCTCCGGACTGAATCTGTTCTGGGTTTTGGTTTCACTAAAGAACCTCTAGTAGCCTGGTATTGGAACTATGATCTCTTACATCATGTAGTTGTGAATACAGACAGTTTGGTTGTTTGCTGTAGAAGATGTTTCTGAAAAAAAAACCCATTAAGTTACAAGCCAACCTCTCCTGGACTCTGAGCCAAGAGAGACTGGCATGCAAACTTTCAGTACTCTGTCTCACACCTGATGGACAGCACAATGCAGGGATTGGCTGGGGAAAAAGTGTCAAAGGTGTTGGAAACAACCTTTCCCAGCCTGATTGTGTGGTCCTGTGGGAGGTTATCTCACACGTCTTCCCGGTTCCCCCATCAGATCTCTGGACTTCGGCTGTGAATCGTGCAGCTGCTCCATGCGGTCTGCCCTGCTGCCCCTGACTCCCAACAGCAACCCCAGCGCCGAGGACGACACGGCTAAAGAACTGGCTCAGCAAATCAGCTTCAAGGTACAGATGGCAGCTGTTACAAAACACTCAGTCCGTTTCCATGCAGCAAAGAAATCAGATTTCTGATCGTATCAGATAAACATCCAGAAGACCCAATCACTTGTCTGAGTTTACATGCTGTTCAGAGAATGGGATAAATTTCCAGAGCATGGCTGACTCTGTGACGCTATGTGGCGCTGTAACCATGGTAACCATGGTAACCATTTCACCAAAGAGCCACTTCCGGTTGACGGTTGTTTTGTTTGGCGCCAATGTTACGCCTTCCGTATATTTTTCCACTTTATTCTGATCTGCTCCGGTGTCCTGATGAAGCTTCTGCCATCTCTTTCGCGGCCTTTTTAAAGGTGTTTAAACAACTATTTAACACACGCCGTCTCCTTTCACTTCCGGATGAATGAATGAATGAATGGAGGGAGGGAGGGAGGGAGGGAGGGAGGGAACGGAACGGAACGGAACGCCCCATAGGAAATTCTCCAGCATGCGCCGACTGCAATATCCAATGTCTCTGTATACATGGCGTTAAAATTCCGACTCTAAACGAATTATCTAGGTGTTGCTATCCGTTTATTAAATGTCCGAAATAGGTCAGAAGTAGATCTGATTGAGGTGTTTACATGCAGTTTAAAAGTCCGAACGATGTCTTATACGATCAGAAATCCGATTGAACTGCTGCATGTAAACGTACTGACAGTTCACAGTTGAATTTACTTTTCAGTCTTCTATCCAACGTATCTGCTGTTTTTTTTTTTCTTCCTGTGCTCTTGAAGAATAAGCTCACTCAGATCTGTGAAACAAGTCTAGATAATAAACCACTTAACTTTGGTCATCGCAGATTTTGAGTAATTAGTCCATATCAGATTTCAGACATAATTTACCAATCATGTTTAGAAATGTAATCACAGAACTTCTTTCAAAACTAGACCCAATATGTTACCGTGCAGCTTTGAGGATAATTATTGGCAATGGATATTGAAATTGAGAAAGTGACGTTAGTTCTATGTCCTTAAAGCGGTTGCCCTTAGGTGCTGAAATGTGAAGATATTTTCACTAATACTTCCTGAGATGTTTACATTAAAAACATCCTAGTGGCGCAAAGGACATAATCTCCGCTTTTCACCTTGCTTTTTTTTTTACACTGACGCCTTAAGAAATGTTAGGGAATGAAAATAATATGTCTTTTAAAGGAAACTTGAGGAGCAGAGCTGTGATCATGACAGGACTGGTTCCCATCTACCAGAGAGACATCTCTGAACCAGCTAGTCAGTCTGCAAATATCCAGATTCTAGGAAGAGCTGCCTTTCATTTTCATTGATCATGAATAATTGTATAAAAAAACTGGTCAAGTGATGAACTTGCCTTCAGAAATGTCACATGCAGGTGATTGGTAGTCCAAGACATTTGTCCATTTCTCCTTAACATGTTTAACTGTTTTCAACACAGACCTTAATTATTTTTCTTATTATGAAATATTTGCTTTAAATGGTACATAGTTTGAACACATTAACATTTCTTTGGATTAGGACTGTATTACAAGATTAGATTTGTGATATGAAATTGCTACCAAATCAAAAACTTCAACATTATACAATCATGTCACTCTGAAAACCTTTCAGGGAGCCCTTAAAATTTGCAGGGTACTATGACATCACAGACCCAGCATCCCCTTCTATATCACCACCCAACTTTATATCGTGCTGCTTCTGTTGTACTTGAGTAGTGGATACCAAGCCAGAAGGACCAAAGCCAGTAGGCCCATTCTCAAAGAAGCACACCCTGCAGACGAAGGGCCGGCTCCACCTCGGAGACTGTCTGGCTTTGAACAGAGATGTGAAGACTTGGTTGGAAAGGGAACGGCTTTATGGCATCTCTGTGTTGTTTTATGCAAAGCCTGGCAAAGTCATTTCCTTGAGGTAGTTTCCGCTTTTCATCCGTCCATCCATCCATTATCCATACCCGCTTTATCCTTTGCAGGCTCACAGGGGTCTGCTGGAGCCTATCCCAGCTCATTTCAGCCGAGAGGCAGGGGTTACACTGCCATCGACGTCACTTCCCCACTGGACCAGCCCCCTTACTCGCACTGAGTGGCAGAAATGGCTGCAACTAGTGGAGAAGACGGGATAACAGCTGATTATGGGCTTAAATTAAAGGCAGGTGGACTTGACAGTGCAGGGGCGCCGCTAGGGATTTTAGGCCCCATGAAAAGAATCTTTACAGGGCCCCCAACACAGCAGTGAATATTTTTGATGCTATTTTACATACAATTATGCATTTAAATGGTATTTTTGACTTTCATCAAAATAAAACATTTGTGATTATATGTTAGTTAATAATTCAGTGTCATTCTTTTTGCTGTATTATCATTTCATCATCATTAAGGGCCTCTCTGGGCCCCCCTCAATCATTGGCCCCTAGAATCCGTATCCTTTACCCCCCAATTTTGGCACCCCAGTGACAGTGACCCGTACAGTTTCCCCAAGAACCAGTGGTCCATGGACATTAATATTTGGTACAGTTACCAAGAACCAGTGGTCCATGGACATTAATATTTGGTACAGTTACCAAGAACCAGTGGTCCATGGACATTAATATTTGGTACAGTTACCAAGAACCAGTGGTCCATGGACATTAATATTTGGTACAGTTACCAAGAACCAGTGGTCCATGGACATTAATATTTGGTACAGTTACCAAGAACCAGTGGTCCATGGACATTAATATTTGGCCACGAATCCACTTTCCTGATATTTATATGTACTTAATTACGCCGGGGAAATACACGAAGCAAAGCTTGAAGGCTTACAAAAGTCTTGACGCTTGGTCCGACTTCAAGGCAGGATTTGTTGTAGAAATTAAAGTGATGAGGACACTGAACTTTATGATTTGACCGTTTAACGTTAGCTACCCAAAAATCCAACATTACCTGATACAAAATAGGAACCACAAATCCACGTTTCGGTGCCTGGAATCCAGTTGTTTCTGTGAATTGCAGTGATCCATTTGTCTCTCTTAAGCTTATTTTTCGACAGTCTGTAAAACGATAACTCCGATTTCAGAATCAGAATCAGAAAAAGCTGTATTGCCAGGTCAGATATAAATCAGACGAGAGAACTTGACTCCGGTTTACACCGATGGCACCATTAATACGGACGCCATTTTTAGAGGAAGGATGACACTGGGATGGGGGGGAGGAGGGGAAAAAAAGGCATCTTCACACTGTGTATTAATACCTAGTGTCAAGGTGCAAAAAAAAACACCTCAGCACAGAAAAGCGACATACACACAACAACACAACATCATAAGCTTATGGGTATATGGGCAATGGCCATTGCAGCTGGCGCTCCAACCCAGAGACTGTGTCAGGGGGGGCTGCTGACAAGAGGGGAGGGGGGCAGGAAGGCGTTGCATATGGGGAGAGGGGGGTGTGTCAGTGTGTGTGTGTGAGAGTCTGTGACGCGATAAGTCCGAGAACCTTCGCCCAGAGCGCAGCCAAATGTCCTTGATGATATCAGGCAGCGGTACAGTTCTGGGAGGGAGATTCGCAGGTGTGGGAGAGGGGGAGGGTTGAGTTGGGTGCAGAGCGTCGTGTTTACATTCCTCCAGGGAGATTTGTGACGAAGAGGCCTGCCAAGCCGCTCCGTCAAGGCCAAATCAAATCAACAATTTGCAGGCAGCTCAGTAATTTTCCTTCTTCCTTTCAGTCTTCTGGTTCCTCAATAAACTCCAATCAGACGAATTTGTGATCAATCCCCGCCAAGCCGGGTACCCAGCTTCTCCAAGGTGTTCTACATCTTGTTAAAGAGCTCAAAGACCCCTGCTAGCCTACGATTCTGTTCAAGAATCGCATCCAGCTTGCGGCCCTGCTCACCCAACGTTAAAGTCTGAGTGCGGAGCCCCGTGCTCAATCCTTCAGCAGCTTCGGGCAGCTCAGAAAGGGCCAGAACGGCTCCCGCAGACTTACGCGATTGTCCATAGGCCAGAAAGATCCCCACTCCAATTAGAAGAAATCCTGCTATCATAAATCAAATTATGAAGGCGTCTTCAATATCCTCAACAGATAAAATTTGAGACACATCGGCCGCCAGTTCTTGTACACGTCCATCGTGTAACCAGCAAAAAATGTCCCGTCGGGGCAGGATGGCTCCCTAACCCCCTGGCTTCTCGTTGCAAAAATTTGGTCAATGGTGCTGAGAGACCAGTTAATCAATTCCATAATGTAGAGTTTTCGGAGGAGTGAAGAAGGAGAGGCTCTGAAGCGACAGGACAAAAGCAGCAGCAGGGCAGATAGAGAGGGAGAAGAGCAGAAAAAGCGTCCGCCTTCGCTGAGAGCCGGAAGAATAGTACATAAATCTATGAGTACAGTCGATCGCACAACAGCTCTTTCCCATTTTAGATGCTTTCCAGTTGCTCAAACTGAAAGTTTACACTGCCACTCAGTCTTTCTGACACTCAGTCTTTCTGACACTCAGTGGGCGTAACCCGCTGTGAAGTCGCATCTGACGTCATGCACATTCTCTCTATCAAAGGTCTATTCACTAATATTAATTATCTGCAGGGCACATGATATTGAAACAGGCTAAAGTTGATTCAAAAGGTGCTCTTAGAGCAGCTTCTAATTTTCAATAAGCTGTACCTGCACTATGAAAGAAAAAGTCCTCAACCCTACTATAAGCTCAAAAAAATAGTCTTAAATGTACAGAAGTGACATCAGTTGAATGCTCAACATACACAACATGTACATCCAGTCTACGACGAGATTGAGATTGTAGATGACTGCAGTTCCACGTTTGTCCATGCAGGCAGAATCCAGCGTAGCCAGACCGTCTAGTCCAGATGGGGGAGCAGGAAGTGAAGCTCCACCAACCCCCGAGGGAGACGCCTCCACCTCCACCTCCACCTCCACCTCCACCTCCACGCCTGAAGAGCAGGAAGCTGCTGAACGGCCCCAGGTTGAACAGGTGGGTGTTAGACTGCACCCTAGGGTGTCACGGGACGGCATGTAGCCTCCCTCCAGAGTTCACAACCAACCATGCCAACGGCCTCTTCATTTTTTTTTATCCTTTGTTAGAAGTTAATGGATTATTGATGGATGTCCCTATTTTACAGAGTCATCAACTGTGAGGGCAAAGAAAAGGGAAAAATGGCAACAAAAGAAAAATGTCAATATGGCACCTTTATTCATTAAACCAGGTTAATGTGTTTAACCCTTGTACTGTCTTTGGGTCAAAATGACCTAATTCTCCTGTTCCTTCTTTCCTCCTGCTCTGTCCTTCCTTCTCCCTTTCTCTTTTCTCCCTTCCTTCCTTGTTTACTCCTTTCATTCTTTCTTTTCTCCCTTCCTTCTTTCCTCCCTTCCTTCCTTCTTTTTTCCTTCCTTCCTTCCTTCCTTCCTTCCTTCCTTCCTTCCTTCCTTCCTTCCTTCCTTCCTTCTGTTCTCCCTTCCTTCCTTCCTTCCTTCTTTCCTTCCTTCCTTCTTTTTCCCTTCCTTCCTTCTTTCCTCCCTTCCTTCCTTCTTTCCTCCCTTCCTTCCTTCCTTCCTTCTTTTTTCCTTCCTTCCTTCCTTCCTTCCTTCCTTCCTTCCTTCCTTCCTTCCTTCCTTCCTTCCTTCCTTCCTTCCTTCCTTCCTTCCTTCCTTCCTTCCTTCTGTTCTCCCTTCCTTCCTTTTTTCCATCCTTCTTTTTTCCCTTCCTTCTTTTATCCCTTCCTTCTTTCCTCCCTTCCTTCCTTCCTTCCTTCCTTCCTTCCTTCCTTCCTTCCTTCCTTCCTTCCTTCCTTCCTTCCTTCCTTCCTTCCTTCCTTCCTTCCTTCTTTTTCCCTTGCTTCCTTCTTTCCTCCCTTGCTTCCTTCTTTCCTCCCTTCCTTCCTTCTTTTCTCCCTTCCTTCCTTCTTTCCTCCCATCCTTCCTTCTTTCCTCCCTTCCTTCCTTCCTTCCTTCCTCCCTTCCTTCCTTCTTTTTTCCCTTCATTCCTTCCTCCCTTCCTTCCTTCTTTCCTCCCTTCCTTCCTTCTTTCCTCCCTCCCTTCCTTCTTTCCTCCCTTCCTTCCTTCTTTTCTCCCTTCTTTTCTTTCTTTCTTCCTTCCTTCCTCCTATTCTTCCTTCCTTCTTTCCTCCTTTCTTCCCTTCCTCCTTCCTTGACCCGCAGACAGCACAAGGGTTAATAAAGTAGTTAGACATCAGCTCTCTCATAACATAAGGGGACAGATTTTTGGGGCTTGCTGCTTGTCTTCAGAAGCTCTAATATTTGGGCAAGCTTTGTTGCTTAAGAGGATTGATTTTAAGTGGCAGGTGCTATTCACAGAACCATGTAGACTGAGTCTGAAGGAGCAGAGAGGAGGGTCAGCTTAGATTAGTATGTCTGTCTGTAGATAAGTCAAGGCGGGCCAAAATACTCCCTACCATCTGTTGCTGGAGTGTGAGGGAAAAGTAATAAAAATCCAGAATGATAGGCCGGAGCGTTGCACTCAACACGATTCAATTTCCCCAAAGGGAAATGAATCGTTGCAGTAGTCATTTTATTCATTATTGGGCCATAGTTGTGGGCAGAAAAGATCTGTAGCTGTCTGTGTTGCAGCAGGTCTGAAGAACCTCTCACTGAACACTGTTGCTGAATCACTGACTGCGTTTCCATGCACTCAATAACCCTTTTAAAACCCGAATATTGGCAATAACCCGAATTTGCACGGCCATTTAAACACCAATAACCCCTTTGAATAACCCGAATTTGCTCATATTCGGGTCTTTAAAAATCCGAATATGACCCCTGAAAATACTAAAAATACTACTATGAGACTAAAATGTCTCATTTTAGTAAAAAAAATCTCATTACACTTAAAACAAGACTCATCACTGGAAAAAACAACCATTTTCACCTGTTTCAAGTAGATTTTCACTTGAAATAAGTAGGAAAATCTGCCAGTGGAACAAGATTTTTTTGCTTGTAATGAGAAGATAAATCTTGTCCCACTGGCAGATTTTCCTACTTATTTCAAGGGAAAATTTGTCACGTCTGGGGGTAAGGTGTGGACCCAAACGCAGGAGAGCAGGAGGCAGGAGTTTAATGAAAAAAGGATTTATTTAACAAAAAAGCCAAACTAAAACGCTGCAGAGCAGGATCAAAAAACTCAAAGAAACAGGGATCAAAACTTGGATGAAAACCGTGGCAGGAAACATGGGGAACAAACAGTACGGTCCGACCGGGAACAAGGGAATGACAAGACCAGATATACACAGGGGATAACGAGACATGACGAGACACAGGTGCAGACACAATCAGGGCAGATGGGACACAGGCGGGGCAAAACAGAAACTGAAAGCTGGGGGGAATGTCAAACCTTGACAAAATTTACTTGAAACAGATGAAAATTGTCAAATAAGTTATTTTTCTGGTGTTATTTTTCTGGTGATGACTCTAAATGTTGAAATAGCAGTAAAACCACATTCATTGATGAAATGACATAAGGGATGGAAAGGTGGGATGGCAGTTTTACAGGGGGGATGGTTTGGACCGTATTTATTTCAGGGGGGGATGCATCCCCCCTCACCCCCCCCCTCAACTCCAGTACTGGGTAATGTTCTTCTGAATCCTCCAATGGACATTATTTACAGGCAAAGTTGTTTGTTCTGATTTTATCTGAGTTGTTAATTCCGAACTGTCCACCTCCACAGGCAGATCCATTGTCCGCACCAGAATTAGAGGAACCCCAGACACCGACCGACGTCCCCCCCAACCGGCCCCTCAGCCCCCGGCAGCGCCGTGCGCAGCAGCGCAGCCAGCAGGGCCCCCGAGACGGCCGAGAGGCGGCGGCCAGCAGAGCTGCCTTCACCCCGGCTCCCCGCCGTCTCCAGGACAACAGCCACGCGGCCTCGGCACTCCTCATCGTGGTGCTCACGCTGGCTCTGGCCGCACTCATCTTCCGCAGGATCTATATGACTAATGAATACAAGTTCAACTACGACTTCTGACGTGACTCCCTCCTGCTATCAGCCCTCCAGAGCTGTGATCAGATGAAGTGGAACCAAAGCCGAGGCCGAGCTAACACTGACTTTCTGGCCTCACTGCTCAGCAGAAAAGGGTTGAGCTTGAACTGAGGGAGAACTTTCATTCCTGCAGAGGATGCGCTCCACTCACCACAACACCTCCAGGGTGTCCTTTAATCAATGTGAATTTTACTCCCCAGAGCACCGTGTATTTTAAAAACTGGAAACTTTTATTTTGTGATTTTGGCAGCCAGGCACACAATATGTCCTGTACCCCTGTAATAGTCATCTATCCTAGGGCTGCGCTTGTTCCCATTATTTAAATAAAACTGTAACAATAGGATTTCAACAATATAGAATTCTAAAATCTTTCTTGCAGAAAATATATCGCCACAATATTGTCTACATGTGCTGTGTTGTCACACCAACGTCAGTCACACCAACGTCAGTCACACCAACGTCAGTCACACCAACGTCAGTCACACCAACGTCAGTCACACCAACGTCAGTCACATCAACGTCAGTCAGACCAACGTCAGTCACATCAACGTCAGTCACATCAACGTCAGTCAGACCAACGCCAGTCACACCAACGTCAGTCACACCAACGTCAGTCACACCAACGTCAGTCACACCAACGTCAGTCACACCAACGTCAGTCACACCAACGTCAGTCACACCAACGTCAGTCACACCAACGTCAGTCACACCAACGTCAGTCACACCAACGTCAGTCACACCAACGTCAGTCACACCAACGTCAGTCACACCAACGTCAGTCACACCAACGTCAGTCACATCAACGTCAGTCAGACCAACGCCAGTCACATCAACGTCAGTCACACCAACGTCAGTCACACCAACGTCAGTCACACCAACGTCAGTCACACCAACGTCAGTCACACCAACGTCAGTCACACCAACGTCAGTCACACCAACGTCAGTCACACCAACGTCAGTCAGACCAACGTCAGTCACACCAACGTCAGTCACACCAACGTCAGTCACACCAACGTCAGTCACACCAACGTCAGTCACACCAACGTCAGTCACACCAACGTCAGTCACACCAACGTCAGTCAGACCAACGTCAGTCAGACCAGCGTCAGTCACACCAACGTCAGTCAGACCAACGTCAGTCACACCAACGTCAGTCACACCAACGTCAGTCAGACCAACGTCAGTCACACCAACGTCAGTCAGACCAACAGACCAACGTCAGTCAGACCAACGTCAGTCAGACCAACGTCAGTCAGACCAACGTCAGTCACACCAACGTCAGTCACACCAACGTCAGTCAGACCAACGTCAGTCACACCAACGTCAGTCAGACCAACAGACCAACGTCAGTCAGACCAACGTCAGTCACACCAACGTCAGTCAGACTAGCGTCAGTCACACCAACGTCAGTCACACCAACGTCAGTCACATCAACGTCAGTCAGACCAACGCCAGTCACACCAACGTCAGTCACACCAACGTCAGTCACATCAACGTCAGTCAGACCAACGCCAGTCACACCAACGTCAGTCACACCAACGTCAGTCACACCAACGTCAGTCAGACCAACGTCAGTCAGACCAACGTCAGTCAGACCAACGTCAGTCACACCAACGTCAGTCAGACCAACGTCAGTCAGACCAACGTCAGTCAGACCAACGTCAGTCAGACCAACGTCAGTCAGACCAACGTCAGTCACACCAACGTCAGTCACACCAACGTCAGTCAGACCAACGTCAGTCAGACCAACGTCAGTCACACCAACGTCAGTCACACCAACGTCAGTCACACCAACGTCAGTCACACCAACGTCAGTCAGAGTGTCAGAGTGATGCTGCCACGCCGCGTGAAACTGAGCAGTTTAGGACGTTACGGTTCCAACATATAGGCCATTTAGGATCTGGAAATACAATCTAATATTATGAAGTACTTTCTTTTCTTAAACAACAAAACACAAGTCAGCAGCTTTTTCTAGCTCGTATTAGACACTAGAAGTGCACCAGAGCCCCAACAGCACCTCCTGAGGGCACACGTGAAAGGAAGCTCCACATTTTAGACCACATACTTTTAAGGTATACTTTTATTTTTCTCAGAGTTGAGTGTCTGGTGCGGGAGTGTTCTGATCAGCTTTACCTATGACTGTTGCGGTCCCTGACAAAGCATCCCGGAGTTTTTCATCTGAACCTGATTTCACTGCATTGTAATTAAAAAACAAAAAAAGGTTCCACGTGTTGAAAATAAGGATGGAACAGCTTGTTACATTTTACAGAGTAGATCCTCTTAAGACCCCATCCCCCTTTTTTAACCATTTAGTGGAGCCACAGATATTGAATGAAGCTGTTGAATATTGTAAATTTGCTAAAGGGATGAGAGAGAAGCAGAAAGGACAGGCGTTAGACGTGGTGAGAGGATCTGGTGCACCTCCCTCTATCATCGCTAATGCTGCCCCTTTAAATGTGGTTTAAATGCATAAATGGGTTTGTGTGTAATTAAAATAATTTATCTGCAATTTTAAGTCTATATGTTTTGGACATTTCTTGTTTTCGCACACTTGACAAAGTTAACGTAGTTACCTTGACTCAAAAATCAAGTCTCCACCCGCTCTCCACTCGTTCTCCACCCGCTCTCCACCCGCTCTCCACCCGTTCTCCACTTGTTCTCCACCCGCTCTCCACCCGCTCTCCACCCGCTCTCCACCCGCTCTCCACTCGTTCTCCACTCGTTCTCCACCCGCTCTCCACCCGCTCTCCACCCGCTCTCCACCCGTTCTCCGCCCGTTCTCCACCCGCTCTCCGCCCGTTCTCCACCCGTTCTCCACCCGCTCTCTGCCCGTTCTCCACCCGTTCTCCACCCGTTCTCCACCCACTCTCTGCCCGTTCTCCTCCCGTTCTCCGCCCGTTCTCCACCCATTCTCCGCCCGTTCTCCGGACATTTCTTGTTTTCGCACACTTGACAAAGTTAACGTAGTTACCTTGACTCAAAAATCAAGTCTCCGCCCGCTCTCCGCCCGTTCTCCGCCCGTTGTCCACCCGCTCTCCTCCCGTTGTCCACCCGCTCCCCGCCCGCTCTCCGCCCGCTCTCCGCCTGTTCTCCGCCCGCTCTCCGCCCGATCTCCTCCCGTTGTCCACCCGCTCCCCGCCCGCTCTCCGCCCGCTCTCCGCCCGTTCTCCGCCCGCTCTCCGCCCGATCTCCTCCCGTTGTCCACCCGCTCTCCGCCCGCTCCCTGCCCGTTCTCCGCCCGTTCTCCTCCCGTTCTCCACCCGTTCTCCACCCGTTCTCCGCCCGTTCTCCTCCCGTTCTCCACCCGTTCTCCACCCGTTCTCCGCCCGTTCTCCGCCCGTTCTCCGCCCGCTCTCCGCCCGTTCTCCGCCCGCTCTCCGCCCGATCTCCTCCCGTTGTCCACCCGCTCTCCGCCCGCTCTCCGCCCGTTCTCCGCCCGTTCTCCTCCCGTTCTCCACCCGTTCTCCACCCGTTCTCCGCCCGTTCTCCGCCCGTTCTCCGCCCGTTCTCCCGTTCTCCGCCCGTTCTCCGCCCGTTCTCCGCCCGTTCTCCGCCCGCTCTCCGCCCGTTCTCCACCCGTTCTCCGCCCGTTCTCCTCCCGTTCTCCGCCCGCTCTCCGCCCGTTCTCCGCCCGTTCTGCGCCCGCTCTCCGCCCGTTCTGCGCCCGCTCTCCGCCCGTTCTGCGCCCGCTCTCCGCCCGCTCTCCGCCCGTTCTCCGCCCGCTCTCCGCCCGTTCTCCACCCGTTCTCCGCCCGTTCTCCACTCGTTCTCCGCCCGTTCTCCGCCCGTTGTCCACCCGCTCTCCGCCCGCTCTCCGCCCGTTCTCCGCCCGCTCTCCGCCCGTTCTCCTCCCGTTCTCCGCCCGTTCTCCGCCCGTTCTCCACCCGTTCTCCACCCGCTCTCCGCCCGCTCTCCTCCCGCTCTCCGCCCGTTCTCCTCCCGTTCTCCGCCCGCTCTCCGCCCGCTCTCCTCCCGCTCTCCGCCCGCTCTCCGCCCGTTCTCCTCCCGTTCTCCGCCCGTTCTCCGCCCGTTCTCCACCCGTTCTCCACCCGTTCTCCGCCCGTTCTCCGCCCGTTCTCCGCCCGCTCTCCGCCCGCTCTCCGCCCGTTCTCCACCCGTTCTCCGCCCGTTCTCCACCCGTTCTCCGCCCGTTCTCCACCCGTTCTCCGCCCGCTCTCTGCCTGCTCTCCAGTGTCCACCAGGGTTGTCTAAATAGAGCCCAGTTCTCAGATTGGTTGAAATGTCGTTTCAAATGTCAATGAAGAAATAAATGATCTAAACACACTGTTATTGCATCGCAGACACTCCGTCTATCCTCTCAAACCTTGTGTAATCAAGGCATCGCTTGATTTTAACTTCTGTGCTTCTCTTTTTTTTGGTTTTGGATAAATATCCATCTTCCCCCATGTTCATGTTAAATGTATAGAAGGTCATGACAGCTGTTGCAGGAGGAGGCAGCAGTAACCATTCCCTCGTCTGACGGGCCTGGAACTATGTTTACTTTTAATTCAGATACGTCTGCCACAGATTTAGTTTCCTCCACGAAGGCGTTTTTCTAATCCTGTTAATTTGTATCGTTCCTCCCTCGTCGTTGCTCCCGTCGTCTCCTCTGCTGTTTCATGGTATTCATCCCATGTTCCTTTAGCATTAATCTCTTGTTTGGCTGGTATTCTGCGACGCTCTTCAAACACTATTTTTTTTCCCTCCCTGCTGTATAAATAGACCCAAACACTGTTGAACATTTACCCTCTTTGATTTACTTTGAGTAGGGTTTTATCAGTCTAATGAGACTCGGAGGAACAGGGAAGCAATTTAAATTCATTCTTTACGCACCTTAGCTGACAGCTTTTTCCATATGCGACACAGTCGCAGCAGTGGACCTGTTGAAGGGAACAAGCCTGTGTGCTTTTCACGCCTTACACCTGCAGTGTACAGCTATTATTACTATTATCACCTCTTTTTTTTTCAAACAAACATCTGTATTCTCTAAATCTTTGAATATGGGACCATTGTGCCCATGGGGGGCATGATCAGCAAATAAATGACTCAAATGAAATCCTGTGTTTTTCTTGTCAGGTCATTAAACGTACACATCTTACTGGAAACATGGAGAACTTCTGTTACCTGTAAATAATTGATGATTGAGCTGAGCGGATGTTTCGTCTTTACTTCCCACCAGTGAGGGGCTCTACTGCTGCTGAGAGATAAATGTTAACATAACTAGTTGTTGCAATCATGATTTCAAAATCCCTGGAATGTTCACAGCTGGACACTTTTCATGGGAATTAATGGAAAAAACAAGCGATGCATGATACGAGGTCAGCGTGTTACAGGGGGACACACGTGTGGTTGGGAGGTTGGCTTTTCCTTAAATCCAGGTTACAGTAAACAGATTAAAAGAAAAGTGGTTACTTCATTTGGTACTTAAAGCTGTGCATTCCTCCATCACGTACACCAGGGCCCAGGGACCCTTGGATGAGAGAAAAACAGAGCAGGGACCCCCGTTTTAAGCCCATGCTTATAATAACTTTTGAATGTGTTTTATTCTGCTTATATCACCTTATTAACCTACAATTCCTGACTGGGTTATTAGCTACATGTGTTTACGGTTGATGAAACTTTGTCCTCGTCAGACGTGGAAGGAGTAATTAGGCTTCGTTATTGTCACTAATGTATCCGTCAGGTCCAACTAGCGTTAAATATGAAATAGCCAAGTCCATTTAGCAACGAATTTTCTTTTCTTAAACAGCTAGCTAGCTCGTTTTTCCGCTCTAAAGTTGACATTAGTCACATGACTCACGTCATGGGAATCATTTATGTAGAGTTGTAGACTAAATAGTTATTGTCAAAAGTAGATTATTATCGCCTGTTAATGGAGTTTTCTCAATCATATATATATATATATATATATATATATATATATATATATATATATATGTATATATATATATATATAATGTATATGTATATATATATATATATATTATATATATATAATGTATATGTATATATATATATATATATATATATATGTTACGTATATATATATGTATATATATATATGTGGCAGGGTGGAGGAGCTGCAGCCACTCAGGAGATTGGGTACAGGTGTATCCAATCAACCTCTCCACCCTGCCTCCCTTCATAAGGAGCAGCTGCACTCCAGAGAGGGGCTGCTGCTGCTGGGAGAAGGTCTTGCTGTGCACGTGTGTCTTGGGTGATTATTAAAGAGTTCTGCACTGAAACCTGTGTCCTCTGTCCTGTCGGTCGGGCCCAGTAGCACTCGCCGTGCTACAATATATATATATAAATATATATATATATATATATATATATATATATATATATATATATATATATATAGAGCCTATATATATTTTTTTTTTTTAACTCTCACAAATTATTTTGGTTAAAATTTCCTTTATTTCTTGTTAAGTGTAAGGACCCCCTGCCGCACCTCGGTTGAAGACCCCTGACGTACACAGATAATTTCTAGAGTCTGGAGAATACGCAAGGTGTCCAAGGACTGCATCCAGTCAAGTTTGGTGATATTTATTGTGTAAACAGCCTGTATTAAATTGTGACCAATAAATACAGCATATGTTTCTATCGTAATTTCATCAGCTCTTCCCGCTCCAGCTCTCGGTTCAGCAGGTTTGTAGTAGTTCAGCTCTGGTCTGGAGAACGTGCAGCGTACTTTCCTGACATGGAGCCAGACTAAGTCAGACGGAATTTCAAACAGTCGACCTAATAAATCAGCAACAAATTTAAAGTCACGATAACAACATTGTTGCATGAAAATGGCAAAGCTACAGTTCTCACTGATGCTGAATGTGTTCTGGGATACAAGCGTCCACTGGGCCTTCTGGATCACACAGGCACTGCAAAAGCCCTTAAAGGGATGCTGGCTGTTCTTGGCTGGATGTGGACTTGGACGAGAACGTCAGCTGTGACTGCTTGAGAAGCAGCTGCTGACATTTTAAGAGACAGGCAGCTGCTGATAGGCAGCTCATAGTTGTCCTGCTGTTTTTTCTGCCTTCTATTAAGCAGTTTTCAATGATCACACAAGCTTTTTGGTTCATTTAGAACCGGAGTCGGCAACCCAAAATGTTGAAAGAGCCATATTGGACCAAAAACCAAATATGTCTGGAGCTGCTAAAAATGAAAAGTCTTGTAATGAATATATAATGCCTTATAATGAAGGCAAGCGGGGGAAGATTTTATTTTTCATTCGAGAAAAAAGTCGAAATGTCGAGAAAAAAGTTGAAATTTCGAGAAAAAAGTCGAAATGTCAAGATTAATGTTGAAGTACAATCTTGAGAAAAAAGTCGAACTTTTGTGAAAAAAGTCGAAATGTCGAAAAAAAAGTCAAAATGTCGAGAAAAAAGTCGAAATGTCGAGAAAAAAGTTGAACTTTTGTGAAAAAAGTTGAGATGTTGAGAAAAAAGTCAAAATTTCGAGTAAAAAGTCAAAATGTCGAGATTAAAAAGGAAAGGAAAAAGGAAGCAAAGAAGGAAAAAATAAGAAAGCAAAAAAAGAAAAAAAGGAAAAAAAGAAGAAAAAAGGAAATAAAAGGTCAAACATTTTTGAAAAAGCTCCAGGACCAACTAGGGCGGCGCTAAAGAGCCACATGCGGCTCTAGAGCCGCGGGTTGCCGACCCCTGGTTTAGAATAATTCTACGTCCATGATTTGATTGCAAAGTGTAATATTATCAAAACTCCTCGGCTAAACTTGCCATGGAAAGTTCCTGGAAGTTTATTGGAATTTTTTTCAGCCCTTTGCAACCCTGGTCATCGTGCCAAAGGCAGAAGAAATGTTACAGGATCTGCTGGGAAACCTAGATTCAGCTTTCATTCACACCTACTTTGACCTGAGGGGACTTCATCTTGTTGGTTTGTTTTGGTTTGTTTCTTTAATTCCCTAATTCAATATTTGTATCTGCAATGAAAAATATTCTTCAGTTCAAACAAACAGAAAATGCTGGTGGGGAAAAGCTTTATTTTCTTTGCATAGCTTTCCCCCATGCATGCACATTTGTTTTACAGCATCTGAAGGCTGAAACAAGACGCTTAAAGAATGACTGCAAACCTTAATTAAGACCTGTGGTTGTGGAATAATATGTGTGCCACAAAACAATAAAACTGTCTCAGCCTCTCGTCCGTCACTGATTCCCCCCACAACTGCAGTAATCTGAGTATTTGTGCAGATGACAGGACTGTGACTGGTCTGGAGGTCTGGGGTGAACAGGGTGAAGAGGAGTGGAGGGAATGCAGCCAGTACTGGAGTGGAGGGGGATGAGGGGGGATGAGGAGGGATGAGGGGGGATGGCATCCCCCCCTGAAATAAAAACGGTCCAAATCATCCCCCCTGTAAAACTGCCATCCCCCCTTTCCATCCCTTATGTCATTTCATCAATGAATGTGGTTTTTCTGCTATTTCAACATTTAGAGTCATCACCAGAAAAATAACACCAGAAAAATAACTTATTTGACAATTTTCACCTGTTTCAGGTAAATTTTCACTTGAAATAAGTAGCAGATTTTTCTACTTGAAACAGGTGAACATTGATGTTTTTTCCAGTGATGAGTCTTGTTTTATGTGTAATGATTTTTTTTTGACTAAAATTAGACATTTTTAACTAGAAATAAGACAGATTTTCTTGTTAAGATTTTGAGTTTTTGCAGTGATCCATTTTACTTATCCTGTGAAGGACAGAGTCATATTGATAAATTCAGAAAAGTGTTTTTTATTGTTGTGTTTTGATGTATTTGATGTAAGCCCAGTGGATATTTAAAGCTTACAGAAGGCTGCATTTAACTGCTGCTATGTCATTCCTGCAGTATTTCTGCAGGTGTTTTGGTCACTGCTATTATTTGTAATATATTATATTATTTGTAATCCCCCCCCCCCCCCCCCCCCCCCCCCGTTTTTCTTTTTTACAACTCGAGTACCACCGGAGCTGTTTCCTGGCCTAGGCCGAGGTTGGAGCAGAGGTGGGTAGAGTAGCCAAAAATTGTACTCAAGTAAAAGTACTGTTACTTCAGAATCATATGACTCAAGTAGAAGTAAAAAGTAGTCATCCAAATAATTACTTGAGTAAAAGTAAAAAAGTACTTGGTGAAAAAACTACTCAAGTACTGAGTAACTGTTGAGTAACGTCTGATTTATTTTTTTAACACAACCATTCAAACAGACAAAAGTACAAAATAATCATGTTCAGGCAAATTAAATCAATAAAATAATAAAATAAATTAAAATTAATAAAAAATAAAAAAATAGCTTAAATTAAAATAATCTTAAAGTAAATTCAAGTACTTTAATAAATAATAAAATAAATAAAAAAATAGCAGAATAAAAAAATTAATTAAGCAGAAGTAGCACAAAATTTCAAGCCTTTGTACTTTTCTGTCTGTGTCTGTGTAAATGTGACAAAACATGCAAAAACAAACATTTTTCCCAAAGAATCACCCAGTGATGTCGTGAGATTGATGCGTACGCGGATAAAAGGGATAAAAGAAAAGTAACAGCTCAACGTAGCCTAATGTAGCGGAGTAAGAGCCTGATTAACGCAAAGGCAAACTAGGCATGTGCCTAGGGCCCGATTGACAGGGGAGGGGCCCACACAGAGGGACAAAAAAAAAAAAAAAATTTTTTTTTTTTGTCTGCACACATATTACACCGCCGCAAGGGATGTGCGAACCATGCGCCTGGCCTCGCGCTATGGGCCGTTTTTTTTTTTCAATTTTTTTTTCAATTTTTTTTTTTTTTTCAAAATGTTTTCCTTTTTTCCCTTATCAACAGTCACGTTCCATTACAGACCTAAATGTGTACTAGTCTGTGCATATCAATAAATATATGTGTAATGATGCGCGTGTCTGCGTCAGACCAAGCGCAGACACAAGGTGCTCTGATCCAGACGGGTGGAGTTGGAACAAACTGTCACACAATGTCGAGAGAACGAGACAGATTCAGGAAATCTGAAAAAAGAAAAAAACGAAAGAAAATGGAAGAGTTCAATGCCTCTCTGAAAGGCTCGTTTGATAAATTTGTTACAAAAATCACCGATCCGACCGGGTCTCAAGCAGCCGCGAGGCCCTGCGTCGAGGCAAGCCCAGATGATGATGAGGCAGGGGAAGGTATCCAGTATTTTGCTAATTGGAGAGTTAAAATTGCGCATATAGACACCCGATCCGACCCGAAAAACCCCAAAATTTCGCGCGCGCTCGCACAGGGCCTCCCAAATCTCCCAGACTCCCAGGCTCTGCATACGCATACACATACATACATATACACATACAGACATACATACTACAGCACACTTTGTCTTACTGCAAATTTTATTGGTCTTTGTAGATTTGACTTCTTATTTAACTATTCAATTTAATCAACACATTTCATTAAGATTTTCTGCAAAATGCAATAGCTTGAAACATTTATCTTATTTTACTCTGTTTACATAGCAATGCTGACACCTATTGGTGATTTACTGGTACTAATACCTTAACAATGATACTCGCAATCGATAAGATAAGGATAATTTAATAGCATTTAATAGAGCGTTGTAATAACGTATAAATAATAAAAATCAAAAAATACTCTGATAGACTGTTTAATATACAACACATGACTTATTTTGGAAGACAAAGAACCAACTTGACTATGACTATGCTATGTAAAATGTGAATTAAGTTTTATTAGTAACTTTGGTAAGTTTAAGATTTCAATTCATAAATAACATTGATGGAGGGGGGCCCAAAAATCCCAGTTTGCCTAGTGTAGTCCATTTATTTAATCCGGCTCTGAGTAAGAGTAACAGTTTCTCCTTCACAAATCTACTCAAGTAAAAGTAAAAAGTATAGTGATTCAAAACTACTCCTAAAAGTAACAAAATTTTCCAAAACTTACTCAAGTAAATGTAATGGAGTAAATGTAACTCGTTACTACCCACCTCTGGGTTGGAGAGATGCTCCAGTCCCACGTGGCTGGTGTGAACTGGCTTCTCTGCAGGCTTGTTTCCAGTTCAGCTGCTGGAGAGACGGACACGTAACACGTGAAACAAACCTCAAACTTGGATTAACCATCCGCCTCACAAGCTACAACAGTAATGTTCTCTATCCTGCTATAGTTTATTGAAAAGGTCACAACCTTTATTTTTTTTCATGTTATTATAGTGAAACATTTTCTTATAGCGGTACCCGGTAATCTAGCGGTGCATTACTCAAACACGAGGAGGGATAATGCCTTTTAATCTGTTAAGATTGATGTAGGGTTAAGGATGTTCCTTATCATCCACAAAGCCAGCTGTAATGTTTGCAGCTGGAGCGAGCTGCAAACACAACATGTCCTCAACAAAAAAAAAGTGACTTTGACATATTCTATGTTTAAACCTGTTTATTCCAAGAAAATCCTTGCCCCATCTGTGGAGAATAATTCCTCTCCAGGATCCAGCCGGCTGCACTGAAGAGAACCCTGAGCTCTATTGAACCTGTTATTTCACATCATCATAACAGCTCTTAGAAAAAGATTCAGTACAAATAATAGCTGGCACTTATTATCACTCTCGGAGTTCATGAGATCAAACGAAGCTCCAGCAAGAATAGCTTTGTCACAGCATGTTCCCTCTTTCTCTTTCTTTGTTTCTGAGGACAGGCTGCCTTCTCCCATCCTGCATCCCCCCAGCATCCCTCCCATCCCTCGGATCTCTCCGGGAGGGACACATTTCTGTTTGTTTATTTGCCTCTCTGCATGTGGTGCTGATGCTGCGCGCTCCCGGCTCAGGAAAAGCCTCTCTGGAGTCAGACAACCAATCAGATCGCTGATCGGCCCCTCAACCGTCCCATCTCTTTTTCTGCACTCGCTTTATCACAGGTCCTTTTGACTCCCACATTCCCTCCCGTAGCCTCTTGACAGGAAGATGGTGTCGGGATCCGAGCATCCTCCGGGACCACAGGTCTCCCCGGTGTACTCGCCCCTGGACTAGTGAAGCAGCCATGCCGCTCTACCCCCGGACCCTGCTGCTGCTGCTGCTGTGTGTGGCCATGGTCGCGGAGAGCCGGAGACACAGGAGCAGGAGAAAGCGCTGGTCCGCGCCGGCGGAGACGCATAAGCCGGGGAAGTAAGTGTCGTTTTTATTCAGTTAAACTGTGATGCGAAACGTGGAAGAGCGGAGATTTCCTCCAGGAGAAACATTACGCAGGAGATGAAACCCGTTTTCCTCGACGCAGCTCCATCCAAGAGATCAGTCTCCATCCAAGAACTCTGCACTGAGAAATAAGAGAGATAAACTTCAGCATTTGGTAGATGTAAGATATAGATAGATAGATAGATAGATAGATAGATAGATAGATAGATAGATAGATAGATAGATAGATAGATAGATAGATAGATAGATAGATAGATAGATAGATAGATAGATAGATAGATAGATAGATAGATAGATAGATAGATAGATAGATAGATAGATAGATAGATAGATATTGACATTCCTGTCACAACCGTTGTTTTATATCATTGAACATTGACACTCGTTTCGATTTACTTCCAGTTTTTTGTTGTAGTTTCTGTTTTTTTGGTTTGAGGATCTTAATTTAAGTCAGTTGGCACATGTCATTTTTGATGTGGTAGATAGATAGATTAGATCTGGATGCCAGTTTGCAAAAAGAGAACACAACTCGGGGGGCGGCAGCTCCTTTGCAGATTTCATCCACACTTCATTTCCAAGAATGTCGCCACTTGTGGGACGTTTGTTTCCGCGTGGATGGACGTGCTCGTGTCGTGATCACCCCCACATGGCTCCTCGGTGACCCGGGTCGTCTCCCCCCTAGACCCGTCACCACTAGACCCGTCCCCCCCCGCGTCCAGCTTCTGATTTGCGGCTCATTCCGTCCAAAGCAACTCGTGCGTAAAAGCATCCAGCGCGCTGCGCGCTCCAGCTGCTGTGGACATTCTGCACCAAAATTGAGTTAATCCCAACAGATTCAGCACATCTGAAGTTATTGCATCTGAATGCAAGTCGGTTTGCTTGTCAGTAAGAGACCGACAAGATGTTGGAAAGAGGGTCATCATTACATTTCTTTTTTTTTTTTTTTTTTTTGCCTCTTTTTGAAACTGCTGCAGCGTTTTTCGCCGCGCCATGAATTTAAAGTGCCTGCGAAAATGGAAGTGCATGTTGTGCCAGTGCCGGACGCTATATATTCTACCAAATACATTCTCTCTCTTTTGTTTTAATTCCCATTTTGAAGAAGAAACTGTGCATTGTAAGGAGCGTCCCTGTCTCACTCTTCAGTCTACAGGTAGTTACTGATGGTTAGACAGTTCTGCAGGTGAGGTGAATCTGGAGCCTCCATTGGTCTCCAGCAGCAATAACCTAGGGATTTATCATGATCCTATCTGCAGTTTCAGGTTATAAAGTCTCACACATGTAATGTCATCCAGACCATATTGTGTTTTTTTGATCTGCATCTATTTCTAAGGAGGTCTGGATGCTAAAAAGAAAATTAAAAAACAAAGCAAGAAATTGTCCTCTTGCATTTTCACACAATAGAATAAAGATTTCACAAATCTCAAAGTGTGTTTTAGATGCTTGAAGGACTGGGAAGTCATCTTCAATTCTTGCTTAAAGCCTTTATTTTCCTAAAGCTGCATCATTTGTCACCAACAAACCAAAGTCCAAATATGTTGAAATAGTTGAAGACCATAAAAATAAATGAATGAACGAGTAAAACATCAAATGTTTAGTAAGCTGCATGGTTGGGAGGCTTTGTGATCTGCACCCCACAGTTAATTCAACAGTTTAAACTTTTTTGTCTGGTACATGAAAGTCCAGATTTGTAAACTCAAATGAATCTAGATGGAAATGTAGGGATTTGTGATCATGTCCTCCATATTCACTCTTTTGGGTGGTTGCAATGTTCTGTATTTTCATGATTGAGCTAAAAATAAGCATATACTGTACACCATTGTATTTAGTAGCATCTTCAGTGAAATGTGTTTCGTATCAGGAACCCATGACACAAATTAAAAAACGAAAACACAAGTATAAAAAAAAATACCTTTCAGAGATAAAATGTGATATTTGACAGCAAATGTCACCTGACAGCCATAGATGGCTGTATAGTTCTGACAGGCTTTTTCTGCGGTTAATACATGAATCTCATTGCTCTGTATCTTTACAGTCCAAGAATGATTAAAGGACTGAGCTACAGGGCTGCACAAGATGAAATAATAAAACTCACGGTAGCTCTGATTGCCTCAAATACCCCCTAAAACACTAAATATGGATTATCTGCAACTAAATATAGTTCGTAGTAAATGTAAATCAGTGAGAACCACAGGAAACTGTGGTTTCAGCTTATGGTTTTAGCTTATTTTTTTTATTTTATTCAATTTTTAACTCTCTTTACCCTCCATTTGAGATCTCAAATAAGGGTCAGCACCTTACGAGAAGCTTCATACATTTAAATACTCTCAAATTCTGGGATATAGTCAAGTTGCAAACCTTATTGGTCCCATTCAAAGCTCACAACAATCTCCTTCCACGCAGCATCCAGGAAAAATCATGTTCAAACTCCAGGAAAACAAATATGAGCTGAGAAATGCCGGTTCGTTCAAAAACCAAAAGGCAAGAACAAAGTCAAAAGAACATTGTCTTTCAGTAAATGGTGTAAAACTATGGAATTGTTGCGAAAAGGACTTAAGAATGTGTAGTTTGATCCATACCTTTAAAAAAATGTTTAAAATTAAGACTATCAATGGGTATAAAAATATACTGTAATGGGATATACTGTAATGCAATCAAATTCATTGACACCAAATTTCATAGTGTAACAATTATTACTAGGCTTTTGTTTGCTTCTTTGCACCTACCTTGTCTAGTATTGATTGTATGATAATAGGGTTAAAGGCATCACAAGCTCAGGCTTCGGCTACACCTTTATTGGTCACATCTATTTGAGCCTTCTCTGTAGTTTTCCCCATGTGTGCTGTATGATGATGGTTGCACAGATGTATTAACATTGTTTTTTGGATGATCAAAATAAACAAAAAGAATGAAAGAAAGAAAATCCTGCAGGGGCCCTTCTGTGTGCAGTTTACATGTGTCCTCCGCTCTGGTTCCTCACACAGGCCCAGAAAATATGGAAGTCAGGTTCACTGGTGATTTGAAACTGCCCATGTGTGTGTGTGTGCAGAGGTGTCTTCAGTATTCACATTCATTACTCAGGTAGAAGTATAGATACTAGAGTTTAAAAATACTCCTGTAGAAGTTGAAGTTTCAACTCAAGTTTTTTACTGAAGTAAAAGTATAAAAGTACTGGTTTCAAAACTACTTAAAGTATAAAAGTAAAAGTAATGTAAGGGGGAAAAAAGCCATTAAGGACAAAAGCCATTGAAAATGAATGCATCTTAGTATAATGCAAATATATTAAAGAACCATATATGTGTACTATTGAGCATTAACATGTGTTTCAGAGAGCAGGAGATATGATGACTAGTTGCCTATAAGTATTGTAATGGTGCAAAAAGTCAAACTTCATGTTCATGTTATCATTTATCCTAACCTTTATTGGAATGTACATCCAAGTTTAGTTGCAGGAATCTGAGGGAACGGATGTAAGAACAAAACTGGACAAGAACATCTGAAACAACCACAACAAATCACTCTATCCTGATGGAGCAATTTAACTGGATAGTTTTTTTTAAAGGCCCAAATGAAATAGAGTAACGAGGCTGTTTTTAAAATGTAAGGAGTAAAAAGTACAGATAATTGCGTGAAAATGTAAGGAGTAAAAGTAAAAAGTCATCTGAAAAATAATTACTCCAGTGAAGTATAGATAACCAACATTTCTACTTAAGTAAGGTAACAAAGTATTTGTACTTTGTTACTTGACACCTCTGTGTGTGTGTGTGTGTGTGTGTGTGTGTGTGTGTGTGTGTGTGTGTGTGTGTGTGTGTGTGTGTGTGTGTGTGTGTGTGTGTGTGCAGGGTGAACCCTTACCTTTTGCCCAATGAGAGCTGAGATCCCCGTGGCCCCGAATGGGAATAAGGGGGTTCATTATGATGGATTATGATGAATATTTGCATCAGTGCATGAATACAGGAGGCAGAAAGATCATGACCATCAGATAATGCACGGCTGCACTGTCTTCCGTCTTGTGTGCACACAAAGCTGCTGCCATTAAGGCAGCGCAGCGTCTGTGTGCACGGAGAATATGACTGCAGCTGCACCACGGATCCTGCAAGCGTATGTTTTGAACAGCAGTATACTTTACATGACACTGGGAGACATGTTTTTTAGTTTAGTTTAGTTTATTTTGGTCATGACATCACAAAAAAAGAATAAAAATAAGACAAACATCAAAATAGCTTTTACAAAATTAAGAATAAAATAAAAATGACAACAAGGAAACGAATACACTGTCCAAAGAAAACATTACAAAAAAGTTTCCAATGTAAAAATAAGATCTAGACTGAAAAAGGTGTAGGCTGAAGCAAAGCTTATTCATTGCCTTCCCTCAAAAAGATTATTTAAAGTAATGAAATAAAAGCAAAAAGTAAGAGATAAGACTGCCAGTAAAACAAATTGCCTCCATGGGGATAACAAAAATTCCTCAAGAAATAAGAAAGAAAAAAAGGTGCAGTCTACATGTTTCCTTCATCCTTAAATAATCAAACCAAATCACCAATTAAATGAATACCCAAATCAACATAGCAGCATCACCGCTCATTACTTTGATATAGAGAAATCATCTTTCTTTTCAATGTTTTTTTAAATAAGGTTAAGGTTCTGCATGATTTCCAATCCCTCTCCAACCTATTCCATCCATCACCACTGTAGTGTTCATTGATCCTGTCCGTGACTCTGCATGTGCAGGGGGTCGTTGTGGACTGGTATTTGCCGTGAGATGGCTTCTCATCTCCTCCCTGCCGTCCCTTCGTGCCAGCACGTCTGACTGGATCTGTGCCCGAGCCACACGGGCTCTGATCCAACCACAGGTTATTGCTGTTTCCCTGAAATTCCAGCCGGTCTGCTCCTCAGGACAGCTTGGTTTCCGTCTGAATAGTTTCTGGATGTGTTCACTTGTCATCTGTGCCTTGTTTGAATCAACAGGTCATAACTGATAACTGTGCAGCTTCCAGCTTCCACTTCAGAGGAGATGTGCCACTACAACACTGGCAGGATTTGTCTGAACGTTTCTTCAGCATTGAGGCTTTTATTTCAACTGCCTAGGAATTAGATTTCCTTCTGCTAGCGTCTCCAGGACCAAGCGGTAGCTCAGCGTTTAATTTACAACTCCGATGTTTCGTTTCGTTACTATTCATGTTATTTTGATATTTGATATTTTGACAGAAATCTTAACTTTAATAACAACACCAACCACATCTTTAAATCTTGTAATCAGTACTCGAGTTGTAAAAAAAAAAATCAGAGGGGATGGTGGATTTGATCATATGGGGACAGATAATTTGTGCTGATTACAAATAGTATAATATATTACAAATAATAGCAGTGACCAAAACACCTGCAGAAATACTGCAGGAATGACATAGCAGCAGTTAAATGCAGCCTTCTGTAAGCTTTAAATATCCACTGGGCTTACATCAAATACATCAAAACACAACAATAAAAAAACACTTTTCTGAACTTATCAATATGACTCTGTCCTTCACAGGATAAGTAACATGGATCACTGCAAAAACTCACAATCTTAACAAGAATATTTGTCTTATTTCTAGTTAAAATGTCTCATTTTAGAAAAAAACATCTCATTACACTTAAAACAAGACTCATCACTGGAAAAAACAACAATTTTCACCTGTTTCAAGTAGATTTTCACTTAGAATAAGTAGAAAAAGATTTTTTTGCTTGTAATGAGAAGATAAATCTTGTCCCACTGGCAGATTTTTCTACATATTTCAAGCTCAACTCTTCTAGTGTGAGCAGCAGATTATGGAGACTTTATAAGAACCTCATAGAGGGAATCTGAACCTTTAACTTGGCAACGTGGTAAGGCAACCTTAACACAAAAAATAGATGCAAGCTACAAAGAATAGTGAATTTAGCCTCAAAAATAATAGGGAAGACACAGAGAAATGTAAGTGGCATTTATAAGGAAGTGATTGGGAAAAAAGCTGCTAGGATAGTAAATGATCGTATTCACCCACTCTGCAGCTTTAGAGTTTAAATGACTTCCCTCAGGTAGACGGTACAGTTACCAAAGGCAAACTGGAACTTATTTAAAAACTCATTAATTCCCAACGCCATTAAGGCTCTGAATGATGGCACGTCTCGGTAGACTTGTCTTTTATGTACATGCCCTTGTTGTTCCTCCTTTTTGCCACTAAGATGTTTTGCGTGTAAATGTTAAGTGTTTGTTGCTGTGTCATGTTACTGTTGTTTTTGTATTATGACACAAAAGACAAATCTCCACTTGTGGACAAATAAATTAACTAAGTAACTAACTAACTAACTAACGAATTTCAGTACTTTAAGTTTAGCTTGGTTAGAACACAAACCGCTGACTCTGCGGTTCCTGCTGGGAAGACGGTTCAGGGGAAGGGATGCTGGAGGGGTCTTTAATTCCATTAAGGTACAAAGTTTCACTTTCTCTTTAACAATAGCTTCCCTTACTGTAACTAAAAGTAAAGTTCCAAACTTTGCATTAAATGTAACCCTCACATTGATTTTGGTCATTTCCTGTTTGCCGACCATGCAACACAGTCTCACTCCGGAGGCGTCGGATTCCGACGAACGGTCAAGAGCCATTGGCAGGTGGAAGCAGCAACGGGATGATCAGGGGGGGGGGGGCGTCAGCAGCATTTCGTGTCTATTTTTGAACAGTTCACTAATGCTTTGAGCTACGAGGCTGAAATTCTGGACTCTGTATCAGGAGGTGACTTTCATCCACTGTGCAGATTTTCAGATCTGTGTGACCTTCGGAAGTGTCAAAGGTCACGCTTTTCGGTCTGCAAAGACTATTTCGTGTCTTTTTTTGCATAGTTCACTAATGCTTTGAGCTACGAGGCTGAAATTCTAGACCGTAGGGCCGTAGGCTCTGCGTTGGTGTAACGGGGGACCATAATTCAGCCTTAACTGGAAGTCACACGTGTCATTTGTTGATGTTTTTCCAGGATTCTGATTGGCTGGCATGATCCGGGTCCCTACCTACTAACAACCAGCCCCGTGATTGGCTGAGACTTACCAAGCGTACAAATCATTACTGGGCTACTCAAACCATTTGTTTCAGTTATCCATAACTGAAACAAATGGCCGGTAACTACTAGCAGGTTAATAGCCCCCCACTAGCCTACTTATGGGACTAAATAACGCCTCATTCCATGGCCTGATACCAGTCAACGGCACACGAACGGAGCATCTGTCACGTGTCCAGGATCCCCCCGTCACACTATGACGTAGAGGGAATTCCCAGAGGGGGTTCCCGAATCTTGAAAGTCCGTGACTTGGTCGCAAAAGGAATAGTCAGAAAAATGTATTTATACAATTCAAGGGCTATTATTGTAATCCCTCTACGTTTTTGTACTTTGGAACAAGTAGGCAGGGTACGTTTTTATGTGAGAGGAGTCGGGAGTGTAGTGTTTGGTTGTCATGGTGATTTGGTGATTACTTGCCCTGGGCGTCCAGTAGTGCCGCAGCGTAAGCGTCCTTGTGGGACGCATCGGGGGTACCGGAAAGGTGGGGGGAGGATATAAAGCGAGACGACGGCTACTAGTCCCCTATTTAAGTTTTTAAAATATATATACATCTCCCAAAAATGTCAGACAACTAGTAGGCTACAGCCACAGAATATATGGGAATTATAAACGCATGCATGCAATGCATTAAACTAAAAATATATTTTTCAAAAAGGCTGCTGTCGTTTGTTGGTGCCCAATTCCATCCGCATTTCACTCTGGTCAAAGTGGAAAAATGCTTCTTAATAACTGATAAACCATGCATGATACTCACTGAACAGAGATTGTGGGATAAACATTTTTAAATTGAAGTATTTGCATTTTAAAAGAGGAATGAGGACGCGGTGATCAGCTGCTCTGAGCGTCAGATATAGCCGCAGACGGGATTACATTGGAGTCAATTGGAGCCTATTTGCGTCTGAAAGAGACGCAGAAGGGTACCTTTTGCGTCAGTAGATGGCGCCAATGGCTCTTGACCGTTCGTCGGAATCCGACGCCTCCGGAGTGAGACTGTGTTGGACCATAAGAGTATTAATACCAGTGGCGGCTTGTCAATAGGGGGCGCTAGGGCGCCGCCTCCATTAAAATTACAGGAAAAATATAGACACAGTACACATAAATTACGTAATAAAAAGTAATTATCACATCTGTGCACTCATAAAATGTGTCTGACTTTTAATTTTTCAAGCCTTCCCATCCCATACTGGGTTTATTCAGAGTTGTTTTTTATACATAGGTTTCAATGGTGAGGGGCGCCGGCCAAATGAGTGTGTATTGTATGTTCTTTTCTTCCATGTGACTTCATGCTGGTCTCTAATTGGTTACTCAAAGACTCTCCTCCGGGCGCAGCTCTTTGCGCCCGTGGCCAATCAGCGTGTTTTCTGTAAGTCTTCATCCAATCTGATTGATTCATGAGCTGTCAATCAAAGTCACACCCCTGACAGTGTAGACGCGCGACTGTAACTGTCACTCGCTACAAACGGAGTCACAACAAGACAGGAGAGAATGGCAGCAGAAAAACTACATTTGGTTGTTTCATTACAAAATAATAATTTTACGAGGCGTTCGCCGGATGAAAAGAAGCTGATTAAGGAGCTTGGACCGGAGGCTGAATGCACTGGCCGTGCTCTCCATGGAAAAGAGACTTGTTTGTGAAATGACAGATTTCAATCAGAAAGTCATTGAAAAATTTGCTGGCCTGAAGGAGAGAAGAGCAAAATGTATGTTCAAGTAGAGTTTATAGTTGTGTTGTAATCCCCACTCGCCAGTGCGCCCCCCCCAACATGTTTTATCACCAGCCGCCACTGATTAATACATGTCACCAGTTCAGGGTTAAAGCAGCACTATGTAACTTTTCCACCTTAATCTAATATTTCATCATCATCATTGTGATGGTACATCAACTTCCAACAGGTTTAATGAACCTCTGTCATGGTCTGAGGGGTCTGTATCGCCTTCACTGGCACTATGTAACTTTGAGGAGCATGGTAGGAACCCTGCCACACTAAAAAACTACACATTTTTACAGCTTTGACTGCTTTACGGCATACGTCACTTCCCCCTCCTTCCCCATTCGTAGTGGAGACAAAGCTGGGCGGGGCATGGACAGCAGAGCTCAGGAGAAGCTGGTGTCATGGCCGAAGCAGCAAAAAACCCAAGAAAATAAAAGTTTTATCGGAGAAAAAAAGAAAGCGGGAGATTAACAAGCTAAATGCCCGGACAAGAATCAACATTGTCCCGGCGTTCACTCGCTGGCGTGAGCTGAAAGACGAGGAGGGATGTCCGACAAGAGAGACAGAATTGTTATGATACAAATGTAAATGTAGAGTTCTATGTTCAATAAAAAACAAAATTAGAATGTTTCGTCCTGGGTTCTAGTATTTTTCCTGAGAACTGTAAAATTGTGCAGGGCTGATCTGCAAAATATAAGGAATGGGCATTTAATTTATGACGAAGTCCCTCTAAAAAACGTGACAGGAAAAAGGTGCAGAGCGTATGAGTTTGTAGGGCGCATTATCTGGCTGAAACAACTTAATAAAACCAAGTTGAACTTAGTGATTTTCAACATCGTTGATTATTATTTAACCAAAAATAGATACATTACCTCTTCGCTATCCATCCTGCAAATGACCGCTGAAAACAGAAAAGTAGTTTTGAAAGTCCGTCCCGTCTTCTCTCATTCACTATCAAAACAAATGCAGCGACGGGGACAGGAGTTTTCCGGCAGTATGCGCTGGTGCTCATGGGAAATGTAGTGTTCTTTCTGGTAAAGCACTACCGCTTTTGTCCAAAGGAGCCAAACTCAACAAAAGATGAAAGTTACATTGTGCTGCTTTAAGTCCAACAATATGTCAGAAGGATGAGGACAACATGCTCCACATGCTGCCACACTCCACCTGTCCACAGCAGACACAAGACACTCCTTCAGGTGTACTTTCAGGGTCAAATTCAGCCTCAGTCCTCTCTCAGAACTGTGTCAGCAGTTTGATGGTTCTGATGCAGCGCAGCCAGGACTGCACAAGACGTCTCAAAGCGCCCGGTACCTGGCACAGACGTGCTGGCCACAGATCTGTCAAGTTCTGTAAGCTGCTGAGGATCAGACCCGCTTCACTTTCCTCTCCAGCTACCCAGCTACTAGATCAAGCTCTGTCCTTTGTCACATTGACAAGTGCCCGTCTACAAAGCCTGTGATGTTGGAGATTTTGGAGATTCTCCACGCCTCCAGCATCCAACTCTGTTTCATGTCCACTTTTTAGACATGAAACGACTTTTAGACTTTCTTTCTTACTCAGGCGTGACGAGAAGGAAAAATCAGAGGAAGAAAAACCTGTTTGTGTTTCCACAAGGGCATTGAGGATGTGTTTTTGTTTAAAAAGAGAGACTTGAGCCGTGGTGCTGCCATGTATCAGAGCCCTCTATCTTCTGTCTGTTTGCATGTCTCCAGTCCTTTGTCAAAGAAGGTCGCGGATGGCACCAAGAATCGAAAGCTGAAGACCAACCACCTGCTGCGCATCGATGAACACGACTTCACCATGAGGCCGGCGTTTGCAGGTAAGACCAGCACCCCCTATGGTCTGTATCAGAAGGGGGGGGGGGGGATTCAGGATTCCTTCATTGTAGCGCTGTAGCTATTGAATATTTTAGTAATCGAGTATTCTACTGAAAATTCCATTGATTAATCGAGTAATCGGATAAAACATATTTTTGTTTAGTTAAAGAGCAATTATAAATCTACATAAGATGTTAATTGACATTACTAAGACTAAATGATATAATCCAGTAGGTTCATGGCTGTGCATTTAAAAACCCTGAACTTACACCAGTCGACCAAATTCACTGCCTTCACTCAAAAAACTAAGGATCTTACCAAGAAATCTTCTTATTTCTTATTTCTAACCTAAAAATGCCATTACACCTGATAACACACATCACTTAAAAGGTTAGGTGTTTTTCCCACGTGTTTCAATTGAACTTTCATTTGTGTCAAGTACATTTTAAGTTCTAGTTAAGTTTTAAGTTAAAGTCTTTAAGATTTTGAGTTTTGGCAGTGTTCAAAATAAAATTATTCAATTCAATTCAATTCAATTCAATTCAATTCAATTCAATTTTATTTATATAGCGTCTAATACAACATATGTTGTCTCTAGACGCTTTCCAGAGATCCAGAACATGAACATAAACATAAACATAAACATAAACCCCCGAGCAATTATTACATAAACAATGGCAGGTAAAAACTCCCCTAGTGGGAGAAAAACCTTAAGCCAAACAGTGGCAAGGAAAAACTCCCCTTTAGGAGGGAAGAAACCTTGAGCAGGACCAGGCTCATAAGGGGGGACCCTCCTGCAGAGGGCCAGACTGGGGGAGTCAGGGACGTCTGCAGCACACAGCAGGCAGGTGGAAGCAGCAGCGGTAATTATGAGACCTGCTGTATTGGAGCACATTTTCTTTTAGTTAAAACTGTAGCGGGGACAGATGTTTAGAGGAATCTATGTATGTACCGGGTTAGAGGGGGAACATATAAGAGAACGGACCAGAAGAATATAGCGTGGATTGGAAATAAAAGTTAAGCATTGAGCTACATGTGTCTCCCGTCTCGGCCATTGCAGACTGCCTGAGCACATAGATATATATATATATATATATATATATATCTATGCCTGAGCATGGTATGTTACAAAAACCAAACATATCCGCCTCTTTCTTTGTGCGTTGTGCCGCATTAAATGTAGTCCGGGAGAAATACCTGCTTTGAGCTGCAAAATTAGACGATTCCTCGGGGCAGAGAAAATTCCTTGATCATTTTTTGTAATCGAATTACTCGAATTATTGGAGGAATCGTTTCAGCCCTACTTCATTGTTCATCAGACTCCCTTTCTCTGAGTGGATGTTTATATAAGAAAACCAGTGCAGAGTTTTCCAGCTAATGTTGGTCACATGTTCACTGCGTGCCATCTGCTTCCTCGTCAGCGCCCTCACACGTGCAGAGTTGATGCTTTCAACATAAAGAAAAAGTCAGAAAGAGTCAGCGCTTTCTCTTTTAGGTTCATTGCAAACAACGTGACATGGGGTTGAGCACGGGTCAAACTGCAGCGTTCGAATTAAAAACCCTGTCATCCTCTTTATTGCTTAAAGTCACGCTCTTTAATTTTTTGCTACCGGGCCTCTCTGAAATTCCCCCAAGGTTTTATATTATATTTTGTTAAACTATAGAAGCCAAAAATGTGCTGGAAGACACTTTAAAGGCCATGCTTTCACACCTCTCCCACATCCCTGATCCCTGCGCTGCTCCACGTATTTCAGGAGACAATTGAAAATAAGATGCTTATTTTTAAACTAAAGACTCCAGCTCACTGGTGCTTCGCATAAAACAGCACCGTTTAGGCACAGGGGGAGATGCCAGGCTAAATGAAATGTCCCACAGTGAATTTCACGCTCTTCTGGGACTGTAGTTGCAGCCACAGATGGGTGCATGAATCCTAATGAGGGTGTTTTTTTTCCCTCCTTGTATTTGTCAGCCTTTGTTTGCCAGATCCTGCAGAAAGAGAACAAGAGGAAGAATGTTATCATCTTACTCGAACATCATCAAAAGCTGACTTTTGTGAGCACCCTGCTGCTGCTTGTGAGCCTCCCATGCCATGATTGAGCTGCAGACGAGTGTGTGCGTCGCCGCTAAGGCTCCTCTTAGTTTCCAACGCAGCCGCTGCAACGCTACTAATGAAAGCCTCTTACATGACCACTTTCTGTTCACTGAACAATATTGAGAACATCCCCTATTGTGTGTTGGAGAGCATTCCCATGTCTCAATGTGGGGCATTTTTATTGTCCGGCTGCAGCAGACAATGAGCAGCTTTGTTGTGAACTCATGTTCTGAAGAGAAAAGACTTTGAAATGAAAAGGCGCCTCTTTGGCTTCTCGTTAAGATTTTTCTGCCTCTACAAAATCCTCAGAGTAGAATCAAATGTGATTTGTGTTCAGTGGTACTTGGGGAGAAATATGAATGTTGATGAGGTTTCTGTTATCCTAATTATAGCAGGCGCAGCGCTCCCATTGGGCAGTCCCCCATTGTGGCAAGTCAAGTTGCTGCACAGCAGCAGATAGGTGTGTCGTCATGTCAACTTTTGAGGGTTGCATCTATTTTTAGAGCCTCCTCCCAGTATGTTTGGAGGTTTAAAACAACTTAAAACAGGATAGATAGACCTGCCGTGCATTAGTGATGTTTACATTAAAGGGAGAGAAGCACGGAGGTGAAGAAGCCTCCACTAAATGCATCCCATCCCCGGGATTTCCCTCCGGACTTAGTGTCTGTAATGCACAGGTCGAGCTGTCTAATCTAAGCGCGGTCAACCAACAGCGGATTTACAGCTGCTAATCCACCAACAGTGGGACAGTGGGGTGGAAGGGCGTTTTCACAGCCTTAGTTTCCCTCTTTCTATTCTGTAGAAATTGCATGAGAACAATTGAGGTCCGAGAGCCGAGTCTGACGGAGGAAACAAACGAATGAAACTCCTCACCAAGTGCAGATTCAGTCAGAGATGTTTGACCATGATGGACTGCAGATGTACGAGTCCTCCAGCTCTCCAGTCAGATTTAATTTAAACTACAGGACTGTCTCAGAAAATTAGAATATTGTGATAAAGTCCTTTATTTTCTGTAATGCAAAAATGTCATACATTCTGGATTCATTACAAATCAACTGAAATATTGCAAGCCTTTTATTATTTTAATATTGCTGATCATGGTTTACAGCTTAAGAAAACTCAAATATCCTATCTCAAAAAATTTGAATATACTGGGAATCTTAATCTTAAACTGTAAGCCATAATCAGCCATATTAAAATAATAAAAGGCTTGCAATATTTCAGTTGATTTGTAATGAATCCAGAATGTATGACATTTTTGTTTTTTTAATTGCATTACAGAAAATAAAGAACTTTATCACAATATTCAAATTTTCTGAGACAGCCCTGTAATAAAGCAACAAAAAAAACCTGCAGATTGTCTTTGAGAAAACGGATTTGTGCTGACTTATCCAGATGAAAATTTGTTTGCATATATTTGTCATTACATCACAGTCACAGAACGGCAGCCTTGAAGGGCTGGATCTTATGTAAGCTTTAGACTCTAAGCTGTAGAGTCCTCTGTTATTTATGCCCGTATGAATGAATGTGGCTCAATCAAAGTACAATAAATACTGAGCACTCGCAGGACCCTTCGCGAGTAAAGATGTATGTTTTTATTCTTCTTTGCTACGCGCCTGTCTGAACCGCTCCCATCAAACAGGTGACGCAGAGACGTCTCACACATCACACGTGGCAGCGCGTAGGAAGTGCGTGCAAAACCCCCGGAAACCGACTCCTCATGTGCCAGAGTTTTATCTTTGACGAACATCTGTTGGTTCAAATAGATATAAATAGTTGCTTGGATTAAGTGATTAATTCTCGTCATGTAACCCACAAGTGCTGCTATCTTATGCCATTAGTACATTATATCCAAAAGGGCGGCAGAATGTTCATTGATTCAGTGACTTTTAGGCACGTTGGGGATTCTTGTCAGAACAAAGACTGTTTTTTTAGTTTTTTTTAGTTTATTTCGGTCATGACATCACAAAAAAAAAAGAATAAAAATGACAACAAGGAAACGAATACGCTGATCAAAGAAAACATTACAAAAAAGTTTCCAATATACAAATAACATCTAGACCGAAAAAGGTGTAGGCTGAAGCAAAGCTTATTCATTGCCTACCCTCAAAAAGATTATTTAAAGTAATAAAAGCAAGAAGTAAGAGATAAGACTGCCAGTAAAACAAATTGCCTCCATGGGGATAACAAAGATTCCTCAAGAAATAAAAAATAAATAAATAAAAGGTGCAGTCTACATGTTTCCTTCATCCTTAAATAATCAAATCAAATCACCAATTAAATGAATACCCAAATCAACATAGTAAGCATCACCGCTCATTAATTTGATATAGAGCAGGGGTCGGCAACCCAAAATGTTGAAAGAGCCATATTGGACCAAAAACACAAAAAACGCATATGTCTGGAGCCGCAAAAAATGAAAAGTCTTGTATCAACCTTGGAATGAAGGCAACACATGCTGCATGTAGCTATATTAGTTATAACTGGGGGAAGATTTTTTTTCATTATGCACTTCGAGAAAAAAGTCGAAATGTCGAGAAAAAAGTCGAAATTTCAAGATTAATGTTGAAGTACAATTTTGAGAAAAAAGTCGAAATGAGAAAAAAGTCGAAATGTCGAGAAAAAAGTCGAAATTTCAAGATTAATGTTGAAGTACAATTTCGAGAAAAAAGTTGAAATTTCGAGAAAAAAGTCGAAATGTCAAGATTAATGTTGAAGTACAATCTTGAGAAAAAAGTCTAAATGAGAAAAAAGTCGAAATGTCAAGAAAAAAGTCGAAATGACGAGAAAAAAGTTGAAATGACGAGAAAAAAGTCGAAATGTCGAGAAAAAAGTCAAAATGTCAGGAAAATATTCAAAATTTCGTGAAAAAAGTCAAAATGTCGAGATTAAAAAGGAAAAAGGAAGAAAAAAGAGGAAAAAAGAAAAAAAAAGGAAAAAAGAAAGTCAAACATTTTTGAAAAATCTCCAGGAGCCACTAGGGCGGCGCTAAAGAGCCACATGCGGCTCTGGAGCCGCGGGTTGCCGACCCCTGATATAGAGAAATCATCCTTCTTTTGAATGTTTTTTTAAATAAGGTTAAGGTTCTGCATGATTTCAAATCCCTCTCCAATTTATTCCATACATCCATCACTGCCACTGTAGCATCTCAGTTTGTTGTTGGTTCTGATTTTTGATTTCCCTCCACGTTGGGATTCTTGTCAGAACAAAGACTGTCCAGCAGTTTCTGTCCTCGGGACACGGTGAATTTAACTTTTAATC
Organism: Cololabis saira; assembly: GCF_033807715.1. Classification (NCBI taxonomy): domain Eukaryota; kingdom Metazoa; phylum Chordata; class Actinopteri; order Beloniformes; family Belonidae; genus Cololabis; species Cololabis saira. The sequence goes on along the minus strand of NC_084604.1, from coordinate 7,032,074 downwards.
TTTTATTTAAATGTGTATTGTTTTTATTCTGTGGCGATGGAAGAATTGGACGCCCTGTTTGAAAAGTACAGATTTTATTGATCAGACAGACAGACAGTGTGGGCAGAAACAGAACAAGTATAGCGACGCTAAAGTTGTTCAGCAACCGATGGAGTAAAGGTGGGTGGAAAAGAAAAGAGAGTTTTATCTTTGACGAACATCTGTTGGTTTAAATAGATATAAATAGTTGCTTGGATTAAGTGATTAATTCTCGTCATGTAACCCACAAGTGCTGCTATCTAATGCCATTAGTACATTACATCCCAAAGGGCGGCAGAATGTCCATTGATTCAGTGACTCTAATAATTAACTTGATCAGAAAAAAAACGGCAATTGCTTAATCCCAAAACGTGGTTAACAAATGTTTGCTCTCATGTCACATGATGGATTGGTATGGATTATGTGCTTCTGTTTTCCTCCTATTCTTTCATGGTAATTCCATTTTAAAGAGGTGAGATGTGGATTAAATGAGCTCCTCGACTGTGTTCTACCAGAGAACCGTGAAGCGCTGAACAATGACTACGTTTACATGCAGTCAAAATTCGGGTTATTGCTAATATTCCGGTTACTGAAACATTCGGAATATTCCGTTTCCATGCGTGAGCAAACAGGGTTATCCCTGTATACATGGTAATTAATCATTCGGGATATCTGGATCAAACCAGCGACACACGGAGAACATCATGACGCAATTACCGTCATTTCCGCTTCTTCTTCCTGTATCCAAATTCAAAACAAATGCTGCTTCGCGCAACTTTTCGCTCACCGTCTTGTAAATCTCGCTATTCCCGTACTTTCTACTGTCTACAAATGCCAAAATGTATATATCCTTCATTACATTTATAAAGTGATTAGTCTCCTCCTAACGCAGTAAAGGGGTACCGGCAGGCCAAGCGAGCCGCGGCACGGGCAGTCCTGAAGGCAAAAACCCAGGTCTGGGAGGAGTTCGGGGAGGCCATCGAGGAAGACTTTCGGTCGGCCTCGAGGAAATTCTGGAGGACCGTTCGGCGCCTCAGAAGGGGGAAGCAGTACTCTGCCGGCACCGTTTACGGTGTGGGTGGGGAGCTGTTGACCTCGACTGGGGACATTGTCGGACGGTGGAAGGAATACTTCGAGGAGATCCTCAACCCGACTGACATGCCTTCCACTGAGGAAGCAAAGAGTGTGGACTCTGGGGCGTGCTCATCCATCACCCAAGCCAAGGTTACTGAGGTAGTTCATAAGCTCCTCAGTGGCAGGGCACCGGGGGTGGATGAGATTCGCCCTGAGTACCTCAAGTCTCTGGATGTCGTAGGG